>NC_088685.1:116014858-116317888 GCF_028017835.1 Emys orbicularis | reverse complement strand
GTAGAACTCCTATGCTTTGTTCGCCGACAGCACTTGAAGTGTCACGCATGTCATCACAAGGTGGCATAATCTGTTCCTTTTGCTGGCTTATTACTCATTTGTTTGTCATCAGTTTCATTTGAGGCTAACCATCTTAGTCACTGGACTCACTAGAGAAAATAAAGTTTAAACTTTACCTGACAAGTGACATGAAGTCTCCAGGATTTTATGAAACTGCATTCGTTACGGGCTCTGCATGACCGTATCAGTGGCAGCTTAAACTATTGGATCAACTATTGACATGAAACACTGAGGAATTATTCTAGCAGTTTAAAGACAATGCACTCTACAAAATACAGTCACAACTTCCCCCCTATACCTTCAAATCCCACACTATCTTCTACCTGGATTTAAAATATATACTCAACGTATACTAGCCTGGGGACTAGGCTTCCAATACCTGTACTGACATACTCCCAGAGCCTCACCTTCTGCAGTTTAAAAGTACAAATGTGAATTGCATACAATCACCTTTCTATGTGCTTTTTTTAAAATGCAACCTAGTTCATCTCTCTTGGTTTTGTTAAGTCTTCTTACACCTCCTTCCATTTTTATTCTTCTTTCCTAGAAGGCCACGGGGCTTCTTTTCTGCACTGTCATCAGTTTCTTCCTTTTCTCTCCCCATACATCCATTCTTTTAGTCCTCTGCTTCCTCCTCTACATTTAGTCTCTCCTCTCAGTTCCCTCCAGAATCACTGTATATTTATACTGCACTACACTTTCGATCAGATAAGAAAAAAGCCTCCTCCCTCCTATTCCTCCATCTACATGTATACTGTCCTTGGGCTTGAACATTTTACCAGACACTTGAGAGTTAGAGAATGAAACCTACTAGCCCAAGGACAATAATACAGAAGGCGGTGCTACTCATTAGGGTATTGCCCCTGGATAGAAGGCAAACCTCTCAGCCTTTCCTCACACCTGCTAGGAAAATGGAAGGTGCTGAGACTGCTATCAAGCTGCAACTTCTGGACACTGCTTGGGAGCTCCACATTTCACATCAGCCTCGGGCTAGTCGGTGTCTAAACTTGAAAGCTTTCCCAAGTTTGCTAGAGAGACAGGTAGAGGAAAATCTAATCATCTGCACCTCCTGGCTGCACCAAGGGAGCATACACAGGGATTTCAGCTGTTCTACTCCCCCCCCCCCCCCAGCCTTCTGTCTGACATGCAGAGGCATCTCCATTACATCATCCAACCCCAGCCTCCATTTTGGGGTCCTTCTCTCCAGTGCCAAATCAGGCAACTCTGTTTCCCCCAGGCAGCACCAGGATGAGATGATCAACCTTAATTCTTCTGAAGCTTGCAAGAGTTCTGAGCAGCACCACCCAGGCCCTGCAGCCATTTGCAGACTTGGAGACTGCACAATATTGGTTTAAAATATTTATTGTTTAAATTGTCATTTTTGTCAGAAAGCCAGAGACTTCACTTCTCTTTTATTAGAAAGAGAAAGCTATTCTGTGGAGGTTGGTGGCACACACACCAGGAAAAGCAGCCTGCTCACCACAGAAATAGATTTTTCAAGTCTCTCCAGCAGTAACCTGTGCCAGCATGTTACATTAAAAGATGAACATGACCCTGTGTGACAAGCCACCCATTAGTTTTATCTGTGTAAACCTCCTGTCTGGCAGCATCTCCATGTGAACTATGTAAAACTGCACTTAGACCCTGATTGCTTGACAACAAGCGTGTGCAGATGGTGTTTACTATCTTAAGTAGCCCTACTGGATTCAGTGAGGCCACTCACCCAAGGAAACACTGCACTCAGTAATAAGTTTTTTGCAGGCTTGAACCCTTAGACTGTAAGCAGATTTTGATAGTAACCCTATTTTTGGTCATCTCTGTGCAGCACAATGTACACCTGTGGAGCTTTATCGCAATTGCAAATAAATAATCATTTGAATCTATATCTCGGTGAATGGTCTAATGCAAAGAGGTTCTGTAACTGATTTGTGGAGTACAGAGTGGCAACATGATACCATCTCCTCACTCCCACCAGCTAAAGTCACATTAAAGGACAGCTAAAAATGCATTAAAACGCCCATCTCTAAAGGAATATTAGGTAGCTGCCACAAGGATCTGATGCAATTGCAAATGGGAAGTAAGATGGTCCACAAGACACACACTGTTAGATGGTGCTCTGCCCTTCAAAGGAGTTTGAGGATCCTGGTCTAATGCCTTTGGTGCCATTGTTTGATAAAAAGATAAATCAGGACATGAAAGAAAGACAAAAAATATATACATTCTACCCAAACTTGTGAAGTTAGCTTCAAAACACTAAGATTAATGATCATTCATTTCATTAGAAAAACCCAGGCATTAGATTCACTTGAGATTTCTATAAAGATAACTCATTTTGTTCTAGCAGTTACAGAAACCGATTTCGATAGCTGCATATTCAAGAACAACCATGGAGGCAATTAAACTGCCTCGCCATGTCCTTATATGCTATTCCTCATACATTTACACTGTCAACCACTTGTTCAATTTTTGGAAAGGTCCCAGGCTACATTTAATAGCAAATACAGATTTGGACGGGTGCATCCCGAAATGCTTTTTTGATAGTCAGAAGAGTGCCTAGATCATGGAGGTACGGTGATACAACCAAATACTTGGGAGGATTGAATTACACAAGAAAATACTTAAGGAAGGCAAATTAAAGCTAGAGTTACAAGATATTGCACAGAACAAGAGCTGCATATCTACAGCTTGATAGCTGTTAAGTGTTAGAAGTGTACTCAGTCTGGGAACCTGACTCAGGTGCGATGAGCATGTACAGTCTCACTTATTGAGCCAAAGTTTCACATCAGAACAATCTCATGAAGTTTTGCTCTGTTTTACAAGCCATAATTAGTTTTCTCACATGACTGTTCTTTAATAATGGGCACCAAAGGAAAATTTGAAGAGGAGCTGCCAACACCTTTAGGCTTCTCTTCACTAAAGGAGTAACTCTGGCTCTCTCCCAGGTGTTGCCCCAACCCAGCTCTCATCCACTCACAAAAGGCACTCAGCTAAGGGCGATGATGCTTTATACCTGAGCTAGCTGGCCCCTCCTGGGGCACAGGCTAAAGCCCGAGTGCTGTTTACAGTCCAGCTGGTAACCCACCTATGTTGCAGTGAGGACACAAGCTAAACCACTCAAGTGGTTATAGCTCTCCAGTGCCTGCCCACAATTCGCCACCTGTGCCCAGAAAGAAGAACAAGTTCTCCCACAAGAATCAGAGCAGCTCAGCTTACTGCAGTATGAAGCACCATGAGCTACGCCCCCAGAAGTCCAGAACCTCACAAAGGTGACAGCAGCACCAGTGCGCGGACACAATAATTCAGGAATGGCTTAGCAGTGTGGCTGCTCACACATGATCAAGGCAAACAGGAGGTGCTCAAATCTAAATGCACATCACTGGAGTTAACTCTGCAGTGAAGACATACCCCTAGCTTGTGTAGAGAGCAATATGCACCTTGAACACCAAATATTCTTACACAGCAAGATTGATACAGGAGGCTTGCTGGAGCACTTCCTCTGAACAGCTATTTAGAGAGTTTAAATGATTTTCCAGAATACACTCATCTGGGGAAGCTTCTTAGAGCCTATCAAACATACTGATATTGATCTCAGATATTAGAATATCATTCCCAACAACTAAATTACTATATATTTAAATTCAAACACCTATTAGAATATTAAAATCAGGATTTGCTAGATTTAAGATTCCAACAACAGGAACTCTTCTCTACAAAAATACAAGATGTGTACTGACAACGTTCAAACACTGTGGGCTGAGGACTGCTAGGGACCTATGAAGAGCTAGCTGGTTACATAATGCTGACAGTCTTCCTTGTTTCTTGTTACAAGGTTGCATTAAGAGAAGGTAAAAGACACGCTATGCCCAAGCAAGTACTTGCTGTAGTTGCCGTAGGATTATTATATAGTTTTAAAGGGAGGGGAAGGATAGCCACAAGATACCGGTACTCTTGATATGTAATCCACCCTATAAAAGAGTGAAGACATGAGACACCTAGTTTCAGGAAGTATGCTTTATAAATAATAGCAAGGAAGGGTGGTCTGGTGATTAAATCAGAACAATGCGAGTAGGAATCTGGTAACCAGGACCTACCATGAAATACCTGAATGACTTCGGGCAAGTCACTTAATCTCATCATGACTAAGACCAGCTCTATCCTACAAACTTACATGGGTATAACTATATCACTCAGGGGTATGAACAACACTATCCTGACCTAGCCCCTGGTGCAGACAGTGCCATGTTGACAGCAGAGCTTCCCCTGACAACTTAGCTACCACCTGATTAACTAGACTGAATGGAGAAGCTCTCCAGTTGGCATGGTCACATCTTCACTAAGAGCTAGTCTACACTGGCAATGCTAAAGCACTGCTGCAGCAGCGCTTTAACGTGGCTTGTGTCGTGGCAGAGCGCTGGGAGAGAGCTCTCCCAGCGATCTATAAAAACCACCTCCACAAGGGGCATGGCTTCCAGCACTGGGAGCAGGGCTACCAGTGCTGGTGCACTGTCTACACTGGTGCTTTAAAGCGCTGAAACTTGCTGCGCTCAGGAGGGTGTTTTTTCACACCCCTGAGCGAGAAAGTTGCAGTGCTGTAAATTGCCAGTGTAGACAAGCCCTAAAGGGCTACAGCAGCACAACTGCACCAATGCAGCTTTCTAAGTATAGACTAGCCCTTAGTCTCTCCATCTCTAAAATTGAGATAATACAGGTGTAGCTCACTAGACTGTTTAGGTTTAGTTAATTAACATTCACAACTATTTTGAAATCTTTGCATTGACAGTGCTTTAGAACAAAACAAAACATTTAGCCAGGAAACAGGCACAGAAACTACTCTGTGTACAAAAGAGCAGAGTTAACCCTGTTTTTAGAACCTTGTCTTTACACTGTTTGATTGTTCTTAACTGTGTAAGATTAATGTTGCACTAACACTTTTTTATGTATTTTTGTTTAATCACACAGGGACTTTTGTTTTTTAAAGACAAAAGATGTTGTGTGTTTAATATTGGCATTTAAATGGACCATTAGAATTAGAAATTCTCACCTCATTGAGATGACTGAGATGGAGAGGGTAAATTTCTACTTTTACTGTTGCTATTTGACTGCACAAAGTTTTCTCCAAGGCAATGTTAACACAGTAGCAGCACATTGCAAACCCAAGACAAAAGCTTGTCTATCAGGCAAAAGATAATCTTTTCTGCCAAATAAAACCTTAGTATTTCTATAATATTTAACGTGGAGCCAAATCCACAGGGACACCCCAAAGTTATAGAATGGAGTAGTTTTTGTACCCACAATTCTCCTCTCCCTGATGTTAAGTTATCACTGTTGGATGCAATGATAGATACTGCCATGTGAGGGCCATGGTGTGGCTTACTGCCAGGGGATGGAGGGAAGAGATGAACAGAAAACAGAACTAGTACTTTCCGCTCCTCATTCGCCCTGCAGGTAACTTCTGATCCCACTCATGAGGAAGAGATGCTGCATTCCTTCTCTGCAGCCAACAGCCTCAACCACTTCCTGCATGCCAAAAGATCAAATCACCTCTCAGACTCTCTCAGGTACCAAGCATGCCTCATCACACGCCCAGAAGGCAAAGCCTCCAACTCTTCTCCCAGAAACATCTATAATTTGGTTATTCATCAATGCAATGAATCTGCAACACGCTGAAAGCAGAGAACTTGCGTGCACCATAAATTAGATTAAGTATTTCTTGGATTTGTTCATAATTAAAAACCTCATTTTTGTTTTTGAAGCTTGTGGCAGGATTTCCTTGTATGTCTTTTGTGGGTTTGTTAAATATGAAGTCAATAAAGATTTCACAGAGTTCCACTTAAAAGCCTCTGTGGTTCAAGATTTTTTTAGCATAACTGTTGAAGTATAAAAAGGGAAAGGATGAAATGAGATTCAGAATGCTGATCAGGGCTCACATGAGCCAGAACGTTTGGCTCCAGAAACCCACACAATAAATTAGGTTCTGAAAATCAGAATGTACAGTTAGATGCCAGCTGTTTATTAAGTAGCGTATTCTGCCTGGGAAGTAACTGACAGATACTTCTGTAGCTAACCTCAAGACATAAGCATATTCCACATTTAATATGAGAATACTAACCACAAGATTATTATCACATACATTTTTCTCAGTAGCCCTAAGCTGATCAGCCAGCATGGGAAATCACAGCAGCCACAGGTGCTACTGCTATAATTCAGTCAGCACAGCAGAGCTAGGAGCCTTGAGCCCCCGACACTGAACTTCAGAGGAATTACTCCTCCCTATAGAGTGCTTGCAGGAACTGGTCCTAAATATTGTTTCTTTTTTGAAGGCAGGTGTGAGGAAGACAAGAACTCCCTATTAATCCCCTCTCCACTCTATGCCTCCACCCTTATTCCTGCAATATTATTGATATCTAGTGTCAGAGTGGACATGCCTTTTCAAATCCTGATCCCACTGTTTGATGGTCGGGTCAGATTTTTAAGAGGTCTTTAGGTGCTTAACTCCCATTGATTTCCAAATCTGGCCTTCAGTAATCTGGCCCTTGATCCTTAGTCCCTCAGATTCTTTAATGAGCAGGCAAAAAGGGGGGGGGAATTGAATTCCAGCACATCTAGAGACCTGATATTAAAACAATTATAAGCAAATGGCTCTTCCAGCAGGAAGCAAACAAGCATCTATTGGTGTATGAGGTTGCTTTTATTTCTTATGTATATTGTATTTCCTATTAGAAGATATCCCAAAAATAGGATTTAGCTTGACAGGGGGGGGGGGGGGGGAGTCAAAGGATTTGATTGAGGTAGTTGAAAATAAGAAGGGCATAGTAAAAACTGATCCATCCTCCCTTTTTACCCTGTCCCTTCACAGGGAATGAAACCTGAAACTAAGACAACATTAAGTTTAGAACCAATAAAATGAAGCTCTCAATTACACAGTACGTAGTCAACCTGAAGGCAGTTGTGGAGTCAAATACTGTGGTTGGATTCATTTATGTCTACTAACGTTGTAGCTCTGCAAAACAAGTGATAAACTGACCAAGTCTCAAGCTTCGGGGTGTAAGCCAATTTCCTACAGTGTTTCAGGAACACATTCGTCCTACTCTCATGCAATACTGTATAGTTAAGGTCAGTCCGTTAGTTTTTGCTTTCCTCAAAGCATCAAATATTAGCTAAATAGTGACAAAATGGTGGCCTAGACCAAACAGTAGGCTAATCTGAACTAACAGGATTTGCAATATTATGTGGATATCTGAATACACCAATATCCTGTCTTGAAATTAACAGTCTAATGGAGAAAGATCACATCTGTACTTGCACTACAACATTACAGAGCAAGTCAAAGTTCTCAAAATAAGCAAACTTTACCTTGGGCTCAAATATTAGTCCTGCAAGAGTCTTTCCTGCAAGAGAGCAATGGTAGCAAAGGCTTAGAACTATTCTATCTCCTCAAGAAACCCACAGTTCAGACACCCAAATGGACAGTTCCTACTGTGAGGTGCTGCACGCATTCAGCTCTGCGGGATTGAGAAATGAGGGTTCTCTGCAACTTGAATGATCAGGCCCCAAATTTGCCATCTGATTATGAGCAATCATCACTGTTACCAGAGAAATAAATCCAGCATGTCTGGTACTGTCATCTCTGGCATATATTAAAAAGATTAGCAAAGATTCCACAATCATGGTATCAAAGAATCTTTAAAAATCATCTGTTTCAGATTAAAAAAAAAATAGATAAATGCAGGGTGTGGTGCACCTAACAATTTGTTTAGCTTTCAAAAGCCATTAACTATGCAGAGAAAATTTGTAGTATTTTCACAGTACCAGAACTCTAGTATCATTGGGTAAGTATGAGGAGCGAGCTGCCATCCAGTTACTCCATTTAGTCTACTCTATTACATTAGCAGTGCTTGATATTCTGTTTTAATTACTCAAATGTCCAAACAACTTCACTGTATTTAAAGTAACAAACAAATTAAGGAATTGTAGTCTACTTTGTGTGTTTCTATTGTTGCCTGAAAGGATCAGAGCATGAAATTGCTAAATGCGTAGTACAAGCATTGAGCTACAGCAGACCGAGGAAAATAAGGAGGAAAAATTCAGAATTTCTTAACCATCCCCACAACACTGGTCAAGTCTCAGCAACCATTTGTCAAATTCAAGTAGTATCTTCTAAGCAAATACCTCATCTTCTGATACAACAATACAACATGCTAACTGTATCCTCAATTGTTACTTTTGTTAGATAAAGCAGATACAGGGGACATGGTTTTCCTGTTCTCATCCTTCACACAAAGTAGAAACATTTCAATATTAATACATGTTGTTGTACTCTTTGATTCACCCTTACACACGAATACCTGGAAAGCATAATAAAGTTCTGAACCATCACAAGCCTTCTATGATAGGATGAAGTAATCAGCCTCATTATACTAGCAGAATGATCCCAAGAATTGTTACGAGGGCATCCTACAACCCATACCATGCTCTCCTGGCAGCATCTGGGGAAACCAGGATCATCCATGCTATGTCAAACAATACCAGATTCTGGTCATGTGCTGTAGAACCTGGAGAGACTGCATCTCCAGAGGAACACAGATTTAAATGAAATAATGTTTTTAGATAACAGGATAAAATGACCATTTGTGCTGTGGAAGTTAGACCAAGCAGACATCCAGAGCCTGGAGGACTGGATTTCAGAACAACCAATCAGATGTAATGTTGGGGCTGAGAACTTCAGCCTACAGTCAGTAGGCTCTAATTAACAGAGATGCTGGGAAGAATGTGAAGGAGCACAGTGCTAAATTTGAGTCTTTAAATGGTCTGCCTTACCCTGTTAATTTCTCAGACAACTCTTTAAATATTAACTTAGGACCTTGATTTGCCATCATTCTTTCTATTTTCAAGTGTTGCGAAGTGGTTCACTGCTATATTGGTGGGTAAGTTTCCCATGGAGTCCCAATCAAGACTAGAGTCTATGGTCACTTAAGAGAACTTAACACCGTTCTATGAAAAGAGAGTAATCTACTACTGTACCTCACTTATCAAGTTTTTTTATTATACTTGTGCATCATTTTCAAGATCATCATGTAATCCCAGCCACAGAACAAACCTATGATGTTCATAGTAAGGACATCAAGGCCCCAACCACAGAAAGAGGTGCATGTGCAAGGTAGACCTTTATGGTGGAACGGAGTCCTTTTTACTGCAGTGGGACTCCACACTCCCATATAAAGGTGCAGACAGCTACATCCCTTGATGACTCAGGTCTCATGTTTGTGCCATTATAAAGCGTGTGAGGAAAGTGCATTAGGGAAGACCCCAATATCAAAAAACAGTTTAGTTGGGCATTTAGAGCCTACATAGAAACTTATAGTGCAACATGAAAGGAACATGTGGCTGAACCTATTTGCATATTATATACGACTACAATTACCCTATTAACATTTAAATCAAATGCAAAAAGCTTCCAGTTACTAGAATGTAATCCTGTTGAGACAGTCAGATAAGAGGATTTTCACTATGAAGCACTGATTGTGCTGTAATTCCGTATTTATAAAGTCCTGCATACAAAACTTAAATTTACAATCCTCACATTAGCAATGTAGTCAGAAATGCAAGATGCCTTTTATTTTCAGAACAAAAACTGCACTATAATAGACTAATAAAATCACCTATAAATTAGAGCCTTCTGAATAAGAGTAAGAGATAAGAAAACATTAAAGAGACGTAATAGCAAATGTTTAGTGTGCTAGTTTTGTACTGGAGCCAGAAGGGTGTTTCACTGGATTAACGAAGCTATCAATTTTGTAATAATTGAAGTCCACACACAAAACAGTACGACTTCCATCAAGGTTTAAGTACACGATCTCCACTACTGGTAACTACCATACAGACAAAACAGACACAGGTCATAGACACAGAAAGCATTTTGTCTATTCCCTGGAAATAGTTTGGATACTGTATTGAACAGGTTCCTAGAATAGCATGATGGATTTTTAAATAAAGGATTTTATCAATTACCAGAACTTAAGTCAATTTATGATCTACAATCACCTTAATGAAGATTTGTACCCCAATATGTACTCAGACTCATGCTCCTTTGTTCCAAGAACACCATTATCTTTAATAGTTACGTTTATTTAACCTTTGAAATAATTGCTTATAAAATGACAGCCAGTACATGCAGCAGATATAGGATTTTAAATTTGACTCCCTTTCTCTAGTGTTGATAACCTCTAGAAAAATCACTTGTGTAATTCCATTCTGTGTGTCACACTGGGGTTGTGAAACTGCCAACATTTTAGGACGTGCAACTAGCAGTTGAACTGACAGATGGATAGTAATGTTTAACCTACTCAATTTGTGTTGTCAAGCTGAAGTTTCTGGAGCTCCGTGGGTGGGTGGCCAGGAAGAACGAAGAAGGGGAAGATGAGAGAGAAGTACTCTCTCATGGTAGGTAAGCAAGATAGAAGTTTGCAAGAAGAATACAGATTGATACTTCTGCTGCTTCGTAAGAGGAGTCTGCTATTCACTTTGATTCAGGTTACAGGTCGAGTGCATATTTAAACCTGTATGCAAAGCAATTCTTTGAGAGCACAGGAAATGAAGAGATTATCCCTAGTGTACAGTGAGATTGTTTGGAGATATGTTTGCAGGTCAGGGTCGAGGGACAGCATCTTTTCAAGTGATGAGAAGCACTACCAGACTACAAACAGGAAATTCAGCACGTATATGCAAACAACAAATGAGTGCAGAATCAGATTATTCACAGGGTAATCCTGAAACAATTCACTATTTGGAAAGTGAGATTTTACTTCTATTAGAATGTCTTCTTACCCAGATACCGAGTCTATTTAGAGACACTTCACTGTGCCTCATAACTAGAGTCTGACATGCAATAAACATTTTCTTCATTTAAAGAGGGTTATTTTTGTTTCAAATATTTGTTTCAGTTGCAGAATTTAGATCCGCTTCTATGGCAAGATGAGAGGACTGGACCAGATTCTGCCCTGACTTGTACCCTGTTAAATGGGATGCAAGTCAGCACAAAATTTGGTTGACTGTCTTATAACAGAAATAGCTTGATATATCAAGCTATCTACCTAAAGGCAGAACAAAGCTTATAACTATGACTGCTTACAGATGTTGTTTTATACAATTATATACTTAAATAAGTGACTCATCTTTTCCTTGCTTTGTCAAAAGCCAGCCACACCCCACCACAAAGAGCAAGACCTGTACACTCTAGAGTGAGAAAGAAAAAAGAAAAAAAAGGGAAAAAAAAGATTAAGTGAATTAGTTCTCCAGTTTAACTTGTTCATCTCTGGACCATCAGTAATCAGTAAATAGGGACTTCATCTGCATGGGAAGATGATTAAATAAAGACAGTCAAAGTCAACTTTAAAGTCTCAGAAGCAGAAGTCAAGGACACTTCTTATGTTTTAAAATCATGGTAATGACCAGGATGCTGAAAGGACAACAAAATTATACAATATTTACATGATTTAAAATACAACCTTTTCCTTCAGGGGGCAACATCCCTAAAGTTACAACAACAACAACAAAAAGAAGGAAGGAAGGAAAGAAAGAGGAGACAGCTGAATGTTGTGTTCAAAGCCAGAATTAAAAAACCTTGTTTCTAGATTTTACAGAAGTTTAGGTAACACATTTATATAAACAAAAAGAGACTGAGAAACCATTCCTGCAAGTTCCTAAGACCCCCCAATCGTGAGTGAGCTAAGCACCTCTCTATCTAAAAGGAACATACACTTTCCTTACTTAAAAAAAAAACACACACACACACACACACACACACCAAGGAGTCCTTGTGGCACCTTAGAGATTAACAAATTTAGCCCACAAAAACTTATGCCCAAATAAATTTGTTAATCTCTAAACTGCCACAAGGACCCCCTCATTGTTTTTGCTGATACAGACTAACACGGCTACCCCTCTGAAACCTGTTTCCTTACTTAGGCCCTTCTAGACCAAGCATGGTACGTGCCTTTAACTTCATGGGAGTTTAGTAATTGCTTCACATATCTTAGAGTGTTGTTAACCTGAGTATTTAATCTTTGTAAAGAGCCCTGATCACAGCACTCAATTCACTAGCATAGATCTGTTCAGTAGGAAGTGGGGGCAGTATACTACGAAGTCTAGGCCGTTCCTGATCGGTTTTCTAAAGGAGGTCATCTTAGATGACTTCATTACTAGTGCCGAGTTAAGTTCTTCTGTGCGATGTTTCAAAAAAAATAAAAATAAACAAACAGTTGAATGGAGCTGTAGTTATTCAAGCACCGGGTTACCGTACTGAATTCCTTGAGAAAAAAAAATTCAGAGAGCCTAGCTACTTACTTATATCTGAGTAAAGAATTTATTCTCCCTCACTCCCCAAATTATTGCTAATGCATCTCATTTTCCTGCCACATCCATTCTATTCAAGAATGAATATAGACACCAATTACCCTGGGGAGAGTGGGGTTCCACCCAAATTAAAAGGAATCTCTTCAAAGAGAGACACACAAGTCGTGTCACACAACTGGCACTAAATTTCTATACCCTAGCAATATTTTACACAACGGGGGTCCAATCCTCTTTGGAATAAGAAACTCTGCAAGAAAAATAAAGAATATTTCAACCATTGCTCCAAAAACTGGATAAAGAGTACACCATACAGCATCAGCCCATTAAATCCATATAGCTATTTGCCATGTCAACAAAAACAGCACAAGTGACTTCAACGAGGATGGGATGTGCCAAATAAATAAATAAATGTTTTACCTAGATGTTGCAAACACTTCCATTTACTGTTTCTGCAGATGCAGAACAAGCAGATTGCTAGTAACCATAGCAACCACCTCAGAGAGTTAAGGTCTGCATAGCACAGACACAGTGGCAGGTGATGGTAGGGGCTGAAGCAGACAGACAGTACTATTGTGGAAGACCAGAGGTGAACAGGAAGGCAGCCACAAAATCCCAGGCAGGCACCTTGTAATAACTGAGGTAATCAGAGATGTACAAGAAGCTTTGGCTCACTAGCACGTGAATGCATACAGACATTGATGCAATGTGCTATGTTCAGTGGTGCAGTACATACAGTATTATCTCTGGTATACCTGTTAATACCCATTAGCCTTGACTAGTGTTTTGTTAATGAGATAGGTGCTGGAAATGCCGTGAATGATGACATTAAAGAAATATTTAGCAATACAATAGTTTCATCTCTAAGACCTGTCCTATTCAGAGGAGATTGTAAATTAGTAACTATATCTTTTGTAGTACTACTGTAGTAGCTTTAACTTGCTCCATTTCGGTACTGTTCTTGGAAAGGATTATGATGATTAGTACAGTTAAGACCAAATCCCTTATTGTGCTCAGATTTCCATACCACCCTATCACCATAGTATGAGCACCTTCCAGAAACCCATTAGGCAACTCAATTAGCATCTGTCACGTGTGGTTCCCCTCCCTCATTATCTCTAGAGGGAGTGTTGCAAGAGGTTTTGTTGGAGGTTCTCATAACTGTTTTACGTCTGCTGTGCTTTGTGTTTACTATGGAAGGCAACATGGAAAAGGGCACATTACACTTGGAATGGAAAGTGGTAAGGTTTGAAGCAGTTCTTTGACCATTTGGGAGTCTGTTCCCCAGCTCTGCATGGGCCTCCCAAGAAATCTACATCTACACGGATAAGCTTCACCCTTGTGGCAGACAGCATAGCTTCATTGTCCCCGGGAAGCAGAGCGGGAAACATGGAATCTCACTCCTTCATCCTGGAGTTTTAGATGATTTTAGGTATCCTAGGCCCAAGCCATTAAGCACTTTGAAGATAAAGACTAAGATCTTCACTTTGGCTACGTTCTGTAGGGACAGACTTAGCGTATTTGTGTTAGTTCATAGAGCTGAAGAGACGTGCTGCTGCATTCTGTGCTAGTGGGAATTTCCTCAAGGGCCGATTGCTTCTTGCTTCATGCCCAGGTGTACTTCCTGGCTGGACTACAGCAATGCAATGCAGTAACAGACACACTTATTACGGAGATTGGTCACAGTCTGCTAGACAACCAAACCACCCTTTCTTCCAGTTCCCACAATATGAGCAAGTCATCTGCATCATATTATACCTACTCTTGCTTCTCTGAGATCATAAGGTTGTTTAAAAAAATGTAATTTAGATATGATAATCTGAATAATACAACTTCCATTTTTTGGTCAAATGCATGCAAGACAAGATAAGATATAGATAGGCTATTGAAACCTATTACCTGTTGAACCTTGCCCCCCTGAATCAAGGTTTAGAACAAAACACAATCAGGCATAAAATAAATTCTCTATTGTTCTAAACTCTATAGCTGAGCAATTTAAATTAAGCATATAGAAGTGAACGAAGCAGAAGGCTGCAAGACATCTTGTCCTGCTCGCATTCAAATTTGATTTACAGTCTACAGCCAGCAGAAGGAATGAGAGGGAAGAACAGCCATCTGAAGTCAACTCTTGGTTTTCCAGGTACCCTCAACATCTAATCTAAATCAAAGTCTGCAAAGCAATTTGTCCCACTGGACAGAGACCACCTATTCTCACAATCCAGTAGCCAACTGTAGGCGTGCACAATGAGCACATATTTCTGTACTGATACCACTATGTACTCACCTCTACTTGCCATGATCCAAATGCCATACAAAGCAAAGAATGTTTTGACAGTGAACTTGTCCTGAACTTTTTGGTTGGGTAATGTCCTCAACTCTCATAAAGGCCCAAAAGAAGAATTAATTTATAGTACTAGAAGCCCTCTTGCTTTCTAGTATACAAATGCATACATACCACAGGTCTACCAACAATCTGTAATACAAACTGGATTCTTCCTCAATGTTCACTGTAGGTTTTACATGCTATTATTCCCGCCATGTGTGTTCACCACATAAGCAGGAAGCCACCACTATGCCTTATTAGTGGAGTCCTACCCAATTCATGGTCCATTTTGGTCAATTTCATGGTCATAGGATTTTTTAAATGGTAAATGTCATGATTTCAGCTATTTAAATCTGAAATTTCACGGTGTTGTAATTGTAGGGGTCCTGACCCAAAAAGGAGTTGGGGGGGGTCACAAGGTTATTAGGGAGAGGGTCGCGGTACTGCTACCCTTTACTTCTGCACAGCTGCTGGCAGCGACTCTGCCTTCAGAGCTAGGCAGCTGGAGAGCGATGGCTGCTGGCTGGGAGCCTAGCTCTGAAGGCAGAGCCGCAAGAATGGCATGGTATGGTATTGCCACCCTTACTTCTGCGCTGCTGCCTGCAGAGCTGGGCCCTCAGTCAGCAACTGCCACGCTCCAGCTGCCCAGCATTGAAGGCAGCAGCACAGAAGTAAGGGTGGCATGGTATAGTATTGCACCCTTACTTCTATGCTGCTGCTGCTGGCAGGGCGCTGCCTTCAGAACTGGGCAGCTGGCCAACAGCCTCCACTGTCTGGCTGCCCAGCTCTGAAGGCAATGCAGAAGTAAGGGTGGCAATACCGTAACCCCCCCCTAAAATAACCTTGCGACCCCCCTGCAACTCCCTTTTGGATCAGGACCCCCCAGTGTGAGAAACGCTGGTCTCCCCTGTGAAATCTGTATCACATAGGGTAAAAGCACACGAAAGATCTGATTTGACAGTCTGTGACACCTTTTTCGTGGCCGTGAATTTGGTAGGGCCCTACTTATTACAGATATACCTGTTGGGAGAAAGTACCACAGCACAGAAAGTTACTTATAGAACTGACCTGATCATCTCTGAAATTGTCCCAGGGACTCTGTAAAATTTTAAATCTGGTGGTGAATATAAAGCAAAGGCAAACGATGCATATGGAAATCGACACTGGTGTAACTTACATGGCCACCAGCCAGATGGTATAAATTACACAAATTTTGATTCTTTTATTCATTTTCAAGTGGTTCTAAGGCAGCATCAGTTACAAAACCTTATTCATCACCTACGAATTTGGTCAGGGGTTTTAAAGGTGCCAGACTTGTGGAGAAAGATGCTTTAAATCTTTTTGTAGGAGTTTTGTTTTTTTTAAACTAAAAAAAGAAAAAAAAAAGACATTGCAGAGGTTGAAGAAACTGACCAGAATGAATTTACACAGTATTAGTCCAGTGAGGGCCACTAAAACTTGTGCTACTAAAGGCTAATATGACTTAGGCCCTACATTTTCACTTTACTGATTCATTAGTAAATATGTATGTAGTTTAGGATAATTTAGAGCAGAGATATTCAAACAATGGGGTGCCCTTCTCCCTGAGGAGGAGGAGGAGAGTGTGTGTGCCAAAGTGGGGGGCCAGTTTCCTCTCTTTTGGCCAGGGATGTAGTGCTGCTGGAGCATCACTCCAACCCCAAAGTAAGTTCTGCAAAGGCTTTGGTGTCAGTTTCCTCCCAGTTTCCCGGTTCTGGAGCTTGGCCACTCACGCCGGGGAGGAGTCACTGCAGGTGTGGGGTCCCTGTATCTGGTTGGGTCGGGTACCAGGGGGAAGCCAGGGCCCCATGCAGTCCCTGACCAGGGTGACATGCTGCCTTCCCCATAGTGCCCGTACAGCCTACCCAGCTGGTCTCAGCCAGTGACAGCTCCACTTCAGCCCCAGCTCCACCAGCCCCAGGGACAACGATGGCACTCATGGCCGAGGTCACTCCAGCTACTAGCTCAGCACCCTCACAGACTTCTTGCTACGCCTGACCTATGTGGAGCATAAAGTGTTGGCGACCTTGAGTGCTAAACTCTTGACTCCCTGCCCACGGACTCTGTCACCCCCACGCAGCCACAGGTTAGCAATAGGCACACTCCAACGCCTGAGCCCTCCATGCGTCCCCCTGTGGTGTCTAGCCCCCTCGATTCACTGGACACTCACAGCATTCACAGATTCACTGCTCCCAAAGAGGCAGTACACCCAACTTGCCAGTTCCAACTCAGAGCACCATTCCATTTAACATACAGCACTTGGGTATGTTTACAGTAAAAACAGGTAAAAGTTTGTTTAAAACAGTATAACGATTCAGGCAATAACAAATAGAAATATTGGAAACAAATTGTTACATATGGTTTTATTTTATAACATGCATTCCAGAGCCTAGATTTAATAAGATATTATGGCTAATGTAAGTATTGTTCACCAGCATTTTCTAGCCCGGCAGGCTGTAATCCCTTTTTCATGAGACAAGCCATACTGTCAGCTTGTCTCTTCAGTGACGGATGCTCTCTCTCTTTGCAACCCCAGATGTATCAAAACAGCCTTTTGATCTTTATTCATAAACTGGACACCCTCCTGTTCTGTGTTCTTTCCTATAGATTTCATGATAACTTGTCGATTTCACAATCTTGATTAGCTGGTGGCTCCCTATGCAGGTAGACTTACATCGTGAGACACACAATACACAAAAACTAGTCAGAGAGGTAAGCATCTACTACCGCCTGCCTGATCAGAACCTGTCCAAGGCATGTCACCTCCAGGTGAAATGCTTTAACTTCAAGGAACCTAATTTCCAGTGCAGATGTATACCTTCTTAAATGTATTCCATAGATACATTTTGCAATGATTGTGACCACCAATGGGCTATTGGCTCTCAGTAGAGACCTTACATGCCCCCTTTTAGTCATTGTTCTGCATATACTTGACCCAGGAGATACCTGTAAAACTGTGCGCCCTCAGCCACTAAGCACAAAGAGGTTGTTTGGCGTTATGATTTCCTAAAATGTTCGTGCAGTTTTATTTTAGCTGTTATGATTTGTACTCTTTTTGAACAGACCTGTGAGAGAACATGAAAGGTGCTTTATGAACTAAAATTAGTATCTTTGACACTCATACGCTTATAACTACATTGATCAAAGCTCTTCTACTCTTGCAAAGCATAGGATTATATTTGAGGAATCCTCATACTCTTGCAAAGCATAGGACTATAACAGGGTTCAAAAAAGAACTAGATAAGTTCATGGAGGATAGGTCCATCAATGGCTATTAGCCAGGATGGGCAGGGATGGTGCCCCTAGCCTCTGTTTGCCAGAAGCTGGGAATGGCCAACGGAATGGATCACTTGATGATTACCTGTTCTGTTCATTCCCTCTGGAGCACCTGGCATTGGCCACTGTCAGAATACAGGATACTGGGCTAGATGGACCTTTGGTCTGACACAGTATGGCCGTTCTTATGTTCTCATTCTTTGCGTTGTCTTAGTAAACTATGGGGAGGCGCAATTGTTTTGAGAGGTTTTTTTAAGCTTAGGGAGGCTCATTATGACAAATAAGAACCCCTGATCCAGAGTAATTCACTTAAGTGCCAGAGGTCATGTGAACAGGCGTTTAAGTTGGGTTCATATTTGCGTTTTTAAGGCCAGTCATCCTGAGAACTTGGCACAACTATATTCGTGAGTGGGTTGGATCACCTTGGATTCCATTGGACCTTGTTTCAGAGCACCTTTACTTGAAATGCTTCAAACTCAATCCTACTCCAAGTTCTTTGGTCCTGCAAAGTTTCCTTTCAAAATAGCAGCCCTTCACAATGCAAGCCATCCCTCATCCCCAACATAACAACTCTAAATGATTGTTTACATATGATTAGTCTTCCTTTTAAAAGCAACTCAAGTTTTGTATGTTGTAATTGTGGCAAGTGTCTTTATAAAAATAAAAGACTTCTCTGAAGAAAAATTGATGTTCTAATGAAAAGCTTTTCATTATCCAGCTTAACTTCAGGTTTCAGTTTTTTAAATAAAAAATTAAGAGGTTTTCAAAGTCACAAACTTTTTAAAAATCCTGTTCTCAACTCCTATACCCCGAGTTCTCTCAAGCACTGGAAGCGAGACACAGGACCACATTTCAGGTTTCAAATAAAGGGACACTTCTGGTTTTGGAAGTATTTATTTACCAATGAGTCTTACTGTAATTCATTAGAAAGAAGCTATTTAAATGGAGATCAGTGGGCAGACAGCAAATTTACCCAGTCACAATATTAGAGTCCAAGCTTTATTTTGTACAAATTTTCTGCACTAAGCTTCAAAGTACCCCTCATCACCCTACTTCTGCTTTTCCCCAAGAATGGATGGTAATTACTTATTTCCACCATCAGTGAAAACTGCAGATGCTGAGTCCCTTAACAGATTAGACAGGAAACCTTACCATGGACTTGCTATTCCAGAATTATCCATTCCACAGCTTAGTGACACATTCTGGAGGATTAAAATTCTTTCAGAATCTGAGCATCACCATATTATGAAATTGTGCTGGATCTTTCATAGAAGCTAAGCTGACCAATTCCTCCCAACCAGCTTTCACTCAGTTATTAACAGTGTGATTAAGTTTCAATACGGGAGCTACAGCCAAACCTAAAAATAATTTAAGCAAAGAATCTTACATTATTCATCACACTTGCCACCAGACTATAGATATTTAATACGATTTTGAATGTTGACAGCCTAGTAATTGTTCAGCCCTTTGACTATTGCCATCAACTCTGAAGGTATGTCTACACAGCAACTACACACCCTGCAGCTGGCCTGTGCCAGTCAACTCGGGCTTGCAGGGCTGTTTCATTGCTATGTAGACTTCCAGGCTCAGGCTGGAGCCCGGGCTCTAGGACTCTGCAAGGTGGGAGGGTCCTAGAGCCCAGAAGTCTACACAGCAAATGAAACAGCCCTGCATCCCAACCGCCGTGAGCCTGAGTCGGCTGGCACGGGCCAGCCATTGGTGTCTAGTTGCTGTGTAGATATACCATGACACTACAAAGTACCATAAGTAGGTCCCTACCAAATTCACAGCTATGAAAAACGCGTCACAGAGCCTGAAATCTGGTCTCCCGCTGCACCCACTGTGAAATCTGGTCTTTTTTGTGCTTTTACCTATATACAGATTTCACAGGGGAGACCAGCGTTTCTCAAATTGGGGATCCTGACCCAAAAAGGAGTTGCAGGGGAGTTGCAAGGTTATTTTAGGGGGGTTGCGGTATTGCCACCCTTACTTCTGCACTGCCTTCAGAACTGGGCAGCTGGAGAGTGGCAGCTGCTGGCCGGGTGACCAGATCTGAAGGCAACGCCCTGCCAGCAGCAGCTCAGAAGTAAGGATGCCAATACCATACCGTGCCACCCCTATTTCTGCACTGCTGCCTTCAGAGCTGGGTGGCCAGAGAGCAGCACCTGCTGACTGAGGGCCCAGCTCTGCAGGCAGCAGCACAGAAGTAACGGTGGCAATACCATACTATGCCATCTTTACTTCTGCTGGCAGCGGCTCTGCCTTCACAGCTGGGCTCCTGGCCAGCAGCCGCCACTCTCCAGCTGCCCAGCTCTGAAGACAGCACTGCCACCAGCAGCAACACTGAAGTAAGGGTAGCAGAACCACAACCCCCCCTACAATAACCTAGTGACCTCCCCCCCCCCCCCCCAAAAACCCCCTCCTTTTTGGGTCAGGATCCCTACAATTACACCATGAAATTTCAGATTTAAATAGCTGAAATCATGAAATTTACAATTTTTAAAATCCTATGACTGTGAAATTGACCAAAATGGACTGTGAATTTGGTAGGGCCTTAACCATAAGGTGACATGTCTAGCAAGAGCTGGGGAAAACAAGACATTAACCTAAATTAGTATTTCTAATCCAAGCTTTACACCATTTTCTTAAAAAACTTGGGTAAATTCTACAGATCTGAAATGAGCCAGTCATGAGAGTTTGCTAAAAAACAAGAAACTTCAAGAGCAAAGTAGTTATACATTTATCTTTACACTTATCTTTCCATTTAACTGTTAAAGTTTTCTATAAGAGATCCCCTGCTCCTTTCAGACCAAAGGTGAATGCTTTTTTCACCATTTGGGGCAGGGGAAAGGGGAGCAGCCTGTCTGAGGAGTTAAATTTACAATGGTTTGTTTGGTTTTTACTAAGTTCCCACCTATCCTCTTCCCTCAGTTGATGATGAAAGTCCATGTGTCAGATTAGTTAAGACCTTTGAACTTGTTACACACATTTCTTAATGAGGGGAGCAACCTTAGACAGTATAGTATGAAGCCAGTTTTAAAATATAGACATGCTGATTTTAAAGACGCATGTGTGTAAGATGCCCAAGGCCTGGTTATTCAAACCTCACATCTAATTTAGACATCAGCACTTCAGGACGTATCAAGCTTTTCCTTCTTTGTTGACAGGCACTCCTGACCCTGGGGTGAAATCCTGGCTCCACTGAAGTCAGTGGCAAAATTAATATTGGCTTCAATAGAACCAAGATTTCACCTCAGAACAAAAGCTGAAGAGGTGATCCCTAGGCAGAAGTTGACATGGTATACAGGGAAGGAAAGGCAACATTGGAACTTCAGTTGAGAAGTGTCTAACTTTGAGACCTTGTAAACGCTGGACTATAGCCCTGAGGATGTAGGGGTTGCTTTTTGTGGGGGGGTTTGGTTTGTTGTTTGTTTTGGTTTTTTGGAGGATTTTATTTTACCTATGCTTTAGGCAAAAGACATTTTAACTAAGGAATCACTCACAGTATATGTTGTCCTGCATAGTCTTCAGTAGAAAACCTCCCCCACGTTCATCTATTCTTCGCAAAAGGAAGTGTTTTGTTCCTGAGGCCTGGTCTACACTACGACTTTAATTCGGATTTAGCTGCTTTAAATCGAATTAACGCTGGACCCATCCACACAACGAAGCCATTTAATTCGAATTAAAGAGCCCTTTAATTCGATTTCTGTACTCCTCCTCGACGAGAGGAGTAGCGTCTAAATCGGTTTTGTCAATCCGAATTAAGGTTAGTGTGGCCACAATTCGATGTTATTGGCCTCCAGGAGCTATCCCACAGTGCACCATTGTGACCGCTCTGGACAGCAATCTGAACTCGGATGCGCTGGCCAGGTGGACAGGAAAAGCCCCGGGAACATTTGAATTTCATTTCCTGTTTGCACAGCGTGGAGAGCACAGGTGACCACAGAGAGCTCATCAGCACAGGTAACCATGCAGGCTGATAATCGAAAAAGAGCACCAGCATGGACCGTACAGGAGGTACTGGATTTGATCGCTATATGGGGAGAGGATTCAGTGCTAGCAGAACTTCGTTCGAAAAGACGAAATGCCAAAACTTTTGAAAAAATTTCCAAGGGCATGATGGAGAGAGGCCACAATAGGGACTCAGATCAGTGCCGCGTGAAAGTCAAGGAGCTCAGACAAGCCTATCAAAAAGCAAAGGAGGCAAACGGTCGCTCTGGGTCAGAGCCGCGGACATGCCGCTTCTACGCCGAGCTAAATGCATTTCTAGGGGAGGCCGCCACCACTACCCCACCTCTGACTGTGGATTCCGAGATGGGGATAATCTCATCAGGTACACCTGATGATTCCGTGGAAGGGGAAGGGGAAGAGGAGGAGGAGGACGACGAGCTGGCAGAGAGCACCCAGCTCTCCGTTCTCCCCAACAGCCAGGATCTGTTTCTCACCCTGACTGAAGTACCCTCCCAAGCCTCCCAAGCCAGTACCCAAGACCATGACCCCATGGAAGGGACCTCAGGTGAGTTTACCTTTTAAAATATAAAACATGGTTTAAAAGCAAGCATTTTTAATGATTAATTTGCCCTGAGCACTTGGGATGCATTTGCAGCCAGTACAGCTACTGGAAAAGTCTGTTAACATGTCCGGGGATGGAGCCGAAATCCTCCAGGGACATCTCCATGAAGCTCTCCTGGAGGTACTCCAAAAGCCTTGCCACAAGGTTTCTGGGCAGTGCAGCCTTATTCCGTCCTCCATGGTAGGACACTTGACCACGCCATGCTAGTAGCAAGTAATCTGGTATCATTGCATGACAAAGCCTGGCAGCGTATGGTCCCGGTGTTTGCTGGCATTCAAGCAACATCCGTTCTTTATCTTGCTGTGTAATCCTCAGGAGAGTGATATCGCTTAGGGTAACCTGGTTGAAATACGGGAATTTAATTAAGGGGTCAGAGGTGGCCGTTCCTACTGGGCTGTTTGCCTGTGGCTGAAAAGAAATCCTTCCCTGCATTTAGCCAAGTGCAAAGGGGGGTGGGGGGGGGGAGGATTGGCCCAGAGCTTTTCGCGTTTTGCTAGCAGGGATCTTCCCTGATACCAGCCACGCGGTGGGGGGAGGGATAAAGCACTCATCCCAGAGAATTCATGGCGGGTTGGGGGGGGGGGTGTTAGTTTGGTTCCTGCAGGGATCTTCCCTGATACCAGCCACGCGGTGGGGGGAGGGATAAAGCACTCATCCCAGAGAATTGGATGGTGGGGGGGTGTTAGCTTGTTTTCTGCTGCTGAAGGTTAACAGGAAAACTGCAGCACAACAGGCTTTGCTTGGTATGTGGGAAAGCAGGGCGCAGAAGCCTAAAGACAGTGGCTTACCATGGCAGCATGCAAGCTGAATTCTGTTGCCCGGACCTGCGTCTGTGATCTCTAGCAGCAAAGCCACAGGCACTCAATATTAAGAGGCAAAATGCGACCTTGCACAGAAATCACATGTGCTATGTAATGTGAATAGTATTTGTCACCATGAAAGAGTATAAGCATTGTTCTGAAAAATGTATCTTTTAAAAAAATTCTCTCCTTTTTTCACTCCCTCCAGCAGCTGCAAATGTTTCAAGCCTCCCTCCTCCTTCCCGAAGGCTATCCCAGATAAGGCGTCGGAAAAAGAAGACGCGAGACGAGATGTTTGCAGAAATCATGCAATCCACCAGGAGTGAAAGAGCTCATCTGAATGAGTGGAAGGACACGGTTTGCAAGTATAGGAAAGAAGCCAGTGAACGTGAGGACAGGAGGGACCAACGTGAGGACATGAGGGACCAACGTGAGGAGAGGAGAGACGCTCGAGATGAGAGGTGGCGTCAGGAAGATCAGAGGAGGCAGGATGCAACGCTGGGGCTGCTGTGTGAGCAAACGGACATGCTCCGGCATCTGGTGGAGCTTCAGGAACGGCTGCTGGAGAACAGAGTGCCGCTACAGCCCCTGTATAACCCCCCTACCTCCTCACCATGTTCCATAGCCTCCTCACCCAGACGTGTAAGAACACGGTGGGGGGAGGCTCCGTACACCCTCCCATTCCACCCCAGTGGACAGCCCAAGCAAAAGGCTGCCATTTTTTTAACCTTTTTTTAGTGGGCTTTTCCTTCCCGCTGATCCTCCTCCCAAACCCCACTCAGGTTCTCTCCCTCTTTTTATAATCAATTAATAAAGAATAAATGATTTTTAAACAATAGTGACTTTATTTCCTTTGAAAGCAAGCTGGGGGAAGGGGGAGGGTGGGTTCCTTACAGAGAATGAGTCAATAAAGGGGGCGGGTTTTCATGAAGGATAAACAAACAGAAATTTCACACTGTAGCCTGACCAGTCATGAAACTGGTTTTCAAAGCTTCCCTAATGCGCAGCGCTTCCTGGTGTGCTCTTCTAATCGCCCTGGTGTCTGGCTGCGCGTAATCAGCAGCCAGGCGATTTGCCTCAGCCTCCCACCCTGCCATAAAGGTCTCCCCCTTGCTCTCACAGAGATTGTGAAGCACACAGCAAGCAGTAATAACAATGGGGATATTGGTTTGGCTGAGGTCTGAGCGAGTCAGTAAGGATCGCCAGCGACCTTTTAAACGGCCAAATGCACATTCTACCACCATTCTGCACTTGCTCAGCCTGTAGTTGAAGAACTCCTGACTCCTGTCCAGGCTGCCTGTGTATGGCTTCATGAGCCATGGCATTAAGGGGTAGGCTGGGTCCCCAACAATTGGCATTTCAACATCCCCAACGGTTATTTTCTGGTCCGGAAAGTAAGTCCCTTGCTGCAGCCGTTTAAACAGATTGGTGTTCCTGAAGACGCGAGCGTCATGAACCCTTCCCGGCCAGCCCACATGGATGTTGGTGAAACGTCCCTTGTGATCCACAAGTGCTTGCAGCACCATTGAAAAGTACCCCTTGCGGTTTATGTAGTGGGTACCCCGGTGCTCCGGTGCCAAGATAGGAATATGGGTTCCATCTATCGCCCCACCACAGTTAGGGAATCCCATTGCAGCAAAGCCATCCACTATGACCTGCACATTTCCCAGAGTCACTACCTTTCGTAGCAGCACCTCCGTGATTGCTTTGGCTACTTGCATCACAGCAGCCCCCACAGTAGATTTGCCCACTCCAAATTGATTCCCGACTGACCGGTAGCTGTCTGGCGTTGCAAGCTTCCACAGGGCTATCGCCACTCGCTTCTCAACTGTGAGGGCTGCTCTCATCTTGGTATTCTGGCGCTTCAGGGCAGGGGAAAGCAAGTCACAAAGTTCCATGAAAGTGCCCTTACGCATGCGAAAGTTTCTCAGCCACTGGGAATCGTCCCACACCTGCAACACTATGCGGTCCCACCAGTCTGTGCTTGTTTCCCGGGCCCAGAATCGGCGTTCCAAGCCTATAACCTGGCCCATTAACATCATAATCTCCAAAGCACCGGGGCCCGCGGTCTGAGAGAATTCACGGTCCATGTCCATGTCCTCATCACGCTTGTCGCTGCGCTGCAGTCGCCGCCTCCTCCTCCTCGCTTCTTTTTTCTGGTCCTGGGTAAGCATAAACTCCACGAGAACGCGCGAGGTGTTTACAATGTTCATGACTGCGTTCTGGAGCTGAGCGGGATCCATGCTTGCTGCGGTATGGAGTCTGCAGAGTTCACTCAGGAAAAAAGGCGCGAAATGGTTGTCTGCCGTTGCTTTCAGGGAGGGAGGGGGAGGCTGTACCCAGAACCACCTGCGACAATGTTTTTTGCCCCATCATGCACTGGGGTCTCAACCCAGAATTCCAAGGGGGGTGGAGACTGCGGGAACTATGGGATAGCTATGGGAAAGCTACCCACAATGCAACGCTCTGGAAATCGATGCTAGTACGGTAGCTTGGACGCACACCACCGAATTAATGTGCCTAGTGTGGCCGAATACATTCGAATTTATAAAATCGGTTTCCTAAATTCGAATTATATAAATTCGGATTAATCCCGTAGTGTAGACATACCCTAACACAGGACAGTTTTGCTGTGCCCCAAGCTTTTGTTATCAACTGCTTAGATGTAATAATGCAAGATCAGAATGCTGAACTCTTTCATCCTAGTGACTTTATAATCACACATTTGAAAAAGAAATGCTGTAATATTTACTAGTTTTATTTAGTGGCAAGTTCTCTGGAGCAAGTACTTATTTTTAAAATATTGTCCAGAACTGAGCAGAACATCAGCACATAAATGCTATCTTCAGAATTGCTGCTATAATGTTCTGACAAGACTATTGTATCCTACAGTGTACACTATATATTTTACCATATTAGCACAGCCTCTATAGAGCTTAAAGGCTGATTCCCCAATTTAATACATTCACTTCGTTTCTGTGAATACAGAAAAGTGGGGAAACATGTAAGGTAAAGAATGTAATTAAATAAGCACTTAATTTATGTTTAATGCAGTAGGAATCAAGCACTAGTTTCTCCATTTATTCTGAAGAATGTGTGTAATATGTTATTCACTAACATGATGAGCCTCTGGAATGCTTCCCTTTTGTTCCCAAGTTACAACCAGTTAGTCTCCAGTAAAGTGAACAATGCTAAAGGCAGCAGTCAATATCCAACCATTGCTATTCTTTCTACTAAAAGGCTGCCGAATACAAAACAGAATAAGCCAGAGTCTCATTTAATAGGGCCATACATACAAGAGACTTAACATATTCACACTGAAGCCTAAAGAGAAAATATCCTCTTTAAAGAACACTGCCCACAAGTCACTCAATTTAGCTTCTCCCTGACAAGCATTTCTTATATTTCTGCTAGCTTTCCCTCATGCAATTACGTGGTTAAAGGAAGGAATGGTTTGGAGACAATCCTAAGTTTTAAAAACATGTTTTAATGTACACTAAGCACCACTTATATTATAGTCATTCAGCAGCATACTATGTAAACTGTAAACATAACAAACTTGCTGCTCTATATAATGTTACTTCATAGGATGACAGTATTCCATTCAGACTCACATGTAAGACAAGACAAGACAAGACGGGGGAGGTAATATCTTTTATTGAATCAACCAAGACAAGCTTTTCTTCTTCAAAGCTCTAAAGCAGGGGTAGGCAAACTTTTTGGCCCAAGGGCCACATCTGAGTATGGAAATTGTATGGCGGGCCATGATTGCTCACGAAATTGGGGTGAGGGCTCTGGCTGGGGGTGCAGGATCTGGGGTGGGGACAGAAAAGAGGAGTTCAGGGTGTAGGAGGGGGCTCCGGGCTGGGGCAGGGGATTGGGGTGCAGGGGTGCCCCAGGCTAGGATTGAAGGGTTCAGAGGGCAGCAGGGGGATCAAGGCTGGGGCAGAGGGTTGGGGCACAGAAGGGAGTCAGGGGTGCAGGCTCCAGGTGGCGCTTACCTCAAGCAGTTCCCAGCCAATGGGAGCTGCAGGGGCAGCGCTTGCAGACAGGGCAGCCACAGAGCCATCTGGCTGCCCCTAAACATAGGAGCCGATGGGGGGGAGAGACAAACTGCTGCTTCTGGGAGCCGCAGCGAGCATGGAGCAGTCCCTGACCCTGCTCCCTACCTGGAGCATAGGAGCGGGGCAAGCCCCAGACCCCGCTCCTCAGCAGGAGCTCGAGGGTCGGATTAAATCAGCTGGCAAACCGAATGTGGCCCGTGGGCCGTAGTTTGCCCATCCCTGGTCTAAAGCTTGTCTCTCACACCAACAAAAGTTGGTCCAATAAAAAAATATTACCTCACCCACCTTGTCTCTTTAATACCCTAGGAACCAACATGTCTACAGCAACACTGCACACACATAAGACAGGAGGCAGCCTAAGTAACTGAAGCCAGCCCAGCGTTTTTAAACCGCTTAAATCAATTTGTACTTATAACCCCTTTATGCAGCAAGAGACAGGTTTAGAGGCAGGAGGATCAAAGCCAGCTTACCGCAGCATGCCATGTATATGATTATCAATATTGTTTGAACAGAAGGCTTGTTCCCCTCCCCCCCCCTTTCTGGGGGACCGCCGGGGAAAGGGAAGAGAAAAATGAAAGGATCACCTTCACACAAATCGGAGCTGCTCAGGATCAGTGCAAACCAGACTTCAGCCCCTTTGCTCTACACATGGCCACTAAACATGTGTTTTAACAATCACACAGGCACCCTGCAACCCCCCGTTGCAAAAAAGCCCTTTGCGCCTCTGCAGTGACTATTCCCGCTGAAAGATATACTTGCGACGAAATTAATTAAATGGCTTAACAGAGGAACATGCATCTTGCTTTACGAACATAAGAAATGAGAGGGAGGAAAGGGGGGAGGGGACACTAGAGCTGGGAATGTCATTTAGAGGTGGGTTTAAAAAACAACAACACTTCAGCGTTTCCAATTATTCAAACCATAGACACGCGCAAAAGGAAAAAGTTTAAACACGAACCCCCCCGATGTGTCTCCAGGTAGAGTTCGGGGGGGGAGGGGGGAAGAGGCACAGGCAGCATAGGGAGATCTCACACACACACCCGAGAGAAGGAGCAAAGGGGAGAGCCCCTCTCTGTTCACACAGAGTGTGCGTGTCTCCCGCGGCCAGGGGGTGCAGCGGGCGATCGCCCACACGCCGGGGGCTCTCCCCGGGCAGTCTCGCTCCTTTCCCAGCCGCGCCCCGGGCAGGTGCGGTACCTCGCAGCCGTACAGCTGCCCCAGCTGCTCCACGATCCACTCCTCCAGCACCAGCCTTTTCCGCAGCTCCTTCCGATCGTACTTCACCGTCACTTTGCCTTGCTGGTGGCGCCGCTGCTGCTGAACCTGCACCACCGCCGCCGCCGCCGGGGCGGAGACCGAGTCCTCCCGGGAGGAGCCGCCGCCTCCCCCGCCGCCGCGGGGGCTCTGAAAGAAAACCCGGTTCCCGCCGCCTCCCCCAGCGGCACCCGGCTCGCTGCCCCCGGTCACCACAGACATGCTCCGCGCCCGGCCGCGCTGCCGCCCCTAGGGAGATCGCTGCCCGGTGGCCCGGCTCGGGCTCTGGCCGCGGCAAGGGGCTGCCTCGCTCCGGCGCCCACAGCTCCCTCCCGGCTGGTGCAGCAGCAGCAGCAGCCTCGGCTTGTGCAGCTCCGCTCCGCACCTGCGGCGTGACGGCTGCCCGGGCGCGCACAGCCCGGCTGGGGGAGGGGCGGAGGGCTGTGCTTCGGGCCCCCGAACCGAGGGGAGAAGGCGGGGACAGCGCCTTAAAGATACAGCCAAGGACAGCTGAGCCGTGCCCGCCCCACGCCTCGGGAGCTCCCCCGCCCAAACCTCCCCCTCACACCTCTGCTGCTCTCCCTGGCTGCTCGCCGCGGGCCCCGGCAGGGGCAGGAAAGGGCACTGGCTTTACCTTGCTCCCAAAGGTCCGCCCACTGTGAGCCCCTTGCTCCGCTTGGCATGTCACTACCCCTGGATCAGAGGGGTAGCCGTGTTAGTCTGAATCTGTAAAAAGCAACAGAGGGTCCTGTGGCACCTTTAAGACTAACAGAAGTATTGGGAGCATAAGCTTTCGTGGGTAAGAACCTCACTTCCCCACGGGAAAGAAGGGGAAGGCTGGAGCGGGGAGTGCGTGGGACTCGCTAGCTGGCCCAAGGGCAGTTTCCCCCTCCAGGATGTCGCCTATTCTTGCCCCTCGTGCACTCTCTGGGTCCTACTTGGCTAAAGCTCTCATTGCAATCAAGGAGAGTGTAGCCTCAGTGGGGACTGTCGGGCTTGGGCTTGTGACTATTTTTTCTTTAAGGGGGGTGATTTTTCTTTTTTAAACTATGCCCCTGGAAGTGCAGACAGCCCTAGGTCAGAAAAAGGCAGATTGGGCTGTTTCCAGCCTGAGGAGATGGCTAGTAGGGTTACTGCTGCAGTGTATGGTTACCAGTGTCCATCTGTGCTGGCTGTTATAAAGGCACACTCACCATGCAGCACTGAAGGTTTCTACATCCTCTGTAAAATAAAATTACCTGTGATACTAAAACAGGCATGGCAAGTGCTCTCTCCCTTGTTCTCTCTCACACACAGGCACCCTTTCAAGTTCTTGCTTACGAGACAAAGGCATAAATGTCATACATATACAGGCCTTTTCCAGCAGTTGCCTGGTATCTCTCTCACACAAACACAGAGTCCTTTTCAAGTAATTATGCTATATAGCAAAAGCATAGATATTTCTCACCCTCCCTCACACATACACACACACAAACATGTTTTCAAGACAATTACCTTGGGTGGTCAGTATACCTGGATCGCTCACAAATGTTTGCAGACTTGGCAGTAAAACAAATATTTCTTACTCTGGTTCATTCATACATGCATCATATCACAAATCTGCAACATAAATTTACAAGTGACTGCATGCAGCACTTTTGCAATCTGGATAATCACACCATTGAAATCCAAATCTTTTCCAGGCAGATTGTGCTCCTCTGAATTTTTCATTTAGCTTTTCATTTTCATCTAGTAAAGTATGAATTCAGCAATCAATGATCTTTACACAAGACAGTATTTTTCCCTTTATACTTTTTTAAAAGGTATTTCTGCCGTGAAACACAAACTGCATTTATTAATATTACATATCCAGATACTGGAGCATGAAAATGTTGATCATAATCATCTTCTTTGTAGGGAGGCTGAATATTTCCATTGTAGTGATATCAAATACTCAGCAAATATTTCAATCTAACACCAATTTTCTGATAATTAGCAAATTAAAACATTTTATCTGAAAGATGCTGTTTAGGAGGACAACACTGCAAACCTCTTGGGATTAGTGTTTTGATTTATTCTATTAGTTTATAACTAGAAAGGTCCCCTTGAAACATCCACTGCAGGAGGTTCTTTTGCTGTATTATAAAAACCAGGTTTGACAACCACAGATTTCATTTCCCATACACAGAAACCTGGTTATGACCACCAGTAACCAGCTAGCATAATTCAAAAACTGTTCAATGGGGACCTCCAGGTCACAGTTAGCAAAGATGCTAGTAAAAAAAAGAGTTTGTTTATCCATAGCCTAGCATCTGGATAAAGCCAATAATGTACATGGTGGTACACTATACTAGCAATGTTCTGGTGGCTCCATCAGTTTTTTATCTACCCTGAATTTTCAACTACAAATGTAGCTGTACCAGGCTAGCTGCTCTAGTGTAGACATGGTTTATACCTGTCATATGCATAATCCCAGTGTAGACAAGGCTTACACTTTCATTTTAAAAAAGAAATCCAATTTTTCAAATCTGGTTGCATAAAAGTAAAGCAACTAAATCCATATTTTAGGCACCTTAAGATTTTCAGAGGTGCTGAGCACCTGCAACTCATATTGACATTAATGAAATCACACTTGCTTGGCTTGGCTTGGCTTGTGGGCAGAGTAGGAAGGAGTATCACCATCAGTATGACACATTTTCAATATTAACCTGATTAACTATTTCGCTACTGATCATTTGAGCAGAAACATCCAGGTACTATGTTAATGAGAGGTGTCTGAAAAAGAGTGCCACCATTCCCTCCCTCCCATTTGGTGCACTTCACTACTTCTATCCCGACAAATGTAGAGACCAGTCTATCAGGCTCCAGCTCTAGAATGCTTTTTAGTTTTTGGAAATATAGGCCTGGAGAGTAAGAAAGGGTCACTGTCAGCAACTGCTTCTGACACTTATGGAAACCATAAAAGAAAACAATGAGGGTTTAAGGAGGGGAGTGGCTGCCTTTTGAATCTTTATGTTTTGAGATGCTTGTAATTTGGGTTTTAAGCTTTATATGTCATCTGAAAAGTCTGGTCCAGAGTTTCTCAACCATATGCTTTCAAACTTCTCTCCTGGGAGCAGAGAGATTTTCAAGTTTTTATCAAATCCTTCTAGACAGATTCTGACCTCGATTACTAGAATTTGATACAGTTCAGTAGTTTTCTGAGAAAAATCTAGGCTACTCAGGGGGAGGGGAAAGTACTCTGGGCCAGAGCCTCTATTGTGAGCCACTCTGAGGCTCTGACCCTCTGTCTTTTAGTCCCCCCTCCCTTAAGGGGAGTTGAGCACAAAGACCCACATCAAATTCCATAGTAGGAAACTTTCCAAAGCCAATAGAGCACCACATTCCACATATGTCCCCACACATGGGGCCTAAGGCTCAAGACAATCAGCCTTGGATTTTTGTTCCCCGCTGTAGCAAATATCAGGTGTGCAAGTGGCTTGTGTTCTTATCTAGTCTAAGTGTGATACTCCAAAAAGATGTAACTTAAATACCTTTTAGATATTGTACTAACAGACATCATAATCAGTACAGGCACCAGAGAGGAGACACCTGCTGTTCAAAATAAACACTCTAAAAGTGGAAGATGAGAACTCATTTCCTCATAGGCATCCTTCAAAGACAATTTAAAAAATTACATTTTTAAGATAATGTACAGTGATTGGTGAAAGGGGAACTGGTAGAGCTGAGAACAGCATTCTCAGAAGGCAGTTTCCATGCACAGTTGGTTTTTCATTCTGTTTTTAAAGAAAATGCATTCTCAGGAAGCCAAGACAAAAATTACTGCCAAGAATTTTGATTACAATTTTGCTTCAGTTGAGAAAAAGATCAAGTTGCTTGAAAGTCAAACTTGAGGAAAAACTTTTAGAACAACTGTTAATATCCTGGGAATGACCAATGCTACTGCATAGACAGAGTTTATAGAGTTTACTCCTGAAGTCAGATATGAATAACAACCACTTTTTAGAGAAAGAAGCTACAGAGATTTCCTTAAAGAGTCTTTCCAAAAGCACTGATGATGGAACCTTTAATTGATAAAGACAGCAACCTGTGTGTAGGAAGGAAGACATCTTCCCCATCGCCCCACTACCAGTCCAGATTATGTTATACCCACACCATTATGTTTAATCTAAAGATGGTTATTGATCCAATAGCACCAAAGGGTAGCCAGAATGTGATACCCTCAGAATACTATGCTGTTTCTGTCAGCTGGTGGTCAGGCTCAGAACCCTGTCTAGAATCAGTGATGCATGTAAATTGACTTTCTAGGAGGAAACGTCAATAAAAAAGGCAGCCTGAAGCGTTAGAGCCAATTCCTGCCCCCCCCTCCCCCCAAATAAGATTGGCCACCTCCCTACCAGGTGATTCAGATTAAGCTGAAAAATGAGAAATTGAATGGAGACATACTGATGGAAGTGGCTGAATTTTCTGCAGGTTGTGAATCCCTAAAGTAAGTGGGAGTGAGTGGAGATGAAGAAAAGTTTGCTGGAGCTTGCCCCAGAAATATGTTGAAAAACAGATGCAGCCTTCTAGTTGCTTTAAGTTGGGCCAGAGGCCAGTTCAGCCCCATGGATCAAAGGAGGAAACCAGTATTTCTGCAATGCTTCTCCTCAAGTGTGCTGAGCAAAGTCCCTTTTCATGCACCTGAGGATCCAGACCACTGTCTCTACCTTTACTATAGTCTTCCCCCTAGTTTATGTTATCTGGTTCCTCTATTTACCTCTTACCTTTCATGCCTCAATACTCCTATCATTTTTCCTTTTTTATCCTGTCTCCTCTGTTCTATCCTCTGCCCTTTTCCTCTCTTCCCCAGCTCTCTCTACAATATCCTATTCTGCATCACTGCTGCACTCTCATGGAGTACTACAGTAATTCAGCTAGAAAGGGAACCTTTGTACAGATTTAACACTGGGCTTTCTCCACCTTCCCTTCGAGCAATGTTGCATGCCACTGTCTGGACCACTCCAAAGGCACAAGAGAGAGCCTATGTGAGATTAGCAGGACGTGGCACCCTGAATTTTCAATACCTTTTATCTCTAATGCCAGCTTAATGGAGTTTTGTGGTAGTAGTACTACTACTAATGAACTAATTATAAACTACTATATTAATAATATTAGCCTATCAGTTTTATATAGTACATTTATTTTAAGAGACTCCATATCGAAATGTGGGAGGGTATTGCACCTCAGCAGAAGATGGCTAGACATTTGCAAACAATACAAGCCAGGCTGTGCCCAGATGCTTTATCAGTGTGAAAGGGGAAAGGGGTGCAAATAAACACACACACACAGACTTCTACAGAGCAACTGGGTACAGTTATGCTAGCAATCCCCGCACTCCCCAAAGTACAGGAACCGATCCTTATTTGTACACTAAGGGTGCAAGCCACCCCAAGCATGGCAAGGAACAGGTGGGGTCATGGTTCTGTTTCTCACTGTGCACCAACCAAAGAGCTGACCCCACATGCTGGAGGGGAGAGAGTTTGCTGCCAGCTGAAAAGTTGTAGCAGCAGGAATTCTGAGGCCAAAATTCCTCCCAGATCTCCTCTGGCACAGGGCAGGGCCATATTGCCTCTGCAGTGGGCACACGTGAGCCCTATAGCTGAGTGTTCTGGGTATGTATATGATTATTTGTACACATGTTACCATGCAGCCTGTTGCTTTTCACACAAAAAAATGTGGATGTGCTTCCTTTTTATGAAGGGGCTTGGTGGAAAGATAGGGAATCAATAATATAAAAGGTTTGAAAAAAGAACACCTGCAGTGATAGGTAAAATCACATAGCCTCTATTAATATTGATTTCTGTTGTGACCCTGAGCCCAGTTATGTTTAAATAGAAGTGTTAACCTTTTGATACAGTGTGCAAGGTGAAGCATTAATCTTGACATATGGAATTTTTTTCCCCCTTATTCCATACCAAAGAACAAACTAACAAAAAAAAAGTTAAAATATGCCAAAATCAAAGTTGTCCTAATGAGTCATCAGTAGGGTTTGACCCTAGAACCTACAGCTGTAACTTGTACCACCTGAATTAAAGCAATAATTGGTAACAATCGTAAGCTGTTATCCAGCCTGCAGGGAGGGATGCAACACACTTACACTTGGTCAGGGGGTTAAACAAGTGGTTGCTAAAGAGCAGTGGCATTCTGAGACTCAAGAGACCTGGAGTCTGTTCTTTTCTCTATGTAGGAAGTGTTGTCAAATGGGGGCAGAGAGCTGAGAATTAGGATTCTTGGGTATTCTATTTGTTAATTATCCTTTGCATTTACAGAATGGTCATTCCTCTGAATGCGTCAAAGTACTTTGTGAAGATAGGCATGCAGAATTAGTCCTAGTTTACAGAGCATAGTCAAGCATGTAACTTGGTGAAATCATTTTGAAAGGTAGTATGGCTCAGTAGATGGGACCTGGGTTCTATTCCCAGATTTGAAAAGTAATCTTATGCTATCTCACAGATCCTCATTTACCTTATCTTTAAAATGTGGGAGTGATACTTGTCTACCTACTATGGTTAGAGTTTGGGGCCTTGTCTAGATAACCAAGGTTGTGAAGAGCACAAAATGATTAATGTCAAATCAGTGAAAGTTGCAAAGAGTCCTGTGGCACCTTCTAGACTAACAGAAGAATTGGAGCATAAGCTTTCGTGGGTGAGACGAAGTGGGTATTCACCCACAAAAGCTTATGCTCCAATACTTCTGTTAGTCTAGAAGGTGCCACAGGACTCTTTGTCGCTTTTTACAGATCCAGACTAACACGGCTACCCCTCTGATCAGTGAAAGCTGTTACACTAGAACTCATGATCGCCTGGTTCCCAACATAGTGCCCGGTCCTTCCTGCTGAAAGTTATTTTGATGGGGGAACTGCAAGCAAGCAAACAAGATGAATGGCTGGTACAAACAACTCAACAAAGATTGGGCGCATTTGCAGTGCAGATGGCGCATTCAGAAAATTAAGGCGCAAGATTCAGAGTGGTAGCCATAAAAAGAACAGGAGTACTTGTGGCACCTTAGAGACTAACAAATTTATTTCAGCATAAGCTTCGTGGGCTACAGCTCACTTCTTCAGATGAAGAAATTAGCATTAGTAGCTTCTCGGCCTTTTGGCTAAGATCATGTTTAGTAATCAGATTAGGCCTGAATAAAGACTGGGAGTGGTTTTCCCCAACACTAATTTCCCCCTACTGTTACTCACACCTTCTTGTCAACTGTCTGAAATGGGCCACTCTCATTACCACTTCAAAAGTTATTTTTCCTCCCTTGGTATCCTGCTGTTAATTGAATTGTCTCGTTAGACTGTCCTCACACTTGGTAAGGCAACTCACAATTTTTCATGTATTTATATCTGCTCCTGTATTTTCCACTCCATACATCTGATGAAGTGGGTTCTAGCCCACGAAAGCTTATGCCCAAATAAATTTGTTAGTCTCTAAGGTGCCACAAGGACTCCTCGTTGTTGTTTTTTTAAGGAGCAAGAGTAAAACAAGTTCTACTGCTCATATGCAAAGGGTGATTGTTCAGAGGATCGTAATTTAGGCAAACTGGGTAGATTTTCACAGGGATTATGAAAGGCACTGTTCTAATCTTAGACATATCCCTCTGCCACATTTCAAGTTGCTGCTCCAAACCAGTTCCAGCCAATGGAGAACAGTATTCAAGAATTAAAGAAAGGAATTCAACAAAATGAAACAAGCAAACAATCTATTTTTATCAATTGTACTGTTTAGCTTTATATTACATAGTTTGAGCACAATGTAGGATCCTTTACCCACAAATGTTCTCTTATATTTAAATTTTAAAATGTAAGGAGAGAAGAAAGAAATGTCATCCAGTTCAAAAACTGCAAGGAAACTAGTCCAGTTTTTTTTTATAACTCTTGGAGACTTTAAAGGTATTCTCTCTTTTGGGGCATAGATGGTTCTAAGCACTCTTGGGAGTTTGGGTGCTCAGCACTTCATAGAATTGTGTCCTAAAGTGGGATTCAGAGAATCATAGTAATAGAAGCCCTTTTATGTTGCCTGTAGTAGTAAAAACAACATCATGGTTATTATCTGTCTCTTTCAGGCAACTATTGGAGACGTATCACAGGAATCAGTTAGAGCAGTTTCCTATTCACGAGGCCTAATCAATATATTAGTTTTAGATAGAGCAACATCAGCAATCTATGCATGAATTTTGTAACGTAGCTCAGTTTCCTTCTGTCCTGTAGATTGCACCTGTATATTCATTCATGCACCACTACATAATGTGGTGAGTTATGGCGGGGGGGGGGGAATAATTCCATCAATATGCAGGTGCTATGCTATGTGAAATGGCATGGCCTTGGGGCATGTTTACAACATTTTAGAATTAAATGTGAATATACTAGTTTGTAAATACAAGAACTGCCTAATATTAATCTAATCATCTGTCTGTCCATCTAGGCATTTCTAGTGACAGCTATTCCACTAGCCCAGACTCCTCCAGAATGATGCTCAAAAATTCATTAGATTTGACGTAAGATGCCAAAGGTCCCTTCTAAACAGAAAAAAACCCCCAGATTTAGATGTCTAATAAATTGTGGTATAGTACATTATCAATGCACCTTTAAAATATTGTATGTAAAATATTCCTGGTATGCTGTAAATGGAAAAAGATTGCACTCTGTCATAGGTTATGTTTAGAACAGGAGGAAGAGATTAATGAATCTAAGAAAAATGAGAGGAAATTGCATTTGAGGAGGCACACCTGTTACATGACTTGGTTTTTGATGAGTAGGCTAGTTCTAAGGCAATTTTCTAAAAAACTTAAGGTGACGATGAAATAAAATACAGAGATAGAATCTGTGGAAAAGAATGAACCAGATTCTGGGACTATGTGAAATGGCTTTTCCAATCAGGCACATGTTACATATATGCTAAAAAGTAGCAGAATTGTGTACTCTTACACTGTCACCAGCAGCACATAAGAACAGCCCTACCGGGTCAGACCAAAGGTCCATCTAGCCCAGTATCCTGTCTGCTGACAGTGGTCAATGCCAGGTGCCCCAGAGAGAATGAACAGAACAGGTAATCATCAAGTGATCCATCCCCCATCGCCCATTCCCAGCTTCTGGCAAACAGAGGGTAGGGACACCATCCCTGCCCATCCTGGCTAATAGCCATTGATGGACCTATCCTCCATAAATTTATCTAATTCTTTTTTGAACCCTGTTATAGTCTTGGCTTTCACAACATCCTCTGACAAAGAGTTCCACAGGTTGATTGTGCGTTGTGTGAAGAAATACTTCCTTTTGTTTCTTTTAAACCTGCTGCCTATTAATTTCATTAGGTGACTCCTTCTTCTTGTGTTATTAGAAGGAGTAAATAACACTTCCTTATTTACTTTCTCCTCACCAGACATGATTTTATAGACCTCTATCGTATCCCCCCTTAGTCATCTCTTTTCCAAGCTGAAAAGTTCCCAATTTTATTAATCTCTCCTCATATGGAAGCTGTTTCATACTCCTAATCATTTTTGTTGCCCTTTTCTGAACCTTTTCCAATTCCAATGTATCTTTTTTGTGTGGGGCGACCACATCTGCATGCAGTAGTCAAGATGTGGGCATACCATGGATTTATATAGAGGCAATATTATATTTTCTGTCTTATTATGTATCCCTTTCTTAATGATTCCCAACATTGTTAGCTTTTTTGACTGCCGCTGCATATTGAGTGGATGTTTTCAGAGAACTATCCACAATGACTCCAAGGTCTCTCTCTTGAGTGGTAACAGCTAATTTAGACCCCATTCTTTTATATGTATAGTTGGGAATATGTTTTCCAATGTGCATTACTTTGTATTTATCAACACTGAATTTCATCTGCCATTTTGTTGCCCAGTCACCCAGTTTTGTGAGATCCCTTTGTAGCTCTTCGCAGTCTGCTTTGGATTTAACTATCAGTAGGCTATGTATAGTTTCACTCATGTAGATTATATCTGGAATAATCTGCCTTGCAGAGCTATGCACTGAAGCATACTCACATAAATACAAAGACCATGTCCCCTCAACAGATAGTCCATCTTGTCACACTCTGGGAAAACTTCTGTATAGCTTCATTCTTGGAAAAACTACAAAGCAGCCTCTCTCCAGATTTTAAGAGCAGCCAGAATAGGTGCATTCAACTCCTATCCCCGACTCTCAGTGCTGGGTGCACTTTTTCTAGTTGGGGGAGAGTCTATCCATTAGGCTTGCTGGAATTGGGCCCACAGTGTTTTAGAAGTGAAAATAATGCTTTAAAAATCAATAAGGCATGCCTGGCTGATGGCTTAACCTCTAGACTGACATGTCTGCTAAGAGAAGCACATTCCTGGATCACTGCAGAGGAAAGCAGCAAAAACGTCCAGGTGGGTTACATTTGGAAGCTTCTTTTTAAAATAAAATAAGCAAAGCATCCCCAGCAGTGACTCATCAGAAATGGAGATAGCAGTTCTGAATTAGTATTGCGCCACATTTTGCTCCATCTGTTTCAAGGCATCAGACTGTTTGTAAAATATCTATTATATCGGACAGGATATTAATGGCACCATCAATTACACCACTAAGTAGCAATTCAGCAGTAACCAGTTGATTATTTAGTAGTGTATTTATTCAACAGATCCCTTTTTCCCCCTTGTAAATCTGTCATGGACTTTGAGTTTTCTAGGTTCATAAATTAACATGACATGACTTCACTTTTTTATTTATGTTGAAGTAAATAAAAAATAAGAGGTCTTAAATAAGCCTGTCTCCTAACACTACCTCTAAGCTGTTTGTTTCCAGTTTTCTTACCAGTACCTTCATTATTAAACATCATTCCTGATAGCAGAGTCCTCTGCATTATCTGCAATGTCAGTCTAAATGTTTTTCCATTAGTGTCTCTATTAACAATGACACATCTCTTTCTCTCTGCTGTCGCATGGTCTGAATGCCTAGCAATTTCACCACCACATCGTGATTGACTAGAAGTAGGGGCTCTGTCTTTGCTGTGTTTTGTCTCCCTCCATCTCTCTATGGGAATTTCCATTGCCTTTGACAGTGATGCATCTGCTCTGGCATCTTAACACCTCCCACTTTATGTCTACGATGCACTGCTCTGAGGTGATCCATCTTGTCTTGACTTAATTTAGAAACAAAAAAATACATCACATTGAAGTGTGTGGGGGGGGGTTATATTATTGGATTACTAATGTGCTTTTTAAAAAATACACAATGTTTATTAAATGATTGTTCAGTCACACTTGTAACTAAGCTTGAAAGGATTAGAATTTTATTGGTAAACATTTTTCACTGTATATACAAAGTGATGAAAAAAATATTTCCATTGATAACTGAAATGTACAGATAGGAAAACTAACAAAAATGCTGCGTGAGACTTGAGTTTGATTTAAGGCTATTTACTTTGTATATTTTGGCATCTGCTGTTGGCAATTTGTGTTTTGATGGTTATAAAGCTTTAATTTTTTGAATCTCAATGTCTATTGTCATTAAATAATTATTGTCTGACCCCCTGTAACGCCATCAGCACCCACCTCTCACGAGTACCCCATCTCTGGCTGATACGTGTCTGCAATCACTCAGTTTTGAACAGGGCGGCACCCACCTCTTATGAGCACCCCATTTCTGGTTGGGTGTGAGCCTGCTTTTCTTTCTGTTCTTACAACGGGGTGACACCCACCTCTCATGAGCACCCCCCTGACCGATGGTTCTTTTGGCGGGTCTTCCATGACTCAGCCTTCCAGGTGAGTCACACACACTGTCATCCCCCCCTTTGGGGTATACAGTCTCTAGTTCTTGCTCATGACTCTCTTATGGGGCCATAACATCAAGGCTTTCTCCCCAGAGGCACTGCCTTCTTTAACAGACCAACAGGAGCCCTTCTCAGTATGCTCAGTTGGTGTCCTTTCAGCAGCCCTCGCCAGGGCTCAGTCTTCAACCAGATCAACAGGGCCCATCATGGTACTCCCGCCTGATCTGGCTAGGTTCTGGGCTCAGTCCTACTGCTCTTCCAGGCACCCAGTCCTCTCTCTTTGAGCTCCAGGCAGCAACTGACTGCTTTGGCTCTGCTGCTTCCTTTTATATGGCCCTTCTGGCCCCTGATTGGTCACTCCAGCAGCCCTTCTGATTGGCTGCTCCCCTGCAGCCACTCTAGGGTGTCTGGAGCACTTCTCCTCTGCTCTTTTCTGGGGCGGGGTGAGGCAGGGCACAAGGCCTCCAGCAGGAGGCCACCAGACCTAGTCCACCCCATCACACAGCCCCATAATTTCTTGCCACTATGAAAATTTAAAAATGGGGAAAAATGTTTAACTCATAATTTTGCACAACTGTGAAAATTTAAATAGATTAAAAATAAATAACGCTTAAAAATGAACATTGATATTATCCATCAAAGTTATAAAAAAATTGAATTCTGCCATGCCTACTTTTAACCTTGTTCATAATGGTTATACTGCCTCAAGGTTAGAACCTCTGTCATGTGATGTTGTTGAAGCCATTCTTGACTGCTGCATGGTCAGTGGTTTTGAGATGATTTCTGAAAGTATCCTTCTTATTTCTGATTGTTTTGTTGTAGTTCTCTGGCCTTCCTATTTAACTATTGCTTTCTTTTATTTCACAAATGCTAAAAAAATGGCCCCTACCCTTACGCTCTAGCTGCCCTTGACAACATTTTAAAATACCCTACCGTAACTAAGGAGCAGCAGTACAATACAATATGGCCCATGAGACTTGTACTTTCTTTTATGCTTGCTTTCCTTGGTCCCAATCCTGCAAACTGCTTTTCATGGAAAACTTCAATGGGCCTGTGCCCATGAGGGACAGCTTGCACTATCTGGGTCTTAAATTGCAAATGGTACATTACTTCCTTATTATAATGCTTTGATGTTTTAATTTGAACAATGATAAACACAGGCTATAAAGATCTAATGTTATAACTGATCAATTTTTTCCCCCCTTAGTACTTAAGGAGCTGCTTAAAATATAGAGAGAAATGTACATTGTATTAAATAGGGAATTAGTTAAGTGGCATGTTTATGCAACTTACCCTCCCCCCCAAATTTAGAAAGATTTAAGAAGAATCCTGAAGGATTGCTAATAAAAGAAGGTACATATTAAATATTGTTTTTTGAAATAAATTTTTTAAGGTACTGGGCTAGATTCTGTGCTGCATTTCCCAGAAGACACAGCCCCAGGGGAAGCAAAGATGGATGTATGCTATCTCTACGTCACACCGATTCTGCCCATGCCAGGAGACTTACCATGCCTTCCCACAGCTGCTCTGAATCTCTTGAGCTACTCAGTGCTCAAGGCCCATATCTTTCTGTGTGTGTTTGTACAGGGTCTAGCAAACTGGGGTCTTAGCTCTGCATGAAAAATTTGGTGCTACTGCAATAAATAAATAAACATTGTTCCTCTTTCATTTTATCTTCTGAATGGGAAAAGCAATGATTCCATAGTTTTTTCCCCATTATTCCCAGGAGATTTTCTTGTAGTGGTGAGCTGCAGGGCCAGATTAAGGCAGGGGCTTTAAGAGCTGCAGCCCAGGGCCCCGGCTCAAGGGGGGGCCCTGCAAAAATTAAATCACAGGCAGCGATCTCTGGGCCGCTAAAAGGGGTATTCAGGCAGGCTGCCTGCATGCCGTGGCCCCACACCGCTCCCGGAAGCGGCTGGCTGCTGGCACGTCTATACGGCCTCTGGTGGGGGGGAAGCGGCTCTGAGCACTGCCCCCACCCCCAGCACCATCCTCACAGATTCCATTGGGCAGAAACTGGCCAATGGGAGTTTGGGGGCGGCGCTTGTGGGCACGGGCAGCGCACGGAGACACACTGTCCCCCTCCCCTCAGGGGCCGCAGAGATGTGCTAGGAGCCATCCGCTTCTGGGAGCAGCATAGGGCTATGGCAGGCAGGCAGGCAGCCTGCCTGAGCCCTGCTACGCCACTGGCTGGAAGCCGCCTGTGGTAAGCGCCTCCCGGCCGGAGCCTATACCTCACACCCTCTCCTGCACCCAACCCCCTGCCCCAGATCAGAATCCCCTCCTGCACCCAAACTCCCTCCTAGACCCCGCACCACCTCCTGCACCCCAATCCCCTGCCCCAGCCCCCTCCTGCACCAAACTCTCTCCCAGGAAAAAGACTTGTATACAGGGGCCCCACAAAATCTAATAGCTTTAGGCCCACAGGAGAGTTAATCCGGCCCTGGTGAGCTACTCTGGAGGAGAATACATAACATTGTTTTATTCAGCAGCAGGGTTGTAATTAGGTAAGTATATTGAGCTGTATGACTTATCTTTTACACTGAATGTTTTCTATGACTATAGGTCTGGCAATTTCTGTGTTGACTCTGTGGCTAAAATGATGGATTGTTGATTCAAGTGCGAGTTTGTCACCCCTCCTTTGCTTCAAGCCATGGGATTTTCTGCCCTGATAAGTAATTTTCTGGTCTTAGCATAAGGGAATGTGCCATAACAAGAGGAGATGCTGCCGCAAGCACTGTCCTTGGGATTGCTAACACGTTCTGTTCTTGTGTTATAGAACATTAAAATCTCATGAAGGAATTTACGCTGGTAGTGAGTACAACCAGAGGTGGGGAGGAGTGGGTGAAACTGAGCTAACCAGGGTGAAAAAATCCATGAAAACTCATTCAAATTTGAAAAATTATTCAAAAGTGGCTGTGTTCACACCCCTGTCGTGATTTCTTTCTGCAGATATTTGAGCGATCAGGCTTTACGAGCACAAACACTCTCAAAACACACATTTTGGTCCAGAGTCTCTGCTGTGCCATGTTTCTGTTCAGCACAGTAGAATGGGGGACACATCAGGGAGCTATTGCTCAGGTCGTATCTACACCATTGCATAGGCTGGATCAGATCTATGCCAGCTGTCAATCGTCTCCAAGGAGCCATGTGCCATCTGGGATAAATGCAGCACAGCTCCTTCTGACTGTTCGCCCACCATGCCCCAGTTCCACCCCCATGCCTGCCTACTCCGCCAATGCTGCATAGGAGATAGTGCAGGGGGCAGGTATGCCAGGTCTGGGCCAGCTGAGACCTCACTCCTGTACTTTGGGGGTAATTCTTAGCGGGCAAGCTCTGACTGCTCTTCAGCCCCTTTGAGCTGCCAGACCTGTTCATAGAGGCCATCACACAAAAGAGACTGTCCCTTTAAGCTTAGATGCTCAAACATTCGCTGACAGTGAATTTCACATTTGATTGCAATAGTCTACTCTAGATGCATGCTGTGTTGGTTTGTTATATAAGTCAACCCATCAGGGAAATGAAACAATACCATGCATCTTATATAACAAACCAACACAATGTGAATTTCAAAACTTGACTATCAAATATTCACAATGAATTCTTCCAAAGCTATTCATCTAAGCAAAAAATAGTGTTAAGAAACTACAAAATAATTTTAAAGAACTAATACATTTGAAAATGGTGTGATCTGTTTGCAAACAGAAAAAAAGTAGCGAACTCTAAAACTTGTTACAAATGATTCCCTGTGTTCTACTGGTGGGATATTTGGAAGTAGTCGTGCACAGAGGTGCTCAAGCATCCAGCAGGTGGAGCGATGAGCAAGCCATGCGGAGAGTACCGTATAATTACAAGGACTGAGCGGCAGACTTCAAGCCCCAGTTCAGAAAAGCACTTAAGCAAGTGGTTAAGTGTTTTGCTGAAATGAGGCTTTTCCTTTTTTATAATGAATTACGTGTAATATCTTTTCTTATAGTTGCTGCGTTCTGAAATCAGCTGGATTGCCTGAAGCTGAAATCTTGAACATGCATCAATATTTCAACTCCACCGACTATGAATCCAATTGTACTTAAGGAAGGGGGGACAAGGAGCAGAAGGAAATCAGTGAATATTCAGGAATTTAGTTTTGAGTTGAGTATCTAGTGAAGCCTTGAATAGCCATTACATTTTTCTCCATTATCCCAAATACTCTGTTAGCTCCCACCATATAGCTGCCCCACAGCCTTTATCCACTAATGTGATTGAGTGTGTGGCAAAAAGGGTCGCAGCCTGATTACCGAGGAATGCAGCTGGCTTTGCACAGAGTATTCTCATCTCCAGCACCTTATGCTGCAAAAAGAGTATGTTATTAAGGCTCCAGGCCGCTCAAGCTGTAATTCCCACAGCTTTTACACACTGCACAGGGGGCACAAGCACCCAGCTGGTGGGCAGCCAGCCAATGGCAATACAGTAGGGACTGTAACTATGCTGATGCTGATGCATGTGCCTGGGAGGAGTATGGATGGCCCAAAAGCAAAAAGAGAAATGGACTAAGATCTGCATGCCCATCTCAAGGACTGCCTGCCAGGACTCCTGCTTCCAGTATGGCAGGATTTGGTGGGACATCAAGAGAGCAGAAGTGATAGCTCTTTACAGGTAAGACCTCCTTTCCTCACCTTTTTGATAGAGAAAGAAGAGAGAAGCATTGACAGAAATCTAGACTTCCTGCTGGGAAATATAGGACAATGGCAGCTGTGAATGAGGCGCACCAGAACTACTGACAATTAGCGAGATATTAAAACAATGGCAGGTATATCTTTTTAAAGAGTACTACAATGTATTCTGTATATTTATTTAATAGTAGCCATCTGTATAGCACACAGCACCATAGTATCTATGGTCCCAATCCAGCATTATGCTCCACAAGGGCAGGTCTTTGCATCCAGTGCAGTATCAACGCCTATCCTTGTCTATTCTTGTTTAGTTAGGTTTAACCATCTAAAATAGTCATTGTTTTTTGTGTGGCTGCTTCATTTTTAATTAATCAATTCTCTATCAGTTTGAAATGCACTGTGTTGACTGACATATAGACATCAAGACTCAGGAAAAATATTTTAGCTTGTACATTCTTGTTTGGCTCACAATGTTTCTGTCTGTGGGAGGGTTACTCTACTCAGATAAATACATTATATACCAATATATAGATTGGTCATTACACATACCGGTAGTTTTATTAAAGGAACACCAGGCTTTTTTGTATTATTTTAGGAGGCTTTTTTATACTTTGGCAGTGTTTGTTTGTTTTTTAAAACTTTCTATTTTTGCAAGATTTGTAGAAGCTCCGAAAGAAATGGCTTTCCCTACTGATTTTGCTCTTTCTCATTTAACAATCATGCTTTTTGCCTCTTTATTTCTATATTTCTTTCAAAATGTGACTAATGTTCAGCATTTAAAAACACATCATGCAGTTACTGGAAATATAATCCAGAACTACAAACTCAGTGAGATCAAAAGACAGAAGCCACAATGAAAACAAAGTTACTTTACTTACAGGCCTATTTAAGGGCACCATGTACAATCAAATCTAACATATTTAGGAGTAAACTGTGGCTTCAGGAGGAGACAATGTGGATGTGTACTGCCCTAGCAAGAACTCCGGAAGGAATAGTTCCTGAGGTAGCTACAATGCCTTCAGGAGAGAGCAGGGAAGATGGAAAGACACTACTACACCATTTGAAAGAAAGCAGCATGTGCTCCCCTCTGAGTAGCTAGGCCGACTGTAGCTGTTTCAGAGGGGTAGGCCTCACGCATACACCTTCCATGTCTACTTTGTGAAGGCTACTTCCGTATCCTAAGTGCAAGGATTTAGATTGTGATTTGCCCTGCATGGTCACAACAGGGGTGGTTTGTGCCCTTTCCCCTGCAAACCCTCACAGGCATAATTTGGCCCTTAACTCTTAAGAAACTTGATAGTCAAAATGTTTTCTCCTTTAAGGACTGGATGGTTTCCTTAATTGCAGCTAGGGTTTCTGCAGGCGCTGTGCGTTGGAAGTGGAGAGCAAGTGAGGGTCTGAGAAGAAAAGTGAAGTTGGGGCCTTACTATTTGTAATACTGGTCCAGGCAGGTCTAGGCCCACCCCTAAATAAAGGCCCACCTCCCTTATTTAAGGGGCAGGAACCTTAAAGCCCAGGCTACAATTGATTTCTGGGGACAACAAATGAAAAAACAGGAGTGGGAGTGAGGACAAAGATAAAAAATTAGGGATCCAGAGGGGGACACCAAGCAGAGAACCCCGGAAGTACAAACTGCTCCTCAAAGGTGTCCAGGAAGTCATTGGACACTACCCAGTGGAACTCTGCCCAGAGACATGACTAAACAAGGGACTGGAAATAGGCCCTACATTACAGTCACAGAGCACAACCCATCCAGCTTCCTCCGCAGGAGTGATGGATGGCTATCTTGACCAGCACGAGGAGGAAGTTGACAAGGAGGTCCTGCAACTTCATGGGGCCACAGGTGGCGTGTGCCTAAATGAGGAGGTGGGGGAAGAAGTGCAGCCAGAACCTCAGTAAAAGGTCCTGAAGGAACTGGAAGAGGAGTTGCCACGTGACGCACCCTACATAGATGTGCACCAGGATTGGAGATGGGTCAGTCTAGCCAGTTTTCAACATCCCTTCTCAAGTTACTCCTCTCCCCGAGGAGGTCTGAATGCCAGAAAGTTCCTCCTCCCTGCTTCCAAGACTCCTCTCCTTGTCATGAATCAACAAGGAATAGGTAGCACACAAGTGCTGCTAAAGTCACGAATCAGGAAGGAACAAGTGTACAGCCAGCAACATCACTGATGCCAGAGCTGCAGAGAGGCAGCTGAAGTAGGGCCTGAGGCTCTCCATCTGTTCTGGGGAGCAGGCAGAGGAGGAGGAAAGGGTGTTCTAGCACTTCTCAGCAACCAGGGAAAGGCTAGGGAAGTGTGGGGTGACTCATTGGAAAAGGGATGAATAGGAGTGAGCAGCAGTGGAGCAAGACAGACAAAGGAGAGGGGAGAGCAGCATTTTCATAGCACATGAGGCATTCTGTAAGGAATTTCACAGAATGAGGCATGATTCTCCTAGGGGTTCCAGGGTTCCTTTCCAAGCTAGAAGTGAGCCCAAACCAGAACTGTGCCTCTGAACACATCACACTTTTCTTTTAAACTGACTGCAGTGAAGCCTGCTCATGTGAGAGGGTTGCAGGATGAGTCCTTCAGCTTGTAATTAACAATTCACAGCACAATTTAGTGTGCATAAATACAGGCCAAACAGAACATTGTGCGCATTATGTGAAGGACACTTTCCTTCTAACATGCAAAACACGCCAAACCCTGTTCCCCTGACCTCATAGTGGGTATGGTCACTAGATGCATCATGTGCAAATAAGAGAACTGTTGTGTCAGATCACTCCCTCCATCTCCCTGGGCAGAGGGGACAAAATCTGGCAGATCATGGATTTGGGAGATCAGACCCCTTTCTATCTCCCCAAAGCACCAGTGTCTCCCAAAATCCAGTATGCCAAGTTTGCCTTTCTAGTGAACTAAATTTGCTGTAATGTTATCAGGATAACAAGAAAATTAAATCATAGGGAAATAATTGAGTTAGTATATCAAGTATGTCCTTGTTAATGAGTGGCATCCAGCTCCACATAATTCTAGGGTACAGGGCAATCAGAGGGGGGGCCATGAGGACCATTTGGCCTGGGCCTCAAGCTCAAAGGGGGCCTCAAATTTAGACACTAGTTAATTTTTTGGCATTTGATAAATTTTGCAACTTGTTTTTATGCGCATCCCTATCGAACCAAAATGTGACACACTCTCTCGGCTTAGAGCTGCAAATTTAAGCAAATAAGAGGTGTGATTTGGTAAAAGACATAATTTTTTTGTTAACTGATATAGATTTTTTGTCATATTAAAGAGTTTAAAATGTTCATAAATATTAATAAAAATATATCGATTCTGATGGCACAAGATTAAACCAGGTGTCGTTATTTTTTTTTTTATTATGGCTAGCGGCCTCAAAAGCTGGAAGTGGCCCGGGCCTCTCTGGACCTCTGAGAGGGCCTGCTAGGGTACAATCTCCAGCTACGTCCAGCTGCTACTGAAAAATCATTTTGAATTCAGCCAACCCAATATGTTCCAGACCTTAAAGGTGCAATGACCACCTTCACCACTGTTCCTAAAGCTTCATGTGCCATGTCCTCATCCCCTCCACTTGAAGGGAATGATTTGGGAAGCTGTGCACGGGGTGAAACTCAGATGAGTTTCCATTGCCACACTCATGCAGTTGTCAGTGGTCTCCTAGGAAATTATCCCACCATGGTAAAGAGGTTTTCTTAATCATTTTATCCTCAGCCCCCTGCAAGGCCAATCTTGCTCAGCTCCACTACTTTACAAATTTGTTGGAGCCAATCAAATGGAGTAGGTGGAAGGAAGTTTTTCAATTGTTGAGAGATAGTCAATCTACTCACAGACAATAGAGTTCCAGTCGGTTTAGCGTATTTCCATATCTGCAAGCATATAAGAGGGGAAACTTGTGGCCACTTTGGCAACATCAACAGGCAGCTGAACATCACGTACATCATTCACCATATTGGAAAATGGTATATGTGTATATAGTATACGTTATATTAGATATTCACCAACCCAATTTCCCAATATTTAGCAAGAACAGAGTATCTGAAACATAGTTTCATCATAATTATAATTAGTTCCTATGACTGAGTTATGGGGCCAGAACCTCAGCTTCAATAAATCATTATAACTCCACTGACTTCCGTGAAATTATGGTAATTTTCTCCAGCTGAAGATTTGGTTTGTAGTTTGACGAATGCTGGATTATTTTGGGTGCTCTTCCATTGAGGCTAAAATTGCTTGAGAGTGAGCTTCTCCAAACGGCTTCCAGAGTGTCCGACCATTCATTTAAGCAGAGCTCTTCTCCAATGTCTTCTTTCAGTTTGATCATAAAAAGGAGTTCCTACGCTACCTCTTGCTGAATCAGAGCTCATTATGTACTACCAGTCACTTATTTTTATCCCAGGAGACTAAAATAGCACTCCTCTAGCTCAGTGGGAAGCTCAGTCATCAATCAGAGTTTCTATAAGGGGCCAATGATAGAAAAAGCATTTATAGTAATGATACAACTCCATTTTAAAAATCAAATATCAGAGCCAGGTAAATACTGGAAACGTTTCAGAATTATGTACTCATATTTTGCAGTGAATTTGCTTCAGCACGTTCACACCATTTTGCATTAGCTTTCCATGAACTTTTGAACAATTTTTTTTTTTTTTACTGGCAATATTGTTCACAAAAAATAAGATGCAAAGCTGCATGTGGAAGTATTTGTGGTAACTGAATTTAAGATTTGCATTTGCCAGAAGTGCTTGTGCATTTACCTAGGCCCTGCTTCAGGAAAGCCATTAAGCATTTGCTTAAATCCCAGTGACTTCCTTAAATTACGCACATGCTTAAGTGCTGTCTTGAACAAGGATGGTTTCAAGAACTGGGACCCTCATCAGGGAAGAGAAGTAGTACCACATGACTTACCTGCACAATCACAGCTACCCAACATAGCTCAGATAGCTGACAGATGGCTTGCTATCAATCCACAGACTTTAAAACAGTCATAAAAATGTGTTGAGTACTTTCAAACAAATACATGTGAGAAAAACTGCTAACTGCTTGTAAATACCCCATAAGCAGAAGGCAGACTATTGAATTTTTTTTAAATATCTCTTTTAAATTAGACAAGTCTAGAAATTTGGCATCTGTTGTGTGACAAGGCCCCTTTAAATTAGATTCTAGGTGCTCCAAGAAAGGCCTGAAGTAACAGCAAAAAAATAAAGACATTCTTACATGTACCTACAAAAGTCAAGTAAGCAAAATTTTTAAGCTTATGTAACATAGCATTTCTGCAGTTCCTAGGCGTGACACTTTCTCTGGGCATCCAGAATCTTGGGTCACTCTGTCCCACGCCCCTGCCTCAGTGACAGAGACTTGCTATTGCTAACTGGGTGACAACTCCCTGCCCCCAGTCTGTTAGCCATGCCAGACAACTTCTCAGCACTCTGCCAGCCCTCACTTTGCCTTACTGGTTAATACTTGGTGTATCCCAGTTCCTGAACCTCCCAGAAGCATCCTCCTATAGTGTCCAGCCCCATCACTGGACACTCACAGTAATTACCAAGTCTGCTGCCTCCAAAGAGACAGTGTACAGACCAGCTTGTCTGATTCAGCTGAGGAGGCACACTCTACTTAATATCACAGCACTGAGATGACTTTATCATAAAAGGAGAATAAGTTTATTAACAAAAAACACAGATTCACAGGTTCAAGTATTAAGAAGAATGGAAACAGTTACAGTTACAAATAAAACAAAAGTATAACGTACTTCAAAGAGACTAATCATAACTTTTAACAGGCTACAACCTTTATGTAAGATAAGTTTCTCGCCCAAGGGTGGCAGAGCCCTCCCAAAAGTGGACCCAGCCTCTGAGGCCATGCCCCTTCCCTGAGTCCCCACCCTTCCCCTGAGGCCCCTCCCCCACCTCAACCCTTCCCCCAAGGCCCCTCCTCTTCCCCCCAGAGGCTCCTCCCCAGGTCAAGCTGAAGCAGCCCCCTGCCTGTGTCCCCGCCCCCCAGACACCTGCCCAGGGCAGTGGAGGGACCCAGGCTACCCACAGCGGCTTGTGCAGCACGGCTCTTACCCCGACCCGACACCAGCCAGGGTTCTGGGCCTTGGAGCCACAGTCCAGCCATGGTCAGAGCCCTGCTGGCAGCTGTGGGGAGCAGCAGCGCAGACTCTCCACCTGCCCTGGGTGGGGACGTCCAGGGGGTGGGGACACGGGCCAGGGGTTGCTCGGGCCCCCCACACCGTGGGCAGGTGGGGAGAGTCCGCTGCAGCTCCCCACAGCTGCCCGTTCAGTTCTTACCATAGCTGGGCTGCAGCTCCAAGGCCCTGTCCCCCAGCTGGAGCTGGGTTGGAGTAAGAAATGTGCGGGTAGCTGTGGGGAGCCAGTGCAGACCCTCCACCTCCATCTGCCCTAGGCCGGGAGCCCAGGGGGTGGGGACATGGGGGGAAGAGGAGGGGAGGGGGCAGGGTTGCCATGGCGAAAAGTGGACTTTCAGAAAGTGGGAAGGCCATGACCCCCTGACCCCCTGTTCCAGCACCACTGAAACAACCTCTCAGTGTCACCAGCCCCCAAGGCCAGGAACCAACTTTCATGGATGCAAAAAGCACTGTCCTTTTTACTCCCACAGTGATGGATAACAAAGCGGTTCTCTTCCCTTCTTCTTATAGTCCAGCAAACCTCAGAAATGTATCTTTTTGAAGTTTACTCCCAGATAAGAGCCTTCTTCCTACTGCTTTGCACTCAGGTGTGCTGACAGCATGTTGCTTTCTCAGCCTCCTGTTAACTTGTTCTTCCTGTTTACCTCAGATGCTAATAAACTCCACTTGTATTTGGCTTATCCTGCTTAATTTACATTAAAGATCTAGGCAGACAGGTCAATTAACTTTCCTTTGTTTGGGAAAAACTTGTTTATCAACTCTGCCTAGCTATATAGTTTAAACATATTTTTAGTACATACATACAACTTTTTGAATGATGCCCATACGTACATCTCACATTACACCTCTACCCTGATATAACGCTGTTCTCAGGAGCCAAAAAATCTTACCGCGTTATAGGTGAAACCTCGTTATATCGAACTTGCTTTGATCCGCTGGAGCACGCAGCCCCGCCGCCCCCCGGAGTGCTGCTTTACCGCGTTATATCTGAATTTGTGTTATATCGGGTCGCGTTATATTGGGGTAGAGGTGTACTTATCATGACCAGTATGATATAAGCTTTCACTTGATATCTCGCACAACTTTCTTTATAGATAAATACTATGACAGCAGTGTGTTAGGTGTAGTGAGTTTGTCAGGCCTGAAAAGAGTTGCTATTACATGACAGTTAACTGTTTGACAGTTGGCATTTAGGGGCTCTTAGTGTCAAACTAGGGCCTTTGTCAAACAGTGTCAAAGGAGAAGTGATTTAAATGCACTTACCTGCCTAGTTTTATAGTATCTAGACACTCAGGCCCCAATTCTGCAGAGTATTTAAGCACATTCTCAAGTCCATCCCAATGCAACAAAGCACTTAAATATGTGCTTAACTGCTTTGCTGAAAAGAGATAAGTAGCTGGAAACCATTAGGTGTGTGAGGAAATTAAAATGCTCTAGGCACGCAGCCAGTTTCAGTTTGGAACTGAATTTGAAATGGAATTATGTTCTAGATCCTTATAGTAACTAGTCACATAAGTGACCCCCTAGAAGACCAACTATGCATGTTTTGGGTCATTATTGAAAGTGCCATTTATGAAATACAACTTTGCAGCTCCACACACACATCCATATAGTGCAGTAGGTGTTAATGTACTTTGTTTCTACACTTGCAGCAGCATGGAGACAAAAATGTAGCTACTCACTGCAGTGCAAAGCAGACTGCATCCACAGTGTGGTGTGTAGCTACATGAAGCAGTGAAAGCCTCTTGCAGGAGGAAGGCAGCAGGGAAAGATTTTGGAAGGACGGAGCTGCCAGAGCCTTTCCCTGCAGCCTCCCCCATCAGAGCCTTTCCCCACTGCCAGAACTTTTCCGGGGAAGGCAGTGGGAAGGCAACAGGGCACTATAGTGCTCAAAATAGCAGTGTAGACATGGGAGACACTGCCTGGGCATGCAGAAAGCCCTGTAGGGTGCATACCATAAGGTGGTGCTACTCTATTCGCCAAAAATCCAGCAGGGAACATCCTTCCACACAGACTCTTTGTCTCCTGGTTCTCAGCTGGAAATGATTTTTCAAGAAGAGGACTGAAACTATAAAAAGGAGGGACAAAAACTCCAAGGGACACCCCCCCTTCTCTCTCTCCCTCCCTGCCCATCGCATTCACTGCACTTGAAGCGACAAAGGAAGCAAATGTTGGACTCAGGGAGAGGGGTCATGACCTGAGACTTTGGTCAATAATTTGCTGGAGCATGTGGTGAGAAACTTTGCTTGAATATAATATAGTTTGTTATAATAGGCATTCAGAAATGCTTTATCTTTATTTGTCTTGTAACTATTTCTGATTTTTATGCCTCATTACCTGTTTTCCCTTTAAAATCTCACTCTTTGTAGGTAATAAACTTGTTTTACCGTTTTTTTCTAATCCAGTGCGTTTAAATTGAAGTTTCTGAATAACTATTTGAGATAATCAGCTGACATATTATTCTCTTAAAGGAATAAAGGATTTAAAATATCTGTACTGTCCAGGAGAGGGTTGGGCAGTATAGGACATACATTTCTGGGGGGAAATCCCAGGACTGGGGGTGTGTTGGGGTCACCCTGCAGTATAACTAAGGCTGGTAGGAGCCATGGTATAGTTGGCAGGCTGCAGTTACACACAGACACTCAGGGTACGGCTTGCACGCTGGAAGGCTGTTTGTGAGTAGCCCAAGTGTGAGCAACTTCATCATGGCATTGTAAGGCACCCAAGGTTGCAGGTCAAGGGTGACACAGCTCCCACTGGTCTGGACTGTACCCTGGTATATCACAGCTATTAAAGAGGAAAAGGGCTAAGAACTGGGTTGGTGATAAGGCAGTCCTTTTGTGTGGTGTTGTGTGTTTCACCTTATGGGATAGGCACCCAGGACATAGGATCTATATTTTATAGCTCTGAAGTAGTAATAACATATATAAATTACTCAAAAAATTCAACAACTATGAGGAACCATAAATCTGCAATCTCAAGAAAACTAGCTGCCCGGCTTAATTCATAACCAAGTATTTCCTTTAGCCTTACGCTTGTTCAAAGGAAATGGAATTTATAGTCCCCAGATACTGCTTTGAAACATTAGCATCAATAAAGGAGTAAGACCTCAAGATGGCAAAAATTCAGAAAAAATTACAGCCTGAAGATTATTGCTAGAATCTGAAAGTAGGTATCACTAATAATGCAATAGAACACATTAACTAGTGCTGCTGACTTGTGCTGGTTCTTGCTTTATCTGCAACCTTATTATTATTTTGCCTGAAGCATCATGGTGGTGCTCTGTTGTGCTAATAATCATACAACCTACAGTCTGTCGGTTTTTATATCTGGGGAAACAGAATGGCATTTGTACTCACACCATTAGCCATACTGTAGACACTTTTAGCAATTATATTATTGCATATTACATTTCATGACCACTGTACAGTATGTGTGCATTATTTTACACAATAAGTACAGATTTCACAAAGCAGTAGGAAAATTCCTGTGCAAACTCTTTTAGCGTAATCTTGAGACACAAAGTACCTCAGATCATTGTTCAATTATTGGGGCAATTGAAAGGGTTGTTTTGAGGACAGGCTGAAAATTCAAGTAGATAGTCTGACAGCCAATAATAAAAGCAACTTATCATATAACTTACTCTTGCCTGAAGTCATCCAACTAGTAACCAGAACAAGATGTAGCATGAAGGCAGTCAAAATCTCTACACGGGGAGGGGGGGAAATCTAATCACTTGAATGTGGATGAAAGGGGAATACCTCCAGCCAGGATGAAAGAAGAGAGGATTCTTGATTTGTGAGAGAATGAAATACAGAGAGGGTCTAATCTGCTTTAGTAAGATCCATCATAAACTCCCTTGTCACCAAAGAGTTAGGTATCTAGCTGTGTCAGATGAAAAATTGGCTGTAGTTTGGCCACAGCAGTGAATTCAAAAGAACACTTACAAGTCTGAATGTTGAGATCACTCTGCTTTCATGCATATACTGCAGTGCTCCTGCGGTGACCCAGTCTTTCTGACTGTCATTGAACTCACCTGTGAATTGGCAGTGAAGTGAACTAAGGAAACTGAAAAAAAAAAAAGTATTGGAGTCCTCTCAGAATTAAGCCATTCAAGCTTTGAGTTAGATCCCTCCAGAGAAGAATTCCCTGCATTAAGTAGTTTTATATTGGGCAAGTAATGGAAAATGGAATTGGCACATAATTTTTCCCACCACATATTTTAACCCTCTAAACCCAGATTTGCAGTAGGAATACTTAACTTTAAAATTTTGCCAACAGTTAATAGGCAGAATCTTCTTCTCTCCTTTTGGCCAGTGTAAAGCCCAGGTTTCAAACTCAAGATTTAACTTAATGTTCACATGGTACTAAGCACCAAAGACAAGACGCAGCCTTCCAGCACGTGCCTAAACCCAATCTCTGGGAGTCGTGATTACATACGAATTTCAGCTTTTGTTTATGTAACCCTTCTGCCAAGTGGAGTTGGCAGCAACAAAGGCCAGGTTCAATATCTAGGGGCTCCTCTTAACCATAAAAAATGCAGATCAATCTGTTTCTGCCCTGGTTTGTTACCAAAGAACGGCCACTTGACAGGTGACAGCCAATCACCTTTGGTGACACCTGACTAGAGGCGTCAGCTTGTCCTTTGTCTTTGAGAAACCAATTTACCCACACCCCAGAATTCTTTGGTAAACTACATTGTAGTCATAATTTCAGTTTATGTTCGTAACTCTTAATACACATTTCATACATACATTACACAAGAATATTGACAAGCAATGTGTTATTAGTTTTTAAATGATTTTGCACAAAGATTATTACAATAGTGTGTAGGGTGTGAATACCTGGGTACTTCTGGTTACAAGTAGTTAACACACATATTAAAACAACTACTAGTTATTTTTACAATATGCCCATCTCAGTTAACATACAAATCAGAGAAACAAGGTGGATGAGGTAATATTTTTTATTGGACCCACATCTGTTGGTGAAAGAGACAAGCTTTTGCGCTTACACAGAGCTCTTCTTGAGGTCTGGGGAAGGTACTTACCTCACCCACCTTGTCTCTTTCATATCCTGTAGCCAATATGGCTACAGCAACACTGGAAACAACATACAAATCAGTGAGAATCATTTAATATTCTCACCAAGAGATAGCATCAGCAATCCCTACCTTTACTTTGGCAAGAATCACTCTCAATTTTCATTTCCACCAACTGATAGAGTTAGCGATTTCTGTATTTTTTACATTCTTTTCTCTTGAAAATTAGTATACTGATTGGCTAATGCTGAAAAATCAATGTTAGGTTGTAGCATTAGCAGTACACGGGCCAGACAACACTGTCTAGGAAAACACGCAAACTTGATTGTGTCAGATTTTTCTTTTCTTTATGATAATTGCATTGTCTTGATAGTTCCTCCAATATCACAGTCAATGGGACTTCTTGTGGAATAAGGGGCTAAGTGTGTGTAGTGATATTAGAATTTTGCCCAATATTTTAGTTATCTTTAAACAAATAACACAAAAGTCACATCTTCAGTTTCTAACTCCAAGCAGAGAGTGTGAAAGAGCTGATGGCAGACTCATACAGGAATACTGTCTTACACTGCAGGAGCGAGAGGGTTAAACTGTATTCCTCTCAAAATGAGTGAGTCAGAAACCCTCTAGGCATCTTGCTGGCCTGTGGTAGGCTTTGAATTATAATCAGTATAATTTATAGCACAATCAATATTTCCATTCTTAATATAGAATGCCATGTATCTGAAACTGAAAGGTTTCAAAATGTCTGCATCACCATGTATGTAATCAAGCCTCTTGGCTACTCCATGTCATAAATAAATAGGCACATCAGATGGAAGGATTTTAATCTGCTCTTGAGTAAATATCCATACTAAAGAATAATACTTGGGAGGGGGAGAAAGCAATAACCCTATATTAAATATACAAGGTTTGATTCTTTGCTACAATTCCAGGAGGCATCACACCACCTCCCCCAAGCTAGCTACTCTAGTTTACTGCAGCCCACCCCAGGTTGTCTATGAGTTACAGCATATTACCACTGGGGAAATTCTGCACCACTGCGCATGTCCAGAATTTATGAACCCTGCAGATTTTTTTTCACACAGAAAATACATTCTGCTTAGGAGATGCTGCAATTACACCTTTTGCTCAGCAAAGGCTGCTGTGACACCCAAAGAGCAGGCAGCTTGCTCCAGGCCAGAGCAGCCCACTATGAGAGAGGAGGAGAGGCTGCCTTCCTCACAGAGGCCAGGTGAGGAGGCACAGGATATGGGAGGGGACAGACAGAGTGGGGCATGGGGGTTGCTGGGGGATCACATAGACTGGGGTTCAGAAGGGCTTGGGGGAGGAATAGACTGGGGCAGGGGCACAGAAGCTAGCATTGGGCCATGGGAGTGAGGGTGCAAGGCCACATGGGAATGTGGGGAGGGAGATGGCTGAATGGGGGTGCAGGTACACACGGGGATTGGGCAGATGTGTCTGACTGAATGGGAGAGGCTAGGGTTAGCCAGGATCTGCATGGGGGAGGCTCCCCAACTCCCTAATAATCCCTCCCCATAAAAAACCTGCTCCATACTTCTCCCACCCCACATCCAACAGTGCTCAAAGTTCACTCCCAGACTCCTTCCCAGCAATTACTTCCCTCTCCCTCAGCTCATCTGGTACTCCTCACTCCTCCAAGCCTTTGCACTGCTTCTGTGGGGTGCAGGAAACACATTTCTGTATTGTAGTTTAAATGAATTATTACTCAAGTTCTATATTAATATGCCTAGTAAGGAATCTATTGTCAAAAAAAAATTCCTGAATCTTTTTTGTTGTCTGTATTGTTACAGACATACTTACTGACAGGTATTTTGAAATAAATTACCAAAAATAATTGAAACTAGCATGACTATATTGTGTTATTTTGACAAATAAAATATGTTGAATTTTGCAGGATTTTAATTGTGCACAGAATTTTTAATTTTTTTGGCACAGAATTCCCCCAGGAGTAGCATATCCTAAAATTCCTAGAACACCAAGCACTTTGGGCCCATGCTGATCCACCCCCTCTTGCACCCAGCCAACTCAACTGTAGATTTTTTGAAGTAGCAATGTAGGGCTGCTTACTACAGCTCTAGGCTATGCTTGCCTCACAGAATTTGAGAACAAAATGGCGTCCTCCATGCGGCAAAAGTGCCGGAATGCCGTTTCAGCATGTTCCTGCCCTGGCTCAAGGGACAGACTCCTACATAACCCATGTCAGACCCCACTTTGAAACCAGTGATCTAAACCACCACAATGCTGTGTCTGATTTAAAGTGAACATTAACTCAAGTTAATGTGGCAAGCTTCTGGGTCTTGTATCTTTAAAGGAACAAACAAACCTTAATATGTCTCTGAAGGGTCCAGGAGAAGGCTGGATATTGCAGAGCACACGGTTTTGGGAAAATGTGGGTCTGGGACTGTGTTGGGGTCACCCCTGCATTAGGTAACTAGGTGATAGAAACTACAGTGGGACTGTTGTGTTGTTGGCAGGCTGCTGGGGTCAGAATACTGAACCAGGGCTGCGTAGCACACAGACACTCAGAATACTGTGTGCTTATCTGCTGGTGTCGGTATCCAGGCTGTGAGCCACAGCCACAGGGCAGTTAAGGCACCCAAGGTAACAGGGCAGGTGGTGACAACCCAAGTTCCCTCTAAGCTGCACGGCCACGTGGCCACCCAGCAGCCTATCAAGTGTCATGCACTTCAGATGCCCCTCCCCTGACTGCCACACTGTTCCTGCCTTCTGCTTTGGAGCTGCTCCTGGGAGCCTCCTGCTTGCTGTGCAGAGTGGGGCAGGGGGGAGGGCGCTGACATCAGGGTGTCCCCCACCTCTGTACCCCATATCCACAGAGCGGGGAAATGACACAACAGGGCTCAGGAGGGAGACGGGGGATGGAGCTTGCTGGCGGCAGCTGCTGTGTCTGAACAAGCAGGCTTCAGACTGCTGAGTGCTGATCTACTTAAAGGGGCAGTGCATCTCGCACACACACATACACTGTGTCTGTCTCACACACATACACTCACACAGTTTGTCTCTCACACACACAGTGTGTGTGTCTGTCTCACACTGTCTGTCACACACACAGTGTGTGTGTGTGTGTCTCTCTCTCTCTCTCACACACACACATACACACTCTTTCACACTCACCTCCCAAGACATAATTATATGATTGTTGTTGTTGTTACTTCTTGATACTTCCTTGCAATGCACATACATTAGCTGTAATTTTATTCTTTCAAAGTGCTGTTATTTTAGTTTTTTGACTGGTCTGTGCATTTCATAATTTTGATTTCTCTCTTACGCTTAAATTTAATTCTTTGAGTAGTGAGTTCTAAAATGCCTAACCTGTCCTGGCTGTGAGTTTGTAAACATATTTAAACATTTGTAAATATATTTTATATATAGTCTGGATAAACTTTGTATTTCCCTAACATAATTAATCAATTGTTTTTTTCATTTATTCATATGAAAAGAAGGATAATTTTACTTATTCATGGCGCAAAAAAAATTATATATCCTCTCTTGTTTTCCTGTGACAACATAGACAAAATAGCACTAAATTTCACAGAAAAATTCTGGAAAAAATAACAGGTTTTTGATATATATATAAAATATGCCAAAAACCTGTGTTATTTTTTCCAGAATTTTTCTGTTAAATTTAGTATAAAATATATATATTTGTTGTTGTATAGATATATAAATCTCAATATTTATAATATAAAATTAAAATTTTACTTGTTTCAATAAAAACTTCCTGCTACTAATTTTAGTACCAATATTAGGTAATCCAGAATAACCTTCTATAAAAACAAAACAAATCAATTTATTGGAAAAATACAACCCGCATACAATTTTCTGATGGTTTGCTTATTACCAGGGTGTAATTCATATCAATATAATTAATAGTTGAGCTTTAAACTTGTGGATTATCCGCATCCTATATCCTCTATTGCCTCTTGTAGTCTCTATTGCCATTTTATATCCTCTAAGAGTCTTGTTGCGTATTCAGACTAGGAATTCCACAATTTAGATGCCCCAACAGCGAAGAGAAATTTCCTGAGAACTCTTCTAGTAAATTGTATTTACTGTATTTTTTTTTATTTTGTGGTTTTTTATATTGTATTGTTTACTTCTACTTTACTTACATATGCAATTAGTTCAAAGAATTTGTCTAAAATTTATTTCTGTCATGATGTCATTGTTATAGAGAGGGCTGCTGAAAATGAAGATTATTATTCTATTTTTTACAACTTCGCCTTTGTATATATGCAAATATAAAGCTTTCATTTTTATATCAATGTCCTTTCTGTGAAAATAATAAATTCATTTTTTATAGTATGGGGCCTCATACACTTGAAATAGCTTAGGGCCTCAGAATGTCATAATCTGGCCCTGCATAAAGGTCTATTCTTCCTCTTCCATTGGCCCATGCAGCTCCATGATGTGGGAGCACAGAGCATCCCTAATATCTGTTGCCCGGGTGCATCCAGCTCCAGCTGTGGTAGCTGCACTTTTTGGCTGAGTGTACCAGTTCAGCAGTCCATCAAATGGCTCACCTTTGGCTTCACCAAGATTGTGAAGAGCACAGCAAGCGACAGTAATGCAGGTAGCATTGATGACACTGGAATCCAGACAGGACTGTAGACAGCACCAGCGGGATTTCAATTTACCAAACACACATTTAGCCACCATTCTATACCGCCTGAGAGTGTAATTAAACCTTCTTTTGCCAGAGCCTCTAAGATCAGTATTTGGTTTCATAAGCCAAGGCAAAAGAGGGTTCATGGGGTCCCCAAGAATAACAGTGGACACAGTAAATCCATCTACAAAAATGTCATTTGGTGGGAATACTGTCCCAGCCTGTCTTCCAATGTAGACTCCTAATCAGCAGAAAACCCTGGTTTCATGAACTTTTCCAGTACAGCCCATGTGGAAGTTCATAAATTGATTGCTGTGGTTCACAAGGGCCTGCATATTAATGGGGTAGTACCCTTTCTGGTTTATGTACTCACAGGCTCCTTGAAGAGGGCAAACTATGGGCACATCAGTTCCATCAATGGCCCCAGTACACAGTTTGAAAACCTCATTCTCTCAAAGTCAGCAATTACTTCAAGATTATCTTCTATGCCCACCACCTTGGGGCAAACCTGCATGCTTGATTGCCTCAGAAACCTCCACCACCACTTTACCCACAGTCAACTTTCCAACACCAAACTGTTTAGCAATGGACCTGTAGCAGTCTGGAGTAGCCAGACTCCAGACGGTTATAGCAATCTGTTTCTGGACTAGCATGGCCACCTTCATGCATGTGTCTTAATGCTGGAGGGTCAGGGCAAGCTGCTCACAAAGCTCCAGAAATGTAGCTTCTTCATGTGAAAGTTCTGGACCTACTGCTGGTCTGAAGGACAATGTGGTCCCACCAGTCTGTGCTTGTGGCTCTGCTCCAGAAGCTCCAATCTACATAGGGGCATCAGCAGCTTTACCGAGTGTCATGAACAGCACCAGCCAGTTTGAGTCTGCCAGTCCTCTTCCTCCTGCTCCAGCATTAGCTCTGGCAGGTGCTTTCGGTGTCCACCGGTGTCTCACAGAAGCGCTGCCCATTTCCTTAAAGAAGAGTGAAAGCGAAAGTGAGAGTTCTTCAAATGGCGACTACTTCTCCATGTTGCTGGCAAAGGCGCCATTTAGGGATGGCAGAAGGGGGCTTCTGCCCTCCCTTCCTCCCCAACAGTGGAGTGCAAACAGGAAAATGAACTGTTGCTCACACTCTCACTGGCTGCTCCGTGGCCTGGAGCAGGAGAAATGTCTGAATTGCTCTGTCCACCCCCACCCCTTCATAGAGTGAGTCTAATGAGGTTCTCAAATGCCCCCTCTGGCTGGGTGGCAGATAGCCTGTGTGCATGTTAGAAAACCCCCTGCCAGCCCCCTCGGCTAACAGCAGGGCTAGCAGCCCGGGGACCAGAGGGGGACACAAAGCACTTCATGTGTGTAAACAGCTTCCTGTCACCGAGCTGATAGGATAAGTCCTAGAAGAGAGCAGTTTCTGGGTAGCCTTGGCCAAGAGAAGAAACCTGATGAGTGTTGCTCTCCTTAAGTCTTTCCCACAAAGCTGATCGGTTTTATTTTCAGTGTAACAGTCAGTGCTTCTCTTATACATTTCAGTTGCTCCTGATGGAAATCAGAGGACTTTATTGTACATACCTATATTTCTCAATCAGAAAATAAAAATGTTCTCTTTTCTTGAATTAGTCTATGGACCCCTGGGACATTTTTTTTTAAACCACACACACAATTCCTGGAGTGCTCTTAATCCTACCAGGTTGTTACAGCCTTCAAACAGGTCTCTTTACTAACTTCCTTAATATTTGAGTATACCCATGAAAATGGCATTGTTTAGAGGGCAAATTTTCTTAATAACATTTAAGACGTAAAGTGTCATATTATATTTTCATTAAGGCACGGTTAAGACTCATCCAGTGGGGTCACTGTAGATACATGCTCAGGATTTCTATAGTACATTACAAAACTGAACTGTTTCCAGAGGCTAAAACAGGCTTTTAGATCAGTCATTTATAAATGCAAGTTCAATTTTTAAATTTTGTTTTTATATTTTGAATCTTTACACCTTTCGTACTTGAACTGCCTGCCCCATCTCAAAAAAGATTTATTGGAATTGGAAAAGATACAGAGAAGGGATATGGAACAGCTTCTGTATGAGGAGAGATTAAAAAGACAGGGACTGTTCATCTTGGAAAAGAGACCCCTGAGGGGGGATATGATAGAGGTCTATAAAATGTTGATGGGTGTGGAGAAAGTAAATAAGGAATTGTTATTTACTCCTTCACATACATACCATAAGGGGGAGGAGGGATAGCTCAGTGGTTTGAGCATTGGCCTGCTAAACCCAGGGTTGTGAGTTCAATCCGTGAGGGGGCCACTTAGGGAATCTGGGGCAAAATCAGTACTGGGTCCTGCTAGTGAAGGCAGGGGACTGGACTTGACTTGATGACCTTTCAGGGTCCCTTCCAGCTCTATTTGATATAATAATATATGGAGATATACCTAAGAACTAGGGGGTCACCCAATGAAATGAATAGGCAGCAGGTTACAAACAAAAGGAAGTATTTCTTCACACAATGCACAGTCAACCCATGGAACTTGTTGTTGTGAAGGCCAAAACTATAATAGGGTTAAAAAAGAATAGGTCCATCAATGGCTAGTGGCCAGGATGGGCAGGGATGCAACCCAGTGCTCTGGGTGCAACAGTGTCCCTAGCCCGCTCCAGCTAGGAGTGGATGACAGGGGATGTGTCGCAGTGCATGACTCACCCCTGCAGCACCTCCTGCTTGTCTCTCAGGGAATTAGCTCTGCCAGCCTTGGAGTGGCCTCTGCAGGCCAGTGTCCCACTTTACCTGGCCCCTGTGTCCCTCCCTGGACTCCGGTGCCCTGTTATGTTGGGTGCTGCCCCCTGCTGTACACCCCTCAGTCTCAAGGTCTCCTATCCCCACCTCGTCTCAGTCATAGGCTACTGCCAGTCACCAACTAGCCCCCACTCCCCGGGGCAGACTGCAGTATAAGCCACTCATCACAGGCAAGGGGGGTTTGGACCTGTTGCCATGGGCTGCCCTCTGCAATCCCAGTACCCAACTGGACTTAGACTAGGCCACAGCCTGGGGTTTTCCAGGCCGGAGCTCCCCAGCTCCCTTGGCCTTCCCCCAGCCCTGCTCCACCCAGGTACCTTCTCAGCTTCCTAGCAGCCAGGCCTTTCTCCCTCTACAAACAGAGAGAGTCTCTCTGCTCCTGGCTTCCCTGGCCTTTATAGGGCCAGCTGGGTCTGTTTGGGGCGTGGCCACAGCTGAGGCTGTTTCCCCAATCAGCCCAGCTTTTCCCCCTGCCCCAGCCCTCTCCAGGGCTGTTTTAAGCCCTTCCAGGCAGGAGCGGGTGACCATCCCGCTACATTGTCCCGAATATGAAAGTAAGAAGTCGCTATTAATTTTTGGGGGCATCTAGCACAAGACTCACTCACTTGCTAGTTTGCTGCATCACCCCTTCTCCAGGACTAATGTCATTGTTTCTCACCAGGGTTTGCAAAGCTGGCAATGACTTGCACTGTTGTCTTCCTACCTCATGCTTCAATGATCACATCTGTCTTCAGGCCAGAGATGCTCTCTCACCCTGCATCAACTCTGAACAACAAGCCTGCTCCACAAAGCACTGCAAATTATGTTTATCTACTGCACTGTGGCCAAGCACATCCCAATGGAATTCAAACTCACACTCTGAAGCAATAGATGCCACTACTGCTTGTCTTGGCAACCAGGTATATACTTGGTTGCTAAGTCAAGAGACAAGGGCATTTATGTGCACTTCAAGCTTGAGTTTGAATTTGAATTCCCCTCGGATGTGTTTGTGACACAATATTTTGCATTGTAGGTACTTGAATATCAGTAGAGATGGCATGTTTTCTATTTCATCCAATGGGAGCGTCACCACCTTGGTAGGGTCGAATGAGGGAATATTTTCCACTTGCACCAGGTGAGGTATCAGTGCAGATTTTTTCCGCTGTCCACATTTAGGTGCCACCACCAGTCCCTGACTGGTCCTCACTACACAATGCCCCATTAGGTTTGCTATAAGGTAAATCTATCATCAAATTCCACTGAGTAACACCCAGCGACATTTTCAATGGGATTAATTTATCCTTAGACATTCTCATACCTGGGCAGAGGAGCAGGTTTTTAATTCAGCACCAGGTAACATAAGTTCCACACAGTATAAACAGTCCGTCCATCTCTACCTCCTCCTCTCCCAGAGAGGTCTGCTCCTCATAACTCCACTTTGAAAATCATACTACAGCAATTGTCCAAACAAGATATATGCTTTTCTCCTCCTCTGAGCATCACAGTAATGACTCAAAGCCATGTTAGTAAAAGTACCCTACCATTCCTATTTTTAGAAGACCAAACCTGCAAAACACACAGTAAATTTTTTCATTGTTCTCAGTCCAGTTCCTAGAAGCCCAAAGCACAAAAACCAGTATCACACTTGAAACCCTTGGTGGTGGTCTTAGCAGAAAGCCCAAGGGTTGAATGGACCTGGAGACTGAACTTTTCGATGCCTATAGGTCCTGATGTAAACTATGGAACTCGTGAATTCGTTTTGTTTGAACCCTATGGCCCTGCCACTGAAATTGTTATATATTTCACACTGTAATTCTTAATAAGTTTCTATTATATCAATGGAACAATTTGAACAGCTGTAAATTCTCACAGCTGTTAACTAAAGAAAGTATAGTTTAGTGATGCATGAGGGTGATTCAAATCTGATCAACAGTAGAATAAATCAGGAGCATCTCCATTATCCTCAATGGCATTACACTGGTGTGAGATCAAAAGCACGCCCAAAGTTTGTCTTATACTTTTAAGTTAGTGGGGCAAATTTAGCCCTGACATACATGCTGGCATGAAAGGCTCTGAGTCAGAAAGGAGGGGTAAGCTATTTAACTTGGACAAATTCAGCATTCAGTGGGTGTGCAAAACTGCTGAAACCTACATGTCAATGGAACCAGAAGGACAGGATAACAAAAGAAGTTAACTAAACAGTTATAAAATAAAGCAGCCTCCCCATCTTTTCTCCATTCAGATTCTGCTCTTAGTTATGGCAGGATAAATCTGGAGTAACTCCACTGACGTCAACTGAATGCATTGGTGTGTAAAATTTACAGCCATGTGTATGTCACTGGTGACATCATAGGCGCCGACTTCCTCTCTACTCGGGGGGTGCTCAACTCCCTCCTCCAACACAGGCCCACCCCTACTCCACACCTTCCTCCAAGCCCCCTGCCTCTTCACACCCCTGCTCTGCCCCCGGTCCTGCTCCCACTCCACCCCTTCCCATAAGGCTCCACCCCTGCTCTGCCCCTGCCCAGCCTCTTTCCACCCCCACCCCTGAGCGCACCCCATCCCTGTCCCTCCCTCTCCATCCCAGCGCCTCCTGCATGGCACGGAACAGCTGTTCGGCAGTGTGCAGGAGGCACTGGGAGGGATGGGGAGGAGTTGATCAGCGGGATGCCAGAGGGCAGGAGGCGCTAGAGGGAGGGCGGAGTTTGGCTGCTGGAGCACCCATGGCGTCGGCGCCTATGGTTGTCAGGCCAAAGACTTCCATGAGAGTTGCACCTGCTTACTCCTGCCTGAATTTGACCCATTATGTTCAAGTCTCATTAATCCTGTCTGCTTGGATTGTGTTCACAGTTTGTGTTTTCCAACCTTTAGAAAGCTAAGCCAATCTTCAGGGAAATGAAACCACTTCGCACTCACCCTCCTTCAGCCCTGACATGTGTTGTTAAAGGCCAGTCCATCTTCATTTATACATCTTTCATGCCCCCACTTAGTTCCTCATGCCCCCTTCCCTGTCGGTGGGAGGCATGCCCCACACTTAGGACAAAAACTGATACAGAGCATATAGGAAACATGAAATATATATCAGCTTGATCCTGAACATAAAATATGTATCTTATGTGCAATTCGGGTTATAGAAAAAACAACGAGGAGTCCTTGTGGAACCTTAGAGACTAACACATTTATTTGGGCATAAGATTTCGTAGGCTAAAACCCACTTCATCAGATGCATGGAGTGGAAAATACAGTAAGCAGCTATAAATATACAGCACATGAAAAGATGGGAGTTGCCTTACCAAGTGGCGGGGTCAGTGCTAATGCGCCAATTCAATTAAGGTGGAAGTGGCCTATTCTCAACAGTTGACAAGAAGGGATGAATACCAAGGGAGGGAAAATCACTTTTGTAGTGCCAATGAGACCAATGCAATCAAAGTGGATGTGGCCCATTCCCAGCAGTTGACCATTTCTGCTCTCCTAATCACGAGCTCACATCGATACCAAATCTAAATAATCAGAGACTGAGCTGATTCCAAGAAGGAAGAATTGACTGTTTGAGCTCACTAAGAAGTGTGTTACAGAAAACTGGGACGTGAAGATGAAGTATGCGTTCAGATAAAAACAGTGTTTCCAGATGTTTGTAACAAAGACCATCTGGGTTGTGTATGTGACAGAGAATGTGTGTGTGTATGTGTGTGTATTATATATATAGTCTCCTCGTGGTTACAAATGTCTCAGTGAATTGTTATAGATAAAATAGTCCAAATTCAGCCCTAGTGTAACTCCATTTATTTAAACTTAAACTAAGCAGGAGATTATCTATTTAATTGTGCAGCATGACTAGAGAAGGCTCCCAAACATTTTGGAAAGGCTGTCTTCAGGGGATAACAATGGCTTTAGGGTCAAGTTCTCAATTTTATCTTTCTCTACTGTAATCAGCTGAAGAAGTCTTTTCCATTATAACTCAGCTACTTGACATTCTGCAATGCACTCTAGTGTAAACCTTACTTTAACCAGCAGGAGAGAGAAAGGTGAGGAGACTCAGTCCTCATCCATCTGCGACACTTCCTATACAAGGATAGCAAGGCTATGTCTACCAACCTGATGAAAATGAGCATCCATTTTGCACACCACGGATCCCGATTTCACTCTGGTTAAAGCTCTCTCTTTTATAGCCATTAAAGGAAAGGAGATACCTATGTATCTCTCCTCAGTCTTTTGCAAACTCCTAGCAAGAGTATACACACTCCACTCCTTTCAATGAGTGAACAGGGAAATTTCAGCTTTAAAGTCAAAGCTGGAAGTCAACTCCCATGATACACTTAACACCAAAGTGCCCTCTAGTGTTCCTCCTCCATATTGGCAATTGAAGAAGCCTGCTCTCCTAAGATTTCACCAGTAACAGTTTTGCATTGTGTTGCACCAAAATGTTACCAAGCTGTGACAAAACGGTTCCGTTGCATCAAAAATGTTATGTTGCAATGTAATGATATTAAAAGTTTTAGGGATCCAGAAATATCCTACAGGCAGCCTGAAAATCTTAGATTGAATGTAGGAGTTTCCAGATAGGAGTCAGCCTACAAATCCTGTTGATGTCCAACCTGGAGAATAGGTAAAAGCCATTCTTCATCATTTCCAAGCCAGCATTTTTTGGCAGTCATGCATGTTGCACCTTAGTTAATTTAGTATAAATAAACAGATTTATTTCTGTCAATTATAGAATAGTGTATATTGTGACTTGGTAAGCCTCTGCATCACAACTGCAATAAAGGTGAATAAACTAAGATTTACTAATCAGAAGATGAAAATATTAATGGGTGTCACATGTACAACTGGGAGCAGAATTTGGTCCAGTCATTATAACCATGTGGCCCCAGATCACTCCTGGGCTCAGGCGAAACCACTATCAATGCCCCAGTCAAGAGTAAAGAAAAAAAACCCAGAGAGGTTATTTGGCTGTCACCCCCTTCAGGCAGTGTGCTATCTGCCTCAACAACCACTGGTAAGTCACCCCTAGCAAGTCATAAGAATAGTAGCCCCACATCAGGCCTACCTTCCCTGAGGAAAGCTCTGACTGACAGCCATCTTAAGAGATGTCACAAACCAAGAGCTGGAGATCTCTTCTCCTTGCCAGTCAGCTACCAACTGAGCTGTGTTCTCCCTTTTTAACCTCTCCCTCCAAGCCTGACACCTATGGCAAGTATAACAGGGCAGGACTAACTGAGCCCACAGTAGCTCATTTACCCTTTTCTGGCCAATGTGAGGTTTGTATAGCCCATCACACCATATATTATATGACACAGCCAATGTAACTGAAGTTGAACTTGCATGGCCATACACAACAGTGGGAAAATTCACGTCATGTACTTCAATGATGAAATTTCACTGTTCGAGAGGTTGAAATAATTTCATTCTTTAGCAATACAGTGCTTGTTAGAAATCTGAGCCATTCTTGATGCATAGAGGAATGCAGATACATTTTCATTAATTTATACTTAGAGAAATTCCTTTCCCCATTGAGTTATTCTTACTGGAATAGAAAGTAGAGTACATGAAATGTGTAGATAGTTTTTCACGAGCCTGTTGTAGTTATAACCCTTGACATTCCAAGACCCAAATGTAGGATTCCCACATTTTGTAATGTATATAAATGCCCAATATGAAAAACATCACCAAAAATAGTGTAGAGGGAAACTTGATATACAGTTGGATTTTTAACATGTATAATGTTAACTACAATCATTTCAAGATTTTGTATTTCTGTTTATCACTTACAGGAATAATCTGTTAGACAGCAGCAAGTATGTGAGAGATAGAAGTAGATTTGGCTCTAAAATGAGTTATATACTTTGTAATGAGATACAGTTAAAAGGAACATTTTAAATGAATCCAGTGAAGTTTGGGGAAATAGTCCATTATAGGTCAAAATATCCAATAAGCTTCTCAATTCCGTTGTTGCTGCTAGGTCAAACAGCATCATTATCAGATTTCTGCCCTTTTATACTATAAGTAAAAAGTTGAGCTGGTTCCTGTCATGATCACTTGCAGAGCCATGGAGCATTTCTAAAGCAGAGTTTTATTCATTCTCTGAAGACCTTTGAAACCGCCAAACAATATCCAGAAGTAGAATGCAATTCAAAATTTTTCATCTAGAGAAACAAATGAAATATATATGGGGAGTGAATGAAAAATTCTATATAAAATTGATCATGAGGACAGCTGATTGGCTTATTTTTGCCCTTCGTAATGAAAAAATCACATGCATATTTAGGGTGGTTATGTCCAGTTTATTTGTTAATTCAGCTCTGCAGCACTACACCACACCTTTTTTCTGTAAACAGTCAGAAAATCTTGAACATTATTGATCATCCTCAATGCTACATCAAACTTCCATTGACTCACTGTGCATAAGTTTATAACATGACTGATTTCTATCAGTCTATCACATTGCATAAGAAGATGGCTGAAGTTGCAGAGAGCTAATTTTTTTCAGCTAGATTTTGTGCTTCTGTAAATGTAAAGCCAAATGATATCAAAGCTTCATACATTTCAGCAAACTCTTGGCATAAAGTTTTCATGCTGTCAGTTTTGCACTCCAATCCAGTACACAAAAGAGATTTCAACATATCCAAGTGGAATTTTTCACTGGTGAGTGGACTTAGAGGCTTCAATCATACAAGTCTTTGCAGAATGAACAGCTTGGGATGCAAAGGTGTTATGCTTCAGTGCAAGTATGAGCAGAGGATATGTGTGGGTGCAAAGTAAGGTTAAAATATGGTGACTCTAAAAATGGTATAATTGGGTTCCATGTTTATTGTCTCAACCATTCCCATATCAAGCATGCTCAGCTTACAAGTGAAAAGACAACTATCTTCTCACTCCCTGTACTGCAAACTCCATCAGGGATCTGAAAGTCAAGCTGGGTTTCTACTTCCTATGTATCCACACATCAATAATCAAGGTTCTACAGGTCAATTAAATCTACAACCCTATTGCCTTCAATGTCACCTTCTTCTCTAAAAAAGGTACCCAGGGTCACCTCTGCTTATTTTAATAGTTTTTGTACTGCTCCCTGCACAGCCAACACAACTAAGAAAGAAAGTAAACTGGATTCCCTTCCTGCTGTGCATTAACAAAATTAATTGTTTACTAGCTTCCAATTAGTTGCCTCAGTACAACCCCATGTGCCTGGAACTTGATAAACAGTTATGCGGGCGGTGATCTTGGTTGTCTTGATTCTGCAGGGCTAACAGGAACAAAAAGCTCTAAAAACTAATCTAGCATTAATATAAGCAGAGATGACTCTGATACATTCCTTAGCTTAAGAAGTGATTGTGGCAGATGCCATCGCTGAGCACTCCCCTTTGTGTCTGTAGCAGAGCGCAGCAGGGCCCCCCTGGTTCCTGCCTCTGCTAGGACCACAAAGTCACTCTGAGGGTAGTCACCACTGGTGCAGTTTATTCACAGGCTTATTCCCACCACCATTTCATCATGTACAGTTGGCCCTTCACTGTCTGCAGGCTGTTTATACAGCCTCAGGCAAATTAAGCAGCAGCTGTCTCTGCCTCCCCAATTAGGGCCAGGTTATCTCCAGCCAGCTCTAATCTATCCCCCTAAATGGGAGCTGGTGTGACCGAGGGCTGAATCAGCAACCCGTTGCCCAGCACCCTGTCACAGTGGCACAGCGTGACCTTGCAGGCCCACTGCCCTCTCCTCTCCCTCTTAGGTCTCACAATGATTTACTTGCAGACCAGAGTACTTAAACCAAGTTTACCCCTTTGTGGGGCTTATTTATTAATTCTTGTTCAGACTTCAGGACTCTTCAGGGCCTCCAGTCCACCCTTCTTCTGAGAGCCTGGGTGCTAATTCAAACAGGCCTCCTCTCCGAACTTCAAGAGTCTCACAGCCTCCTCCTGGTCCCGTGTAATTATTCAAGTAGGCTTATCCTCCTTGTATTCAAGAGTTCACAGCCCTCCTTCTGGGGCTGTGCTAATAAATCAGGCCCACAAAGGTATTTAAGTATCTAAATCCCAGTTTTAGGATCTACTGCAATCTGCAAAGCTCCCACTCAGCTGCCACCTAACCCTGTGGGCACCTACATTTTCACTGTGAAAGTTCCCTAGGTGTCTACGCTTCTGAGCATGCACACTGCTGCCTCCCTCTAGGTGTCCAGATGCCTATATCCCAGTGTGATCCATGAAGTGAGGGAAGATAGGTGGAGAACATACATCACTAGGGTTGCCAGGTGTACAGCTTTTGATCAGAACACCTCCTCAAAAAGGGACCCTGGCAGCATCACTGACTGGGCCATTAAAAGTCCAGTTACTGCGGGGCGGGCAGGCTCCCTACCCGGCTCCGTGTGGCTCCAGGGAAACAGTCCGTATGTCCCTCCAGCTCCTAGGCGCAGGGGCAGCCATGAGAGCTCCATGCGCTGCCCCCGCCCTGAGCGCCGGCTCCACATCTCCCATTGGCTGAGAACTGTGGCCAATGGGAACTGTGGCCAATGGGAACTGCGGGGGCAGTGCCTGCAGGCAGGGACAGTGTGCAGAGCCCCCTGGCCATGCCTCCGCCTAGGAGCTGGACATGCTGGCCACTTCCCAGGAGCCACTTGAGGAAAGCGCCGCCCAGCCGGAGCCCACACCCCTCACCCATTCCTGCACCCCAATCTTCTGTCCCACCCCTGAGCCCCCTCTCGCATTCCAAATCCCTTGGCCCCAGCCCAGAGCCCCCCCCTGCACCCCAAACCCCTCATCCCCAGCCCCACCCCAGAGCCTGCACCCCATCCCAGAAAATGTATCCCCTCCTGCACCCCAACCCCCTGCCTCAACCCACAGCCCCTTCCCACACTCCAAATCCCTCGGCCCCACCCCCCCCAACCCAGAGAACCCTCCTGAACACCAAACCCCTCATCCCTGGTCCACCCCAGAGCCCACATCCCCAGCCGGAGCGCTCACCCCCCCCAACCTCCTTGCCTCAGCCTGGAGCCCCCTCACACACCCTAAACCCATTTCTGGCTCCACCCCAGAGCCCACACCCCCAGCCAGAGCCCTCACCCCCTCCCGCACCCCAACCTGGTGAAAATGAGTGAGTGAGAGTGGGGAAGAGCAAGCAATGGAGGAAGAGGGTATGGAGTGAGCGGGACCTTGGGGAAGGGGTGTTTGGTTTTGTGTGATTAGAAAGTTGGCAACCCTATACCTCACCTGTGGGGCCCAATCCAGTAGGCATACTCAGAGGCTGTCTACCAGATCCAGTCCCATTCACAAACTAGCTGGAGGAAGCGCTAGGGGGTGTGCCTACCTTATAACTTTTAGCCCACTGGCTAGAGCACTCAACCAGGATGTGGGCCTCTGACAGAAGAAGAAAAGGGATTTGAACAGGAATCTCCCACCTCTCATGAACAAGTGCTTTAACCACTGAACTACAGGACATTCTGATGCGGGGCTTCTTCACTTTCTCCTTTGAAGCTGTTCCAGTTTTGTATAAAGAGTTAGTCACTGGATCCAGGGGAGCTTTAACCACTGGACTATAGAGTCATTCTGACCCTCTCTCTCCTCCTTTGCCCCAGTGAAAAGGCAGCTTGGCTGGAGCACACTGCATGCTGGTGATTCCCCAGCCAGAATAATGACACCTAGACCAAGCACTCTGAGGGTGTGTGTATATATATAGATTAAAAAAAAAAAAAGGGTCTGGGCCTGATCTGCTGACTCAGGCTTGTGGAGCTCAGACTCCAGGACTGAAAAATCACTGGGAAGACTTTGGGCTTAGGCTGGAGCCTGAGATCTGGGACCCAGGGCTGGCTCTAGGCACCAGCCCTCCAAGCACGTGCTTGGGGCGGCACTTTCTAAGAGGCAGCACTCCGGCCCCCCTTTTTTATTTTTATTTTTTTGCTTGGGGCGGCATTGCCGGGAGCTGGCCCTGGCCCAGCCACTCGCCCTGCCAGCGCGAGCTGGGATCCGCGCCCCCTGCCCAGCCCGGCGGCGCCCTGTACAGCGCTGCCCTGGGGAGACTCGGCGCGGCAGCGGCAGCACGACCCCATCTCCCTCCCTGCATCCCGGGCGCCGCTTCCCTTCCCCCCACCCCCAGCCCCTCTCACGGCCGCTGCAGCCCGGGCTGCGGCGGTGGCTAGAGGGGCTCCCAGAGTATGTGAGGAGCGGGGGGGGGGGGGAAGGGGAGCGGCGCCCGGGATGCAGGGAGGGAGATGGGGTCCTGCTGCCGCACCGAGTCTTCCCTTCCCTTCCCCCCCCCGCCGCTCCTCACACACTCCGGGAGCCCCTCTAGCCACCTCCCGGAGTGTGTGAGGAGCGCGGAGGGAGAGAAGCGGCGCCCCCTGGGCTGAGCCTGGGCTGCAGTGGAGGCAAGAGGGGCTCCCAGAGTCAGGGCCGCCCGGAGGGGGGGGGCAAGTGGGGCAATTTGCCCCAGGTATGTCCAAGGCTCCCCCCGCCTCCGTCTTCCCCCATCCCCCGGCATCTCAGCCGGTAAGGGGGCGGGGCTGCAAGCTGCGGCCCAGCGGCGGGAACTCAGGCCCCGCTGGAGACACCAGGAGGCTGCAGCGATGTTTGGGAGAGGGGTAAGCGGCATGGTAAGGAGCCAGGGCACCCCCGACCCCATCCCCCACAGCCCTGACCCCCAGCTCCGAGCCTAGCCCCTCTGAGCCGGGCATCCCCCAAGCCCATCCTCCCCACAGCCCTGACCCCCAGCTCCGAGCCCAGCCCTTCTAAGCTGGGCACCCCCCGACCCCATCCCCCACAACCCTGACCCCCAGCTCCAAGCCCAGCCCCTCTGAGCCGGACACCCCCCAACCCCATCCCCCCCACAGCCCTGAGCCCAGCCCCTGTGAGCCGGGTACCCCCCAACCCAGAGCCCAGCTCCCCACCCAGCCCTGGGCAACAGCAGCACCACCCCCAGGCAGCGACAGCCCATTGGCACCAACCATCACCCAGCAACAGCCCATTATGTAATTGCAAATGTATACATACCATTAAAGCATTTAATGTTTTTAAATAATGTATTTAGTGTATTTTCAAATTATTACAAATTAATTTTTGAATCTATTTCACTAGTTATTTTTTACATTTCCAAATACATGTTACTATAGTATTGCAACTTTTTTTTTTATGGAAGGGGCCCCCGAAATTGCTTTGCCCCAGGCCCCCTGAATTCTCTGGGCAGCCCTGCCCAGAGTGTGTGAGGAGCCAGGGAAGGAGGGAAGTGGCGTCCCCTGGAGCCAAGCCCGGGCTGCGGCGGCGAGAGGGGCTCCCGGGGTGTGTGAAGAGGTGAGCGGCCGGCTGGGCTTGTCGGTGCTGAGCAGGTAGCCCCGCAGCCGGAGATCCTCGCCTTCCCGCCCGCCGGGGCTAGGCCAGGGCGCGGTGAGGCTGAAGAGCAGCAGGTCCGGGGGGCTCTCCAGGTCCTCGGCTGCCAGCATGTCAGGGGTGAGGGCGGTGAGCACAAACTGATCCACCTTGGCCACCAGCAGCGCCGCGAAGCCCAGGGAGGGGGCCGTGTTCTCCACCCCGCCCCGCAGCCTCACTGCCACCTGGAAGTACTCCCACTCCACGCCACCCAGCAGCTCCACCCGCATGGGGACAGAGTCACGGCTGGGCCAGGGCTTGGCCGCCGTGTGCTGGTAGCGGATCCCACGTTTGGGGGGGAGGGGGGGGAGCCCAGTGCTGCGGTGGCAAGGGGTGCGGGGGGGAAGAGAGAGCCCGGTGCTGGGGCAGCAGGGAGTGCAGGGGGGGGGCGCACTGGTGGGCTGGGGGCAGCCAAAATTTTTTTTGCTTGGGGCAGCAAAAAACCTAGAGCCGGCCCTGCTGGGACCCTGTGAGGTTGGAGGGTCACATGGCTTAGGTTCCAGCCTGAATGTTTACACAGTGATTTTTAGCCCCACAGCCTGAGCCCCCCCAAGCATGAATCAGCTGAGCCAGGCCAGCTGCAGCCATCCTGTGTAGATGTAGCCTGAGGCTGCTCCTACTTGTTTGCATTTGCATGCTCTGTTTGAAGGATGGAAGTCATTTATTGTTGGTGAAGAGTATCAGGTATGTGGTCCATGATAACTGCATAGGGAAAAGGAAACACAAGGTGTTGAGCCTCTGAAATTTGAGCTTTCCACAGAAAACTGCCTGATGCTAGCACGGGAGTTCATGAACCAGATTCTGCTCTCGCTCTTACCATTATGAATCCAGAGTAATTCAGCTAACTTCCATGAAGGTGCATCATAGTCACTCCAGTGTAAATAAGATCAGAATCTAGTCCCATGTGTTCCTGTGGAGCATTTCTTTGTGGGAGAAGATTCTGATGTGAGGGAAGGGGGACCCAATGCAGGTGGTGTTGAATTAATCTTTCCTTCATCATATTTTTATAATGCCTCTCAAACTGAAACTCACCTATTCTTATACATCAGGAATAGTAACATACATAAGCCAGTAAGTGAACACTTCAATCTCCCTGGTCATTCTATTACAGATTTAAAAGTCACTATCATTGAACAAAAAAAACTTCAGAAACAGACTTCAAAGAGAAACAGCAGAACTAAAATTCGTTTGCAAATTTAACACCATTAATCTGGGTTTGAATAGGGACTGGCTGGCTCATTACAGAAGCAGCTTTTCCTCTCCTGGAATTGACACCTCCTCATCTATTATTGGGAGTGGACTACATCCACCCTGATTGAATTGGCCCTGTCAACACTGGTTCTCCACTTGCGAAGTAACTCCCTGCTCTCCATGTGTCGGTATATAATGCCTGCATCTGTAACTTTCACTCTATGCATCCGAAGAAGTGAGGTTTTTACCCACGAAAGCTTATGCCCAAATAAATCTGTTAGTCTGTATCTACAAAAACAACAAGGAGTCTGGTGGCACCTTAAAGACTAACACGGCTACCCCCTGATACTGGTCACCTATTCTTCTGGAGCCTACTTCTTTAATACCTTGTATCTGGGGGTCATTATATATCAATGACTCAGCTGTTTCCTGCTCTTCCTCCTCACCTCTCAAAGAACACAATTTCACATATTTTCACACTCCTTTCCAAATGCAGGTGTTCCTAGAACTCATGCACCAATAATAAGAAAATTGTTGAAGGAATCACTTGATTCTGTGTTGGACATAAAACCTGCATTTTTCCAGCATGTGTCCCAGATGGCTGATTCCTGGATCTAGTCTAGTATTTGGGTGACAGATTGTACCATTAAACCAGCAATTATGTGGATTCAGTTATTGTGCTTTCCCCTGGCCCAATTCCCCTCCATGCTAGCCTCCATTTTGTGGGGTCAACCTGTTTGCTCTGTCCACAAACGCTCATGCGAGAGGCAGAACAACTCCAGTAGTTTGGGAGGAAGGGGGGGCTTATGGGACCACTACTGTCATGTGGGAATTTCATCCCAAGTCAGCTAATAAAGAAAAATAAATGAACCTCAGAGAAAAAAATGTTTCCTCTTCCTCCACTGTCCCTTTTTTGTTTCTTAAACAGAGGTTTGAAAAGATTTCTCTACACCAACTTCACAGTGTCTTTCTCAATGTCTGCTATTGTACCACGTGGTGTCTGGCTAATGCTGTTCAGTTAGTTATGCAGTATCATAGCACATAAATGTATGTTAAAATAATCATCACATGATATGATTTTCTTTGCCTGGTACTTACCACTGCTGCTGCTGCGGGAGATCTTTAAAAAACAAAACCTCAAACCTCTCGCTTCCTCACTTCAGATTGTCCCTGGTTTAGTAGTATATAACATTTAAACATACAAATGTTCTGTGTGTGGCCATAATTTGTACAGACAAAGGCAGAGAATGAATATTTTCTATAAACAACAGTGATCATTAGTAAAGCTCACATTTTTATTTAAAATTTGTTTTTCAGGGTGTGGGAAGTTGTTTACAAAACCCACAGGGCTAGAGCGGTTTCTAATTTCATTCCTTTATGTGGATTTGCACCAGGGATGAATTTAGTCCAAATGATACAATTATTATTTTCAGTTAAGATGTGTTAAAACAAAAAACCCCAAACTAAACACCCCCTGCTGTTTCTACAGCACAAACATTACAGCATGATGCTAGTGAGAATAAGAAAGTGAAAATTTAGTAGAAAATGACAACACAGAAACGAAGGTATCTAACTCTCACTCCTCTATTAACACTGCTCTAACCCCTAAATTTCAGTCTAAACTCACTAATTGTTGCTGCATATCTTGAGTCTGGATCTCAGTACCATCAGACTAAGGCCATGTCCTCATTACGAAGTTTTGCTGCCTCAAGTTACACCAGATACAGCTGCTGTAGTTACCAAATTGCTTGTGAAGGTGGTGGTGCACACTTGGCTCTTTGCATTGGCACAGCGTGTACTCACCATGAGTGCTTGTGTCAATCACAGAGCAATGCACCATGGGTAGGTATCCCAGTGTGCAACCCGCCACCATTCAGGGCATTGTCTTTTGACAATGCATGTTAGGTCAGAAACAACTCATGCAGAGGTGACTGGGATTAAGGGGTCAACTTCCCATAATGCAATGTCTTCCATCCTATATCATCATCATCTCTGTCCCATAAGTTTGAGCCTATTTTCGATTGCTCTTGAACCCAGAGGGCTTGTCACTTCCCGCCATCTCCGACAGAAGCATGGCATCTGCACAGCTCTACACTGTTGTCGTGAGAGTTTCAAGTATAGGACGTACGATCTTCCTGTATTTGCAGAGCCGCAAGAAGAACATGGTGATTTCCTGGCGGTCAGTTTACTGTGGGACATAGCAAGAACCAGTTCAAGACTGTTGCTGGCATTCACAGAGCAGCTGCAAATGGTGGAGTACTGCTTCTGGATCTGAGAAATGAGTACTGACTGGTGGGATCACATCACCTTTGCATGGTGTGTGTGTGTGTGTATATATATATATATATATATCTTCAATATATGTTCCATTCTATGCATCCGAAGAAGTGGGCTGTAGCCCACGAAAGCTTATGCTCAAATAAATTTGTTAGTCTAAGGTGCCACAAGTACTCCTCTTCTTTTTGAGGATTAAGATGAAGAGCAGTGGCTGCAGAACTTTTGGATGTGCAAGGCCACAGTCCTGGATCTGTGTGCCAACCTCAGCCCAGCCATCTGATGCAGAGACACCAAACTGAGAGCTGCCCTGACAGTGAAGCAGCAAGTGGCAATCACACGGTGGATTGCAACACCAGGTTGCTACCAGTCAGTGGGAAACCATTTTGGAGTCAGGAAAATCCACTGTGGGGGCCATTGTCATGCAAGTGTGCAGGGCCATTAATTGTCTCCTGCTATGTAGGACTGACTCTTGGCAATATGCAGGATGTACATTGGATGGCTTTGCAGCTATGGGGTTCCAAAACTGCAGTGGACCAATAGACGGCACACATGCCTATTTTGGCCCCAGAGCACCTTGCCACAGAATAGATCAATGGAAAGAGCTACTTTTCTATGGTTTTGCAAGCACTGGTGGATCACTGGGGATGCTTCACTGACATCAGCGTTAGCTGGTCAGGGAAGGTGCGTGATGCTCACATCTTTAAGAACACAGGCCTGTTCAAAAAGCGACAAACAGGGACCTTCTTTCCAGACCAATGGATCACCATTGGCAATGTTGAAATGACAATGATCCAGCCTGCCCCTTATTCCCCTGGCTCATGAAACCATACACCGGCCACCTCATCAGCACCAAGGAAAAATATTTGCCCTCCAGTCCCTCTGTTCAAGGTCTGATGTAGTACTGGCTTGCAGAATCTCACAGAACATGTCCTCCTGCATCCTCTTTTTTCTCTCCTCTATCTGGGACAATCGTTCCACTGGTGTGGATGGGGTGCCCCTGAAGGCTGCAGTGGCCACAGCTATAGATAAAACTCAAAGGTCAGTATAGTAATAACGGAAAACAAAACTTAACACTCAAAACACCCTCCATTCCCTTGCTCCCCTAAAGGGTTAAACAAGACGAGCTAATTGACACTCCTGCTTTGGAGTTCATGATTTCCAGTGCCATGCTCAGCTCAACCCATGGTAGGTATGACCCACTGGATTAGAGAAACAAGGAGGGAAAATACTTGGTTGCAGGAAACTATGAGTATAGGGCAATGGCACTGAATACTGGCACAGTTTTCCACAGGCAGTGGTTTTAGCTCATCTCACTCCTGAAGGTAATAAGGACACAGAAAGCAGAGCTGCTGCTGGCATCCTGAAGCTGCCCAGGCCCGTACACCACTAGCCTGTTTACTGCAATGGTGCCTGACAAAGTTATTGCTGACTTGCGTGGGAAAGTGTCCTACCTCAGAGGAGGAAATAAGGCTGCCATCCCAAGAAACCTTCAGTAGAGGATTGTGGAGTACCTCCATGGAAGTTTCATTGGGATCTCTCAGGAGGATTCAAGGGACATTCCTGTGCATATAAACTGCTCCACATGCCCCATCCCCGCCTAACTCTAGAGGGGAATGAAAAGCAGATAGTATCTCTACATCTTTGTTGTACTATTACTACTTCTACTATGAGTAAATTAATGAAACGTCAATAGCTGTGGCCTGTTAATTTGGAGGCACCAACACTAATGGAAAATTTCACATTTACCTCAGGTTCCTTTCCCTGCATCAGGCTCACCCATGCTCGGCTGCTGGGACTGACTGGACTGCAGTAGAGTCAAAAACAGGTCCTGGCTCATGGCACAGCTGGATACCCAAGTCACCTGTCCCCCATCCTCCTCCTCCACCACCTCCTTGCTGTTCACAGCAGGTGCCTGTGACTCAATATCCTCAGAAGTATCCACAGTGGCGTGCAGGGTGGTGGTGGAGTCTGCACCAAGTATTGCATGCAGCTCATTATAAAAGTGGCAAGTCTGCAGCTCAGCGCTGGATTGACTGTTGGTCCCCCTGGCCTTCTGGCATGCCTGCTGCAGCTCCTGGGCTTTCACATGGCACTGCTGCTGGTCCAGTTGTACCCCTCCTCCTGCATCCCCCAAGCAATCTGATCATAGATGTCAATATTTCTATGGCTGGTTCAGAGCTGTGCAGGCACAGCCTCTTCTCCCCATAGGCCCAGGAGATCCAATATCTCCTGTCTACTCCAGGCTGGAGCGCAACTGGAGCCTGGAGCCAGCATGGTCAGCTGGGCAGTTGCACACAAAAATGGAGAGCAGATAGAGGTGTGCTCGCCAAGCGGGGCAACCAGGAAAAGGCATTTCAAAAATTCAGGGCTTTAAAGGAGTGGGGGCTTCTGGTCTGTGGCCTCCTCGGCAGTGTAGTTCGCAATTCTGAACAGAATGGTGAATGTGGGACATTATGGGACAGCTGCTGGAAGACTGCTAGGGGTGATCTAGGTAAAGCAGCGTCTACACTCACACTGTGTCAAACTACATACATCAACCATAGCTCAATGCTGCTCAGGAGGTGGTGTTAATATGTTGGTGTAACGGGGCACTTACATCAGCAGGAGACAAATTTTAGAGCAAACACATGAACAGCTAGGATGATGCAAGGTGGTTTATGCTGACCTAACTTTGTAGTGTAGACCAGGAGTGAAGCTCCACATTACAAAGAGAATGTTATCACTGCAATTTATACTTGGGCAAATTCTTCAAACCAGCCATCAACCACCAGTCCTCCTCCAGCAGGTAGGAAGATTCACATTTTTCATGTGGGCGGTTAGTTGACAGATACTCACAAACAAGTTAAACAATTTTTCTCTTCTCTAAGCACAGAATCATGCAGATGACAGATTTTATGTACATAAGATTTATGCAGTGTATTTACTGTTCACAGAGCATTTTGAAGATACAGCATGAAAAGGAAGGCATTTATTTTTAGAATACAAACAAAAATAGAAGAGTTAGTCTTAAAGAAGGGTGTTCATATCCTACTCAGGGCTCCCATATTTATGTTGTCCTGTGAAGTTTGAACATGACCAGAGGGGAAGTAAATTAACAAATTTCCTAAAATATGAACATTCATGAGTTCCCAAATAGACTACACCTCTACCCTGATATATCACAAATTCTGATATAACGCGGTAAAGCAGTGCTGGGGGAGGGGGGCTGGGCACTCCAGCAGATCAAAGCAAGTTCGCAGTGTGGCTCCCACAGCAAGCGGCACACCCCTCTGACAGCGACTCCTAGGCGGGGGGCGCAGGTCTCTGTGTGATCCTGCCCACAGGCACTGCCACCACAGCTCCCATTGTCTGCAGTTCCTGGCCAATGGGAGCTGCGGACTCGGCGCTTGGGGCGGGAGCAACGTGCAGAGACATCCCCACAGGGGCCGCAGGGACATGCTGGCCGCTTCCAGGAGCAGCGCAGCGGGAGGGAGGCAGTGTGGGCAGGAAGCCGCCTTAGACCTGCTGTGCTGCTGCTGGCACGTCTCTGCGTGCCCCTTGCGGGGTGGGGAGAAGGGTAGCGGGTCTCTGTGCACTGCCTGGGGCAGGGGCAGTGCGCAGAGCCACCTCCCCCACCCCCGCCAGGGGCACGCAGAGACATGCCAGCAGCCAGCTGCTTCTGGGAGCGGCGTGGGGCCACTGGCCACGGAATGCAGCAGCCTGCCTGAGCCCTGTTGCTCATCAAGTTATCAGATGAGATTTGCCCTGCATTTTGGGGGCCTCCCGTCATTAGGGGCCCTGTGCCACCTCATGGTTCGTTTCATGGTAAAGCCACCTCTGAGTCACAGTTATTTATATTTAATGATCAAATGCATTGTCTAACCATCCATCATCATTTGAAAGAGAAAGCTAGCATTCTTTCAAGCTATTCCAATTTCTCATGAAGCACCTGCACTAACAATAAACTGGGGTACATGCAGGTAGCATTAAAAAAACCCCAAGAAATCCATACAAATACCTTTATCAATCTCCAACATCGTTCTTGACATACACACACTGTTTTATAATCATGTCAGTGACAGACATGAAGAGGATACCTTCAATTAAATTGACCAAATTGTAAAAATATGCACCTTTATAGCCTAGAAAAAAAGGACCTGTGATATTCACAATAATGAAGCAGTAAAAAGGACAGGAATTGAAACATACAAAATATTCATCCACACTCAAACAGGCATTAACCAAAAAAAAAAAGATTATTCATAAGTAATAAACTGCTGCCACCTTCTGAATAAAACTCAGATTTACCATAAATGGAACCATCAATGGGATCAGGTTTTCATCCCAAGGGGACAGTTCTCCCTTCTGGAACTTGGTACAGGAATAGAAAAAGCCAAAAGTGGCTTTAAGTCATTTTTTACTCCCTCATATTCTTGGTGTCCAAGGCAAAACAGGGCCCCAAACAGGAATCCAAGTAGCCTCAGAGCTCAGAGGCAGAGCTCCTCAAGCTAACACTCTGCTGCAGTGGGCCCTTAGGGGCTAGCCACAAAATTCAGGTGCAGATCTTGGTTTGGATTCCAAATGCTCCGATTCCCTCCCCTAAATAATATGGGGCTGTTAGTTTGATGACTCTTTATAAAGAAAATGTGCTTGGTTTATTATTGATGAAAGCCCTGGAGACTGAGGGCTTGTCTACACTACAAAATTAGGTCGGATTTATAGAAGCCGGTTTTATAGAAACCGGTTTTATGCAGCCGACTGTGTGTGTCCCCACATAAAATGCTCTAAGTGCATGAAGTCGGCGGACCGCGTCCACAGTACCGAGGCTAGCGTCGACTTCCGGCGCATTGCACTATGGGTGCCTATGGGTACCTATCCCACAGTTCCCAGAGTCTCCGGCGCCCATTGGAATTATGGGTTGAGATCGCAATGCCCGAATGATGCAAAGCAGTGCCGTGGGGGGTTCTGGGTACATTGCGTCACGCCCCTCCCCCGCCGTCACAGCAACGGCAGACAATAGATTCGCGCCTTTTTACCTGGGTTACCTGTGCAGACAACATACCACGCCAAGCATGGAGCCCGCTCAGCTCAGCTCACCGTCACCATATGTCTTCCGGGTGCCGGCAAACGTGGGACTGCATTGCTACACAGCAGCAGCAGCTTACTGCCTTTTGGCGGTAGACGGTGCAGCATGAGTAGTAGCCTTCATCGGCGCTCGGGATGCTGGTAGCTGTGGGGCTGGCAGCCGTAGGGCTGCATTGCACCAGCCCCTTGCCTTTTGGCAGTAGATGGTTTATTACGACTGGTAACCGTCCTGTCAGTATTGTCTGCTGAGCATCCAGAAGAGGCCGAGGGCGATCTGGGTGCTCAGCAGATCTGCAAGAAGAGCTTTCCTCAGGTCTGAAAGCAAGTAAATTTACAGGTTGCCTGAAATGCTCATAGATGTCCTCGTTGGACAATGATGGTTACCAGTCGTAGTATACTATTTGCTGCCAAGTATTGTCTGCTAAGCACCCAGAAAAGGCCGAGGGCGATCTGGGTGCTGGCAGACAATACTTGCCTTTAACCGTCCTCGTTGGACAATGATGGTTACCAGTCGTAGTATACTATTTGCTGCCAAGTATTTGCTGCCAAGCACCCAGAAAATGCCGAGGGCTATCAGTCATGCTGCACTGTCGTCTTAAGATGTAAAAAATAGATTTGTTCTGTATTCATTTCCTTCCCCCCTCCCTCCGTCAAATCAACGGCCCGCTAAACCCAGGCTTAGGAGTTCAATCTCTGAGGGGGGGGGCATTCTGTGTGACAGTTGTTTGTATTCCTCCCTGATGCACAGCCACCTTTCTTGATTTTAATTCCCTGTACCTGTACGCCATGTCGTCAGTCGCCCGCCCCTCCCTCCCTCCCTCCCTTCTTCCCCTGGTCTTTAGATACTAGTTTCGCGCCTTTTTTCAGACCAGACGCCATAGCTAGCACTGGGATCATGGAGCCCGCTCAGATCACCGCGGCAATTATGAGCACTATGAACACCACGCGCATTGTCCTGGAGTATATGCAGAGCCTGGACATGCCAAAGCAAAACCAGGAGGACCAGCTGAGGAGGAGGAGGCGATTGCAGCGCGGCGACGATAGTGATGAGGAAATTGACATGGACCTCTCACAAGGCACAGGCCCCAGCAATGTGGAAATCATGGTGTTACTGGGGCAGGTTCATGCCATGGAACGCCGATTCTGGGCCCGGGAAACAAGCACAGACTGGTGGGACCGCATCGTGTTGCAGGTCTGGGACGATTCCCAGTGGCTGCGAAACTTTCGCATGCGAAAGGGCACTTTCATGGAACTTTGTGACTTGCTTTCCCCTGCCCTGAAGCGCCAGAATACCAGGATGAGAGCAGCCCTCACAGTTGAGAAGCGAGTGGCGATAGCCCTGTGGAAGCTTGCAACGCCAGACAGCTACCGGTCAGTCGGGAATCAATTTGGAGTGGGCAAATCTACTGTGGGGGCTGCTGTGATCCAAGTTGCCAGGGCAATGAGAGACCTGGTGATATCAAGGGTAGTGACTCTGGGAAACGTGCAGGACATAGTGGATGGCTTTGCTGCAATGGGATTCCCAAACTGTGGTGGGGCGATAGACGGAACCCATATCCCTATCTTGGCACCGGCGCACCAAGCCACCGAGTACATAAACAGCAGGGGGTACTTTTCAATGCTGCTGCAAGCCCTGGTGGATCACAAGGGACGTTTCACCGACATCAACGTGGGCTGGCCGGGAAAGGTACATGATGCTCGCGTCTTCAGGCACTCTCTTCTGTTTCAAAAGCTGGAGGAAGGGACTTTCTTCCCGGACCAGAAAATAACCATTGGGGATGTTGAAATGCCTATCGTGATCCTTGGGGACCCAACCTACCCCTTAATGCCATGGCTCATGAAGCCATACACAGGCAGCCTGGACAGGAGTCAGGACCTGTTCAACTACAGGCTGAGCAAGTGCCGAATGGTGGTGGAATGTGCATTTGGGCGTTTAAAAGCGCGCTGGCGCAGCTTACTGACTCGCTGTGACCTCAGCGAAAAGAATATCCCCATTGTTATTGTTACTTGCTGTGCGCTCCACAATATCTGTGAGAGTAAGGGGGAGACATTTATGGCGGGGTGGGAGGTAGAGGCAAATCGCCTGGCCGCTGATTACGCGCAGCCAGACACCAGGTCGGTTAGAGCAGCACAGCAGGGCGCGGGGCGCATCAGAGAGGCTTTGAAAACTAGTTTTGTGACTGGGCAGGATATGGTGTGAAACTTCTGTTTGTTTCTCCTTGATGAAATCGCAGCCCCCCCCCCACGCACCCGGTTAACTCTACTACCCTGTAAACCAAGCACCCCAACCTCCCCTACCCTCCCCTCTTCAAGCACCACTTGCAGAGGCAATAAAGTCATTGTTACTTCACATTCATGCATTCTTTATTAATTGAGCACACAACTAGGGCGATAATTGCAAAGGTAGCCCGGGATGGGTGGGGGAGGAGGGAAGCAGCACACAACTAGGGGGATAATTGCAAATGTAGCCCGGGATGGGTGGGGGAGGAGGGAAGGAAAAGGACACACTGCACTTTAAAACTTTAAAACTTATTGCTGTGGAAATCATCTAGGGTGGAGTGATTGGGTGGCCGGAGGCCCCCCCACCGTGTTCTTGGGCGTCTGGGTGAGGAGGCAATGGGACTTGGGGAGGAGGGCTGGTGGTTACAGAGGGGCTGTAGCGGCGGTCTCTGCTCCTGCTGTTGGTTACAGAGGGGCTGTAGCGGTGGTCTCTGCTCCTGCTGTTGGTTACAGAGGGGCTGCAGCGGCGGTCTCTGCTCCTGCTGTTGGTTACAGAGGGGCTGCAGCGGCGGTCTCTGCTCCTGCTGTTGGTTACAGAGGGGCTGCAGCGGCGGTCTCTGCTCCTGCTGCCTTTCCTGCAGCTCACCCATACGCAGGAGCATATCACTTTGATGCTCCAGCAGCCGGAGCATCGACTCTTGCTTTCTGAGTACAAGTTGACGCCACTTCTCCTCTTCAGCCCGCGTTTCAGCACGCAAACTCTGCTCTTCAGCCCGCCACCTCTCCTCTCGCTCATATTGGGCTTTTTTAAAATCAGTCATTGACTGCCTCCACGCATTCTGCTGTGCTCTGTCAGCGTGGGAGGCAGTCTGTAGTTCAGTGAACATTTCGTCACGCGTCCTTCGCTTCCTTCTTCGAATATTCACTAGCCTCTGTGAAGGTGAAACATTTGCAGCTGGTGGAGGAGAAGGGAGAGTTGTTTAAAAAAAGATACATTTTTGAGAACAATGGGTACACTCTTTCACTTTAGATTTTGCCGTGCATCACACAGCACATGTGCTTTCGTTACAAGGTCGCATTTTTCCTCTTATATTGAGGGCCTGCCTGTTTGGTGTGAGAGATCACTCACGCAGTTCCAGGCCACAGATTTCAGCTTGCAGGCAGCCATGGTAAGACACAGTCTTTTGGCTTTTTTAACCTTGTTAACAAGTGGGGATGGTTTAAAACAGTACTGCTCTCATTACCCATACCAAGCACCCGCTGGGTTGGCCATTTAAAATGGGTTTGCAATGTAAAAGGAGGGGCTGCGGTTTCAGGTTTAACATGCAGCACAAACCCAACTAACTCCCCTCCCCCACACACCCAATTCTCTGGGATGGTCACTTCACCCCTCCCCCCCCACCGCGTGGTTAACAGCAGGGAATATTTCTGTTCAGCAGAGCAGGAAGGGGCACCTCTGAATGTCCCCTTAATAAAATCACCCCATTTCAACCAGGTGACCGTGAATGATATCACTCTCCTGAGGATAACAAAGAGAGATAAGGAATGGATGTTGTCTGCATGCCAGCAAACACCGGGACCATACGCTGCCATGCTTTGTTATGCAATGATTCCAGACTACGTGCTACTGGCCTGGCGTGGTAAAGTGTCCTACCATGGCGGACGGGATAAGGCAGCCCTCCCCAGAAACCTTTTGCAAAGGCTTTGGGAGTACATGAAGGAGAGCTTTCTGGAGATGTCCCTGGAGGATTTCCGCTCCATCCCCATACACGTTAACAGACTTTTCCAGTAGCTGTACTGGCCGCGATTGCCAGGGCAAATTAATCATTAATCATTAAACACGCTTGTTTTTAAACCATGTGTAATATTTACAAAGGTACACTCACCAGAGGTCCCCTGTGTGCCCACAGGGTCTTGGGTGAGTTCGGGGGTTACTGGTTCCAGGTCCAGGGTGACAAACATATCCTGGCTGTTGGGGAAACTGGTTTCTCCGCTTCCTTGCTGCTGTGAGCTATCTATGATGTTCTCTCCATCCTCATCTTCCTCGTCCGCCGAACCCGCTTCCCTGTCTCCAGAGAGGGACTGATAGCACACGCTTGGGCTACTGGTGGCTGCACCCCCTAGAATGGCATGCAGCTCCTCGTAGTAGCGGCATGTTTGCGGCTCAGCCCCGGATCTTCCGTTTGCGTCTCTGGCTTTGTGGTAGGCTTGCCTTAGCTCCTTAATTTTCACGCGGCACTGCTGTGCGTCCCTGTTATGGCCTCTGTCCTTCATGGCCTTGGAGATCTTTTCTAATGTTTTGCCATTTCTTTTACTGTTTCGGAGTTCGGCCAGCACTGCTTCATCTCCCCAGATGGCGATCAGATCCCGTACCTCCCGTTCGGTCCAGGCTGGAGCTCTTTTGCGATCCTGGGACTGGGACTCCATCACCGTTACCTGTGCTGATGAGCTCTGCGTGGTCACCTGTGCTCTCCACGCTGAGCAAACAGGAAATGAAATTCAAACGTTCGCGGGGCTTTTCCTGTCTACCTGGCCAGTGCATCTGAGATGAGAGTGCTGTCCAGAGCGGTCACAATGAAGCACTGTGGGATAGCTCCCGGAGGCCACTAATGTCGAATTCCGTCCTCACTACCCAATTCCGACCCCCATAAGGCCGATTTTATCGCTAATCCCCTCGTCGAGGTGGTGTAAAGAAACCGGTTTAAAGGGCCCTTTAAGTCGAAAGAAAGGGCTTCGTCGTGTAAACGTGTCCAGGTTTAAGTCGACTTAACGCAGCTAAAGTCGACCTAAACTCGTAGTGTAGACCAGGCCTATGATAATCTATTCACAGAACAAATACAGCAGGGGCAGAGGCAATTAGAAGCTTCCCTACATTGCCCTGCTGCCATCAACCCTGACCTGGAGGGACCCACTTATGGTGATTAGTGGCCTATTCACTCCATGCCTTCTTTTCTGAGTTTGACATTACCCATAAGGAAACTCATGATTGTTAATTATGGAGGCTCTACCAACACAATATCATTATGCTTATGATTTATTTATATTACCATAGCACCTAGGAGCATTAGTCATGGACCAGGACCCCATTGTGCTAGGCACTGTACAAACATGGAATAAAGAGAGGGTCCCTGCCCCAAGGAGCTTACAATCTAAGTTTAAGACTGGAGACAGAGGGTTACAGACAGGCCCACAGGTGAGTATGAGGAAACAGTGAGACAATTTTGCTGAGCATGATAGGCTGTGATCTGAGCACATCGATCTAATCATTGTAAAGTTTTTTGTAGGCAGCACAACAAAGTAGTGTTTTATGGAATGGAGTCAGCTTTGTAGATGTTTACTGGGAGCATCTCCCAAGGAAGAGGGGCAGCCTGGAGAAAAGCATGAAGGTTTGAAAATTTAATGACTAGTTGATGGGCATCATAGGTTGATTGGAAATGGGAGTCAACATCTCAACAATGAATGAGAGATGACATGTAGGGTGGGGATAGGCTGTGAAGGGCCTTGAAAGTGAAGACAAGCAGCTTACATTTGCTGTGATGTAGAAGGAGGAACCAGCGGACAGATGCAAAGAGTGGGTGACATGCTCAAAGCGATGGGCTAGGAAAATGATCTTAGCAGCAGCATTTTGTTGCTGGGACAAACACCACATTTATCTAGGCCAGAGAGAAGGATGTTGCAGTAATCAAGATGTGAGATGGTGATGAGAGCTTGGATGAGTGTGGGTGGATAGGAAAGGCCGTATCTTAGAAATATTGTGCAAAAAGAATCTGCCAGATTTAGATGTAGCCTGGATGTGAGGACCTAAAGAGAGGTCTGAGTTGGAAAAAAAAAAAAACACTTCCAAGTTACAGATCTGAGTGACAGGCAGGATGGTGGGGCTGTTCAGTGATTGAGAAAGGATGTGGAAGGAAGTCTTAAGGGGAAAGATTAAGAGCTCTGTTTTAGCCCTCTTCAGCTGGAGCCATGTTCATATCCATGCAGACTTGTCAGAGATACAGGCTGAGATTTTAGTTTGGACAGAAGGAGACCGGTCTGGAATAACCAGATAGATCTGTGAGTCATCAGCACAGAGATGAGAGTTAATTTGTGCTCATGGATTAAGTTACCCATTGAGAGGATTTAGACGAAGAAGAGAAGAGGACCAAGGACCGAGCCCCATGCAAGCCAATAGTATCACAGGAGCCAAAGGAGGACAAGATTTCAAGAAGAGGAGTACGATCAACATTGTTGAAGGCAGCTTACAAGTCAAAGAGGAGTACTGGTTCTTTGCTTTGGCTGGGAAGAAGTCTTTAGAGACTTTGGTGATAGCAATTTCAGTGGAGTGCAACAGGTGGAAGCTGGCTTGGAGATGGTCTAAAATGAAATTGGAGGGGAGGAACTGCAGATGGCCATTGCAGACAGTGCATTCAGTGAACTTAGAGATGAAAGGGAGAAAGGAGATGGGGCAGTAGGGGGAGAGGCAAGTAGGGTCAAGGGCAGTGATGTAATCAAGCCGGAATGCTCTTGCGGACTATGTTGTAGTTGAGCCAAAATTAGCATAATAAACAAGCTAAAAATCACAGAGATGGGGGTGGGGGTTGTTGGGGAGAGAGGAGTCAGAGGGAGGAGGTGGCAATGTGTCTATTACTGGGATGGGGCAGGGAGTTCCCGATGATTCTGAGGGACGGGCGGTTACAAGGAGAGCCTGGCTGAATTCACCCAGTCACAGCCCAGCTCAGCAAGCAAGAAGGACCAAGACATTCTACAGGCAGAGTCCTGTTCCTGGCTCTCAGCATAAGTGGAAAGTGATGAACCCAGTCTCGTTCTCACACATCAGTCACCATGCACAAAGTGGCCCCAAAGTGGGGTAACAGTGTGGACACTGATCACGTGACTTAAGCATCCCCAAGGAGCCAATCACCACCTCCCAATCTTTGATACGGTTACATAGCCAACCACCGCTCTTCAAAGAGAGCAGCCAATAAATCCCTAGAGCCAAATCCAACAGCCAATCAGTGTTAGCTATCCCCAGCTCTGCAGCCAATCACGGTATTCACATCTGACAGCTAATCATTGCCCATAGCCCAAAAGTGAATCACATCCTGGCTAGCCTGACCCAGCAGACCAATCACAGCAGCAGAATACCATGCTGGGATAAGCCCCTCCCCCTAGATCAGTGGTTCACAAACTTTAACAACCTGTGAACCCCTTTCACTAAAATGTCAAGTCTCACGAACCCCCTCTTAAATTTCCAGGGATTTTCTCCTTTACCCGAGTATAAATTATAAAAGCAGTGATCTTGGAAATACACAATTTGTTTTTATGACATGCTTATTACACACTATTATTTATTATTTATCATTACAGTATTTTGATTACATTATGGAAACGGCAACACTATTCCAAGATCTCACTTTCGTAGCTTGTATCACTTTGAATAAGCCTGTTATAAGACAAGGCTCCTATGTTTCATCAAGGAGTATCAGATGTGAAACAGCATGAAGGTATTTAAGAAGCCAACTCAGTTCCTCCTACACAAGCATTCAGGTCTTGAGCAGTCCACGCAAACAGCGCATGTTACAACAAACCTTAAACTTGTTCTTCATAAGAATTTTAAAAACAATACTATCTGCCTATTTAATTTTAAAAACAGCAAAAAATATCAACCTCCCTTTCCATTTCTTATAAGGAGTCTTGAAGTTTAAATCTCCTCAGTGTGATAGATATGCTTGCTTTGATCTGCTTCACTCTTTGAAGTCCAGGGGCTCCAGGCTGCTGGCCCCGTGCTGCCTGGGGTCCCTAGGGACAGCTCTGTCTGCTATTAGGGAATTTTTTCCTGAGAACCCCCTGTAACATTTCATGAACCCCAGTTTGGAAACCACTGCCCTAGATGGTCAGGGAGCCCTGTGATGGGCCTAGGCCAGCGATTCTCAAACTATAGGGCGGGCCTCCCAAGGGAGGCGCAGGAATGTTAAGGGAGGAGCAAGCTGTGTGCCTTTTTTATTTTAAGAGCTCCATCAGCCCCGGGAGGCTGGGGCTCATGCCAAAGGGATGTGCACACCCAGGAGACAGTGATAAAGGGAACAGCTGGAGCCCCACTGCTCGGGCTCTCCATCCCCCGCTCCCCTCCCTCATTGGGAGGCAGCCCAGGCTTGGGCTCTCCTTCCTCCACACTCCCTCAATCCCTCACCAGGAGGCAGCCTGGGCTCAGACTTTACTGTCTCCTCTCCCCCCCTCACCTGGAGGTGGTGGGGCTCCGTCTGTCTGCCCTGGGGTGGCAGCAGCAGCGCAGAAGTAAGGGTGGCAATGGGGCGCCAAGTCTGCTGTGAAAAGTGATATGGACAAATATCACTTTTCATATTGTCTCCCTTACTTCTGTGCTGATGCTGGCACAGCGCTGCCTTCAGAGCTGGGCACCCAGCCAGCAGCCGCTGCTGCTCTCCACTCTGCCTTCAGAGCTGGGTGGCAGTATATGTATTTGTGGGGAGTGAGGTGGGACATAAACAACTACAGACACAAAGAAGGGGGCCAGATCAAATAAGTTTGAGAACCACCGGCCTAGGCAGATAGTAGCAACACCCCAACTCCCAGTGATGCATGTTAGCTGGGGGAAGGGATCAGGCATTCCTATACCTTCAGATTTAGGACTACACTTCTGATCAAGGTTGGATATTTTTAGGATGGGAGAAACTGAAGCATGCTTGTAATGTAAGGGGAAGAGCCAGAGGGAAATGAGAAATTAAAGAGAAGACTAAGGGAAGGGGATGAGAGTGGGCATGAGGGAGCTCAAGAGACAGATTGGAATGGGATCACTCGGACAAAAAGAATTAGAGGAGGAGAGCAGTTGAGAAACTTCTGTGTCTGTGACAGGGAGAAGTACGAGAGAGTTGTTGGGGGGGGAGAAGCGAAGGGAAGGCATGAGGAGGAGATGGGGAACTTCGTATCATATTTTGTCAATTTTCTCATGGAAGAAATCAAAAAGATCTTGTGCCGAGAGTGAAGTGGAGGCAGGAGTATGGGAGGGTTTGAAATGTGAGTCAAAGGTGCAAACTAGTGGCTGGAATTATGCATGTGGGTTTCAATTAAACTGGAGACGTAGAGCTGTTTAGTAAGGAAGATGGCAGAACTGGAGGACAAGAGTATGAATTTGTAGTGGAGGAAGCCAGCCTGGTCACAGAATTTTTGTCAAAGACATTCCATAGCATGAGATGGAGGTGAGCAAGGGTTGGGTGGTCTCAGGGCAGATCTTGCAATGGGAGATAGAGACACAAGAATCAAAAGTGTCAATGGTGCTTTATCTACCATGGGAGTGCACCCACCTGAGATTAAATGTGACAAATTTAAGAGCACACGACTTTAGATGGAAGTTTAGAACTGGAAGTGAAGTAGAATCCCTGTAAGGGGTCAGACTCACCCCTGCGGCACCTCCTCGCCTGTCTCTTCCGGGAATTAGCTCTTCGACCCAGGAGCACCCTCTGCAGGCCAGTGATCTGCCTTGCCACTGGCCCCATGTCCCTCCCAGGACCCCAGTGCCCCTTTCTCTGGATGCTGCCCCCTGGCAGTACCCACACACTCTGGGTCTCCCCTCCCAAGGGAACCCCCACCCACTAACCCCTCCTCACCTCAGTGTAAGGCTACTGCCAGTCACCATCTAGCCCCACTCCCTGGGGCAGACTGCAGTATCAGCCACTCATCACAGGCAAGGTTGGGTTTGGACCTGCTGCCTTTGCCTACCCCTGGGCTGCCCTCTTCAACCCCCAGTACCTGTTGGCCCAATGCTAGGCCACAGCCTGGGGCTTTCCAGGCTGGAGCTCCCCAGCTCCTCTGCCTTTCCCCAGCCCTGCTCAACTCAGGTACCCAGTCTCTAGCTCCCTACAGCCAGGCCCTTCTCTCTCTGAATGCAGAGAGTGAATGTCTCCTTGCTCCTGGCTCAGGCCTTTACAGGGCCAGCTGGGCTCTGATTGGGGCATGCCCCAGCTGCAGCTGCTTCCCCCAATCAGCCCAGGTCTTTCCTTCCACAGCCCCAGCCCTCTGCAGGGCTGGCTTTAACCCTTCCCAGGCAGGAGCGGGTGACCACCCTGCTACAATCCCACATCCAATAAACGGACTCTTCACATTTTTTTAGTCACTTAGATGAGGTAGGTACAGTTGGAGCTACATTTCTCCCATTTCTATAGCACCTTTCAGCAAAGGCTCTCAAAGCTCTTTTCTGATCTTCAGGCTCATATTACACACAGATATAAATAAATAAATAGCTGCTGTAGCCGCGGTGTGGAGCGAAGCGGCAGACGGTGCGGCCGCGGTAGGTGCAGTTGAAGAGGTAGCAGCTCAGCGCTACATAAATCCCTGGTACACCCACATCTTGAATACTCCGTGCAGATGTGGTCGCCCCATCTCAAAAAAGATATATTGGAATTGGAAAAGGTTCAGAAAAGGGTAACAAAAATGATTAGAGGTATGGAACAGCTGCCATATGAGGAAAGATTAATAAGACTGGGACTTTTCAGCTTGGAAAAGAGATTACTAAAGAGGGATATAATAGAAGTGTATAAAATCATGACTGGTGTGGAGAAAGTGATTCTTCTAAGTGTTATTTACTCCTCATAACACATGAACTAGGGGTCAACAAATTAAATTAATAGGCAGCAGGTTTAAAACAAAGAAAAGGAAGTATTTTTTCACACAACGCACAGTCAACCTGTGGAACTCCTTGTCAGAGGATGTTGTGAAGGCCAAGACTATAACAGGGTTCAAAAAAGACCTAGATAAGTTCATGGAGGATAGGTCCATCAATGGCTATTAGCCAGGATGGGCAGGAATGGTGTCGCTAGCTCTGTTTGCCAGAAGTTGGGAATGGGCAACAGGGAATAGATCACTTGATGACTACCTGTTCTGTTCATTTCCTCTGGGGCACCTGGCATTGGCCACTGTCGGAAGACAGGATACTGGGCTAGATGGACCTTTGGTCTGACCCAGTATGGCCGTTCTTATGTATTGTGCTTTCCCTTCATAGCTCTCTAAGTGCATCACAGAGGAAGGCAAGTATCTTTATCCCTTTTTGTCAGATGCAGAAAACAAGGTGCAGAAAGATGCAGTGACTGGTCTGTGTGGTCACAGAAGCAGAGCTGGGACCAGAGCCCAGGTGGCTCGGACTTCGCACGGAGCTCTGCCTGCCTATACCAGGCCTCGCTATGACACAGAGGGAAAAGGATCACATACAGTCCGCCCCTGTGTCAGTGGGACAACCCCTCGGACCCTCATAGGGGCCGGCTGAGGGCAATGCTGGGGGGAAGGGGCGGGGGGATCTACACTAGAGGAGCCGCAGTAAGCAGGACGTAGAAAGGGGCGGGAGAGGGCCCAGCTGGTGGGCGGAGCCTACTCTGGCCCCGCCCCAGGCCCGGGGGTGGGCGGGACTCCCGGAGCTGTCCGTGGACGCTGGTGCTGAGCCGGCTCCGGCGCTGCTCCCCGTTTGATTCTGCTGCGTCCGGCTCCTCCCCGCGCACCCCGGGCGGGCCCGGCCGGGCCATGCCGCCGCCTCCCGCCGCCGGGGAGCCCGCCCCAGCCCGCTAAGCCGCCAGCTCCCGCTCGGGCCCGGCCCCGCGCCTGCCCGCCGGGCTGCAGCGGCGGGTGACTGCGGCAGGCGGGCCCTCTTCGCTTCGCCCCGCCATGGCCTCCCGGCTGCTGCGGCTGCTGCTGCTGGCGGCGCTGTGCGGCCGGGCCCCGGGCGGGGAGGTGGCGGCGCCGCTGGCCGAGCTTCGCTCGCAGATCTCGGGCGTGGAGTCGCTGCTGGAGGAGTTCCGCCGCCAGCTGCAGCCGGACGAGGCCGGCGGGGGCCGCTGCCGGGGCGGCGCCTTCTCCGCCCGGCCCGACGCCATCATCCGCACCAAGGACTCGCTGGCGGCGGGCGCCACCTTCCTGCGGGCGCCGGCCGCAGTGGCCGGCTGGAGGCAGTGCCTGCAGGCCTGCTGCGCCGAGCCGCGCTGCTCGCTGGCCGTGGTGCAGCGAGCCCGGCCCCCGGGCGAGCCGGGGGCGCTGAGCTGCTACCTCTTCAACTGCACCTACCGCGGCCGCGCCGTCTGCCGCTTCGCTCCGCACCGCGGCTACAGCAGCTACAGCCTGGGGCCCGCCAACCTCACCCAGCTGCTCGCCCACGGCCCCCGCGGGAGCCCGCTCCCCGCCCTTACCCAGGCAGCAGGTAAGGGGCCAAAGCACAGTGGGTATCGCTGCTTACATTGGGCCCACCCCCAGGAGCGGGGGGCTGGTGTGTGTGACACTGTGCTGGGGCCCCTCGGCGAGCTGGAGGGTTTGGGGAATAGGCTGGACAAGCACCTGGCAGGGCTGGTCTAGGTTGGTTCGGTCCTGGGGACGAGATGGGCGCTTGAGCTCCCTACATTTCTACCATTACAGCCGCTCTCAGCCATCCCCCGCTTCCGGTCCCCGCCGACCCCCCCCCCATCAGGGTCCGGTTGTGCCAGACCTGCAACGAGACAATGGCTCTGTCCTAAAGAGTTTACATTGGCAGCACAGCCTGTGCCTGCTCACCTTAGCTGGCTGTTCACAGGGACAACAGGGCCAGAACCTTTCCAGAGAATTCAAGCTGCTGTTGTCTGATAAGCAGAGGGTTGGGCAATCGGTTAGGGGGATGAGTGTGATATAAAAGCTCCCAGGGCAGCTTTTTAAATAGCACAGTTTTGTCACTGTTTATAAAAGAGTTTAAATAAACAGGAGACTCAGAGGGGGCTTGTTTTATATGTAATGTGGTTAATAAACCAACAAACAGATTGCAAGGAGCTATAGGATAGTTCTTGGTTCTGGTACTAATTGCACCCCTCTTTTTCTGAGAATTGTACAGGAGATGTTGTTGGCTGTGCGTCTACATATGAAGCAGCTAATCGTAATTGGTTTGTCCCATATGTAGAACAGTCTCATTGAAGGGTCAGTTCTTCAAGGTGCTAAGCACCTCAACTCTTACTTAAATCACTCAGTAAGCTTGGGCACATGGGCCCCAATTCAGCAAGGTACTTGAGCATGTGGCTTCCTTCAAGTCTTGATTAGTCCCACTGACATAGCCGTGTTAGTGAGATCACACTTAGTTCCATGGCTGTTGTTACTTTGGTGATATCATAAATAGATACCAAGGTAGGGGAAGAGAGTTTGTGGGAGAAAAAGATCCTTATTATATACAAACTCTGGGTAAAATCCTGAACTTACTTATTCACATGACTCAAGTTACTCAGATGAATAGTTCTATTGAAGTCAGTGGAACAACTCCTGAGAAGCTTTACTCATGTGTGTAGGTGTTTGCATGATGTGGCGCATTCTGCAGTAATTATGAGTATGAGGAAAATAAACTTTGTAGCTTTGCCTCAATATGAAGGTTGGTACCCAATATTCAAGATGGCAGTTCAGTGAAGAGCTAACAAATTGGGTTAAAAGATTCATGAGCCCAGCATTCCTTGCAAGGATAAAATAGATTATCATATTTATATAGGGTCTCGTGTGAAATTGTGAGTCCTTAGCACATTTAAAATTCAGCCCCATAATGGTAGAATCTAGCATCGTAGAGTTTAAGGATTTGTACAGTGGCTGAGCAAGATAGACTTCACGCAAAAACAAAATTGTTAGAAAAGACTTCTGCAAAGCAAACCCAGGGAGGAAGATGACAGGGAACCAAACACTATTTTCTTCTGTTAGAGTTTTGCCTGCTTAAGAACTTCAGTGTCAGATCTTATAAGAGCAAAAAAAAAAAGAGAAAGACTCCACGGATAGCCTAGAGATAAATAAGCAGTATGGGTGGTACTCGTCATCTTGAATCAACCACATAAAGAAAAGCAGCTTCCAGAGCAACTCTGAAGCATAACACAGCACAAGTAATCCAAAGAAATGAGATCTAGAAGAAAACATGTCTGAGGATCCAGCATTCAAGACTTGTTCTCTTCAGGATTCCTGACAAATGAAGCAAAGCTCTTTGACTCACTGCTTCACCTCCTACAAATGTGACCTATTAGAAAATAATATCTTAAAGGACAATCTATTAAGCTTAGTTATGGTTTCAGTACCTTTTGATGGAGTATAAATATTTCCTATACATCCTCTCGAGGAATTCAGTATGTCTACCCAAGTAAACACTTAGTGTATGCGCATTATTGAGTAGCATGACATTTAAGTAACATGAAAACACCTAATAATAGGTGTGAATGAAGAACACTCAGAAAGCATCTAAGGCTATGTCTACACTACGGACCTTACAGCGGCAGTACTGCTGCAGCTGGGCTGCTATAAGGTCTCCTGTGTAGCCTCTCTATGCTGGTGGGAGAGAGCTCTCATGCCGGTATAATTAAGCCACTCCCAATGGTGTCATTGAGAGCAGTTTTTTTCACACCCCTGACCAACAAAAGTTTTGCCGACAAACATGCTAGTGTAGACAAAGCCTAATACTATTTGCCCAACAGGACAGCCACTTGGGGTGGAGTTTTTGGACCTGATTTTCCACTCTGTTGCACCAGTTTTAAGCCACTACAACTTGATTGAAGCCAATGAATATTGAATAATGACTATTAGTTCAAAATTATAACTAATGTAGTTTCATGTAAAAGCAGCAAAAAGTCCTGTGGCACCTTATAGACTAACAGACATATTGGAGCATGAGCTTTTTGTCGGATGCATGTAGTGGAAATTTCCAGAGGCAGGTATAAATATGCAAGGAAGAGTGAGTCAGGCTAGAGATAACGAGGTTAGTTCAATCAGGGGGGATGAGACCCTCTTCTAGCAGTTGAGGTGTGAACACCAAGGGAGGAGAAACTGCTTTTGTAGTTGGCTAGCCATTCACAGTCTGTTTAATCCTGAGCTGATGGTGTCAAATTTGCAGATGAACTGAAGCTTAGCAGTTTCTCTTTGAAGTCTGGTCCTGAAGTTTTTTTGCTGCAGGATGGCTACCTTTAAATCTGCTATTGTGTGTCCAGGGAGATTGAAGTGTTCTCCTACAGGTTTTTGTATATTGCCATTCCTAATATCTGATTTGTGTCCATTTATCCTTTTACGTAGGGACTGTCCAGTTTGGCCGATGTACATAGCAGACAGGGCCGGCTCCAGGCACCAGCTTGCCAAGCAGGTGCTTGGGGCGGACACTCTGGAGAGGGGCGGCACGTCCAGCTATTCGGCGGCAATTCGGCGGACGGTCCCTCACTCCCACTTGGAGCGAAGGACCTTCCGCCGAATTGCCGCCGCAGATCGCGATTGCGGCTTTTTTTTTTTTTTTTGCCGCTTGGGGCGGCAAAAACCCTGGAGCCGGCCCTGATAGCAGAGGGGCATTGTTGGCATATGATGGCGTATATTACATTGGTGGACGTGCAGGTGAATGAACCGGTGATGGTGTGGCTGATCTGGTTAGGTCCTGTGATGGTGTCGCTGGTGTAGATATGTGGGCAGAGTTGGCATCGAGGTTTGTTGCATGGATTGGATCTTGAGTTAGAGTTACTATGGTGCGGTGTGTAGTTACTGGTGAGAATATGCTTCAGGTTGGCGGGTTGTCTGTGGGCGAGGACTGGCCTGCCACCCAAGGCCTGTGAAAATGAGGGATCGTTGTCCAGGATGGGTTGTAGATCACTGATGATGCGTTGGAGAGGTTTTAGCTGGGGACTGTATGTGATGGCCAGTGGAGTTCTGTTGATTTCTTTCTTGGGCTTGTCTTGCAGTAGGAGGCTTCTGGGTATATGTCTGGCTCTGTTGATCTGTTTCCTTATTTCCTCGTGTGGGTATCGTAGTTTTGAGAATGCTTGGTGAAGATTTTGTAGGTGTTGGTCTCTGTCTGCGGGGTTGGAGCAGATGCGGTTGTACCTCAGTGCTTGGCTGTAGACAATGGATCGTGTGGTGTGTCCGGGATGGAAGCTGGAGGCATGAAGGTAGGCATAGCTGTCGGTGGGTTTTCGGTATAGGGTGGTGTTAATGTGACCATCACTTATTTGCACCGTGGTGTCTAGGAAGTGGACCTCTTGTGTAGATTGGTCCAGGCTGAGGTTGATGGTGGGGTGGAAGCTGTTGAAATTGTGGTGGAATTTTTCCAGAGTCTCCTTCCCATGGGTCCAGATGATGAAGATGTCATCAATGTAGCGTAGGTAGAGAAGGGGCGTGAGTGGACGAGAGCTGAGGAAGCATTGTTCCAGGTCAGCCATAAAAATGTTGGCATATTGTGGGGCCATGCGGGTGCCCATAGCGGTGCCACTGGTCTGGAGGTATATATTGTCATCAAATTTGAAATAGTTGTGTGTGAGGATAAAGTCACAGAGCTCAGCAACCAGTTGTGCTGTGGCATCATCAGGGATACTGTTCCTGACAGCTTGTATTCCATCTGTGTGTGGGATGTTTGTGTAGAGAGCCTGTACATCCATGGTGGCTAGGATGGTGTTTTCTGGAAGGTCACCAATGCATTGTAGTTTTTTCAGGAAATCAGTGGTGTCACGGAGATAGCTGGGAGTGCTGGTGGCGTAGGGTCTGAGTAGAGAGTCCACATATCCAGACAGTCCTTCAGTGAGAGTGCCAATGCCCGAGATGATGGGGCGTCCAGGATTTCCGGGTTTGTGGATCTTGGGTAGTAGATAGAATAACCCCGGTCGGGGCTCTAAGAGTGTGTTGATTTGTTCCTGTGTTAGTGTAGTGAGTGTCCTGAGTAGATGGTGCAGTTTCTTAGTGTATTCCTCAGTGGGATCTGAGGGAAGTGGCCTGTAGAATTTGGTATTGGAGAGCTGTCTGGCAGCCTCCTTTTGGTAGTCAGACCTGTTCATGATGACAACAGCACCTCCTTTATCAGCCTCTTTGATTATAATGTCAGGGTGGTTTCTGAGGCTGTGGATGGCATTGTGTTCTGCACGACTGAGGTTATGAGGCAAGCGATGTTGTTTTTCCACAATTTCTTCCTGTGCACGGCGGTGGAAGCATTCTATATATAGGTCCAGACTGTCATTTCGACCCTCAGGAGGAGTCCATGTGGAGTTCTTCTTCTTGTGCTGTTGGTGGGAGGGTATCTGTGTATCAGTGCGCTGTTCAGTGTTATCTTGAAAGTATTCTTTGAGTCGGAGACAGCAAAAGTAGGCTTCCAGATCACTGCAGAACTGTGTCATGTTTGTGGGGGTGGCAGGGCAGAAAGAGAGTCCCCGAGATAGGACAGACTCTTCTGCCGGGCTGAGTGTGTAGTTGGATAGATTGACGATATTGCTGGGTGGGTTAGGGGTACCACTGTTGTGGCCCCATGTGGCAGGTTTCATGATTAACTAATTTGTTTTAAATTGTTTTTCTATTAAAAAGTCAATCTAAAATCTTTCTTAAAAGGTAACTTTCATGGTTAATGCAATTTTAATCTGCTTCTGTGTGGGTTGGCTATGATATCATAAATGGGATTATAACTGCTTAATACAATTAGGTAGGAGTTGAAGCAGAGCTGTGAGGCAGAAAGGCCATTTATTCAGGTTTCTGTCAGCCATGACAGGAAAGAAAAACTGAAGATTGTTAAATTGAGGTCTAATGTGGTGCTGTCCTTTCATTCTTGAATTAAACTGAAAAGTTCATCTGAAAGTTAATATGAACGTGAAAATGAAGACATCTCTCCTCACATGTCATGCTGTCACTGGCTTTACAATAATAAGCTTTACATTTCAAGATTTTTCCTCATACTAGAAACACACTTTACCTATTCCTGTTCTGTGATGAATCCTGGGTTCAGAGCACATTGAATCTTCTTTTATCTACTTTTTTCATTTTCTTGAGATATATTTAAAAGATGTCTTTTAAAAAACAGCATCTTTATAATCCTAAAATATGGTGATCTGTAATGTTTCACTGTTAAATTCTTTGAGTAATTTTCAGTAACCTCAACCTAAATTGTATTTGTAATTCTGAGAGCACCTATTGGCAGATTTAGACTTTTCAGTCCAATTGCATGCCTTGTGTAATTTCACTGAAGTCAGAGGAGTTACAGTAGGCCCTCTGTTTTTACCTAATACATTATCCCAGTATATTAAGGTCCAGATTCTCCATGGTGTTACTCCAGCTGAATGGAGATGTAACTCCATGGACTCAATGGTTTTATATTAAAGTAAAACTAGAGTAACACAGTCTTGAATCTGGGCCTTCAAGAAAAAAAATGTATTTACTGGAAGAAGGGCTTGTCCTTTTTGTCTTTGGTAGGACTATTATCGTCTTTTTAAACTCTTCATATCATAAGGAAAAAGGGCCCTGAATACCTGATCAGTAAGTTAAGTTTCTTCAGGGGTTCTTGTTACTGATAAAAAGTAGGGGAATTAATATTCAGGTAAACTGATGTCAACAGGAATGTAAGAGCTTTTAATAAAGCCATCTTTTTACAACAAAGCCTCCATTCAGATGCCATACCAATACCACCTAACAATTTTACTGGTGACACTCCAAGTCTGTAAAAGAAACAGGGGAAAGGAGATCTGATTAAATCTGCTGTTTTCTGCAGAAAAGTGGGGAGGGTTCCAAAGCTGTAGCTCCTTTTCCTGCAGACAGACAGCTCCACAATTTGAGAATGTTAAGTTATAAAATCAGCGTATTAGTATCCATATTAAAGCTTAATAAAGCTTAAAATAGAAGTTGAAATGCACACTATGAACTTGATCTCCCCTTCCTTGTGCTTTGTCATCATTTACATCTGTGCCGTGTGAGTGTAAACTGCTACCGAATGAGAATCATGGCATTAATTTAGACCTTCTACAGGTCTAAATTATTAAGGTTGCCTGACCCTTCCCTGTTTTCAGTTGCTTATTAAATTGCCAAGCTTAAGCCCCTTGGGCTGAAGTTTTTCATGTTGCCTGTCTGACTCAGGCAGAGTTTATTTTGAAAGATTCAGCAAAAATGGTTCAACTGTTGTTGAGAATGAGATTAAGGAAAAATAGGGTTCAACTGTTTTGTTAATATTAAAAAATTCCTACAACTGTTTCTTTTGCATTTGTTCTTTAGAGCATGGATTTGAAATTAGGCAGCAGGTTGCTTTGGTGTCAGGGATGTGCTTTTCCTTGGACTAATTTGGGTGGATTTTCAAAGTTATAGGCCTGTGAAAATTGTTTCCACATGCTCAGTACAGGTTGGTTAGAGGTTGGTAGCAAAATTCTCCCAATATTCCGTGTACATAGAGCATGTCCCATCCTAGGTGAACAGGACTTCTACAACTGCTATGGTGCTGAGCACTGGAACTGAGTGCAGAGAGACTGTTTCTCCTCTTTTTTTCAATGCTGCCCCCTTGGCACCCAGGCATTGTTAAGGAGGAGGAACTAGTGGGATTCAAATACAAAGGGGTGAAAAGCAGGGGATGGGGCAGGCTCGGTGGGAGACAGGGCAGAAGGGGAATGGAACTTTGTCTCAGTCACACACAGACTGGACTGCGCTGAGGGAATGAATCAGGAAAGGAATGCATAGTGAATGAAGCTGGTTTCTGTAAGACATGCATCAGTTGTTGCTGAAGTGGGAAGGTTTGTGGTAGAGCTGGTTGTGAGTTTCCCATTGGAAGGACTTCCCACAAAAAAAAAGAAAAAGAAAAAAAAATCTTTTGGAAAATTGAGTTTTGCTGGAAAGTTTTGATTTTTCCATCAGAAAATCATTCCCATCTCCACAGCTCCCTTGCTTCTAAACAGGTGGGCTGCTGGGAAGCCTGGCTCTGGAACAGGTGCCTGGTAGGCTACCTCAGACGTGGGGATTCAGGCTCCTCAGCTCCAAGGCAGCCCTCCAGGCAAAATGCTCCAGAGCTGTGGCTCCCAGGGCTTCTCGACTCCTTGGCGGCCCATCAGGTGGACTGCTCTGGAGCCAGGGCTTCCCGGGTCTCGGCTTCTCAGGAACCCAGACGACTCCCAAATTGTCTGGCTCCCTGCCGGGTAGGCTGAGAGGGTTCCACACCTCTCAGGGAGCCTTGGAAACATTTTGAAAATGTCACGACAAAATGTCATTTCATCTCTGTAAAAATGAAATTTGGGTAATCCTGTTCTGTGGGAAACTTGATTTAAAAAAAAAAAAAAAACCAAAACATTTATTTTGTTTCAAAACAGAATGAATTTGGACTTTCCCCACAGAATGGGAATTCTCCAGTTTCTGGCCAGCTAGAGTAGGCAGTGAATGAGGCAGGGAACTGCAAGAAGTGAAAGAATAGTCCCATAGTTGGGGCACTTGAATGTTGCCCTGGGCATTAGAATCTGTCCCTGCCTCTGCCACAGAATTCGTGTGTGTTTCTGGGCAAGTCACCAAAACCAGTGTTTTCTAAGATGCCTGCTGTTTACCTCATTTTCTGGATGCCCATCTTGAGAGCCTGGTGGCCTGATTTGCAGAAGTGCCGTGTGCTCACAACTGAAGTCAGTGGTAACTGTGCTTTGAACACAGAGTGCTATAAAATTCTAAATATTTTTAGATGTCCCAAGTTAATCGTTCAAAATTAGTGTTACTTTTCTGGCCTTAATTCCTCTGTGCTTCAGTTCCCTCATCTGTAAATTAGTGATAATACCACTTCACGAGATTGTTTGAAAATGAGTCAATTAATGTTTGTAGAGTCCTCAGTTCCTAGAGTGATGAGTGCCATAAAAAGGCCACAAGGAAATTAATAATCCTGTATTCATTGTTGGATCTGGAAGATGTAAAGCCCTGGAACCACACATTGAATGTTGTGCATGTGTATTTTATATAAGATTTATGTTGGCATTGGTCCTCCTAAATTAAATCAAAACCACTTCCAGCCTTCCTACTTGCTGTATAATTGTTTCAGCTGAAGCATCCCTGCTTGCAGCCGAGGTTTCATAACATGAAGATATACCAGTTTTCTTCCTGGCTGAAGCTGAGACATTATGCAGCAGTTTACCAGTATTGCCACTTAGACATAATTAAACTTCGCATTTAAAAGTTAAGGTGCATGCTTCTGTCTCTCAAGATTCAAAAGGGCATGGCATTAGTTTACATTGTAAATGCTGTTTTAAAAGCCTCTGTGTGTGTTTTTAATTAATTAAATCTTAGCTTTTGGAGAACTTCCATGGATATTTTTTTCCTTCAGCCTGTGATGTTAATTTGGATTGCTTATAATCATAAACTTCTGACAGAGCATGTTCAACTAACAGACACAAACACACTGAACTTATTTAGTGCTGAACAGGCAAAAACATAGGAACTCAGATTTTGAGGGACAGGAAACTAACAGTGCTGAAAGCTGTGTTCTCAAATCGGCGAAAGGCAGAGTAATAAATCAATGTCTTACGTAGAATGTTTATTCTGTAGTTAGCTATGAACTATTCTGTTTCCTCTGATGAATAATTAAGCTATTTTATTTTTTTAAAGAAAATGACAAGCCTCCACACAGCAAGGCAGGACAAGATATTGTGCTGCAGTCACCAGTAGACTGGGTGATTTTGGATGGCCGAGAAAGCTTAGATGACCATGGAATCATACAGTATGAGTGGACTTTGCTGCAAGGTGACTCATCAGTTGATATAAAGGTACATATAGTATTGCATGCAAAAATCAGTTATTTGGCTGATAATTGTATTCAGTTCAGTTGTAAATGTAGATGTTTAATGTCAGTCTATTCACATAGATGTGGTTCGTGATCAAGTTAGGATAAATAGTAAAAATGATTAGAGACTCATTTTTCTGACTTGCCAGTAGTGATCAAGTTGTATAATTAATGGTATGAGAAATTAGTATCAAATAAGTAGATTCAAAAATTCTGTTAATATATTTACTCTCTCTTTTCCATACGTTAGCTTCTTTTTCACGGCAGTTGTTCAGCTTCTAGGATCCAGGATAGGGGTACCTCAGTAACTTAGTTATTAAAGCAACAAGGTATTTTCACCAACAACTTGTTGGAAGAGCTCAGAGAAGTTTGAAGGAAAGTCACACTAAGGACTATCTCCAGTAGGCCACACCAATCTTAAGAGACCGTATTAATTTATTCCGAAGGTTTCCAGTACAATTTTGTTTTGACTTGAAATTAAACGCCAAAGTAGGGATACCACATCCAGGCCCAACTCCTGAATACTGCCACGGCAGCACAAAGGGACCAGAAGAGACCCTTAGCTGGCTGGGGAGACTTCCCATGGGGCAGACAGTGCATAAGGTTGTAGTAGTGGCCTTACCCAGGACTCTTCACAAATATGAGCATAGGCGGAGGGATAGCTCAGTGGTTTGAGTATTGGCCTGCTAAACCCAGGATTGTGAGTTCAATTCTTGAGGGGGTCATTTAGGGGTCTGGGGCAAAAATCTGTCAGGGATGGTACTTGGTCCTGCTGCGAAGGCAGGGGACTGGACTCGATGACCTTTCAAGGTCCCTTCTAGCTCTATGAGATAGGTATATCTTCATATTAAAAGGCATGCCTGGGACTCAGCCGAGGGGATGTCAGGGATAGGACGGAATGGGCCACAGCACATAATGCTGCAGAGATACAGGCCACACTGGTCCCTGAAACAGCCTAGAATCAGGAGGGCACAAATACCCCCTTAGCTAGGGTGACCAGACAGCAAGTATGAAAAATCAGGGGGTTGGGGGTAATAGGAGCCTATTTAAGAAAAAGACCCAAAAATCGGGACTGTCCCTATAAAATCGAGACATCTGGTTAGCCAACCTTGCCCCTGGGTTGCACTTGTGTGTGCTGTGCTGCACACAGTCAAATTCTCCTCAGTTAGACTGAAGCAAACCAGAACTCTGTTGACTTCAGTGAAGTCACTCTGTATTTGAAATGGTGTAATTGAGAGCAGTATGTGGCCCCACAGCTGTCAGACAATCAGGCCTTGTCAACACTACAAAGTTTTGTCGGCAAAAGCTGCCTTTTGCCAACAAAATAAAACCACCTCAGTGAGAGGCATAAAGCCTTTTACTGCAAAGTTAAAGCGACAAAGAGTCAGTGTAGACACTGGTGTTTGTTTTGTTGACAGAACTGGCTTCCGCCAGTATCCCACAATGCCTGCCATGATGCTCTGCTCACTTTTTTGATCTCTGCTGCCCTGCAGGCATGCACCCCTCCCCTTTCAAAGCTCCGGGCAGGGGTGCTGGAACAATTTTTATAGAGGCGGTGCTGAGAACCATTGAACCAAATTGTAAACCCTGTATATAATGGAAACCACTTAAGCCAGGGGGTGCAGCAGCAGCCCCAGCACCCCTAGTTCCAGCACCTATGGCTCCGGGAAGTATCTGACAGCTGAGCGTGCGGCTTCCTTTGGGGAACAAAGAGTAAATCGTTAGCGTGGAATGCTCCTGTTCTGCCCTTCACTAGGAATACAGCGACAGGCAGACTGGTGCTGCAGGGAGGGGGCAGGGTACTGCTGTGCTGCTTTGACATTCCTCAGAACGGAGAGCTCACAGAGCTGCTCAGGATGCCGCTCCCGGCAGCTGAGGAGGCGGTGGGAGAACTTGGAAGGAATCACAGACAGAACCATACGCAGGCAGGTAGAGCGGGCTGCTTTGGGAGAGACTGCTGTGCCGAACAGAGCCAGGCCTGATGTGTGTGTGGGGGTGTCCCACTCCCCCTGCCTCAGGATAGATCGGTCAGCCTGCTGTCTCCCCTGCCGCAGATGCACCACTCTCCTCTCCCTCCCCCATCATGCTTCAGTTGAAAAAGCTACTGAAAATCTACTAGGATGCCCTTGGAACGATGGGATTGAGAAACCTGCATCACGTGACACTGTACCTGCCCCACGAGGCATGCAAACCCTTCCCAAAGCACCCTGAGGCCAGTTACACAGTGGGATAGCTACCACAGTGCACTGCTCTCTGTGTCGATGCAGGAGCTGCTAGTGTGGATGCGCTCTGCCGACACAAGGAGCTAGTGTGGACATGCAACAGCGATTTTAATTACAGCGCTTTAATTAAAGTGGCATAACTTTTGCTGACAAAACTTTGTAGTGTAGACAAAGATTTTTAGTCCCTTGGGTGATAATTTAAGGTTTTACTGTATTTGCATATGGATTCTTACTAAAGGTCCCCATATCACAGCTAAAAGAAGTGCTTCTTTATATACTGATAAGAAAGCATGTGGACTTCTCTGATGGCTAGTCATTGAATTTATGTATCTATTGCCACACTACTTGCAGAACATACAGAATGGGATTTTCAAAAACCCTCAGCGTTAGTTAAGCCAGTGCTGAGCAGTTCTGAAAATCTCACCTGCTATCACTGGACCCACATCACCGAAACTGCAAACACAAGTGAGCCCATTTCCAATCATTCCAGTGCTAAATGTCTAGAGGTGATTTCAAAACTTGAATCTGTCACATGTCAGTGTATCATTGCTAGTCTGTTTATCTTAATTTAATGTTTTGTTGATGCAGAATTTAGAAGGTCTGGAAGGCATTAATTAGGTATGCACTCTCCATAGGAGAGTTGAATGAAATTCAAAGAATACCTTTTACCTATTTTGTAAATAAACTGAATATCTCATTATCAAGGCACCTTTCAGGATCACTACATTTAAATAATTTTTATAGAATAGTGATGAAAGGAATTAGTTGTTATACAAAAAACAAAAATGTGTTTTTAAGAAAGTTCCTTTAAATTAATATGCACTATGGAAGTGTGCTTCCAGAACACCAAAAAAAATCTAAATCTAAAGTTTGCATGTTAAAACAATATGTATTAATGTTTTTATCTTTGATTCAAACCAAAGGATAATCAATAACATGGGGAGGTCAATCTTGGAATTATGTAAGCTTGGAAAAGTCACATTAAAGTCAATGGTAGTTTTGTGTGAAAGAACCACAGTATTGGAGCCAAAGTAAATACCTGTGAAAGAGTAGATCTGTTTAACAAAAATAAACACTTTTCACAAATTCATCCTTAATAGGTGAAATCCTGGCTGCACTGAAGTCAGTGGGAGTTTTTCCATTGTCTTCAATGGAGTCAGGATTTCACCCATTAATGGATAATTAGCAGAGACCACATTATTAGAGTTTAGTTAATACTCATAATTATTCATACAAATATTCCATTTTTTTACCTTGACTTTTATTATTTTGATATTTGACTTTTTTATTGTCCATTTTATAAATGGTACATAAATCCAAAAGCACTGAGACTGGGGCTGTGTGTTTAAACAAGATAAAAGACAGCTGTTACATTGCACTTATGTACAAAAGAGTAAGTAGATGGCATAGGGGGAGATAGGGGTGATTATAAACGGATCCTGTCATCCTGCAGCGGCAATCAGTAGAAAGAAACTTCTCTTTCATGATAATTTAGCTAAAGAATAATTTGCTTGTCAAATTGCTGCCTACAGAATGTAGCCATTGAAGTATGTGATAGGTGGCTTTTTATTATAATTTTCTGGGAATTTTCTGTTTAGTTTCAGCCAAGGATTAGAACAATCAAGATAGATCCAGGACCCAATCCCAGTGGAAGGTGGAAAAAAAGGTCATAAGGCTTGTAACAGGGCTGGTCACCTCCCATGCACCTCCTTATGGCCACGAGTGCTTTTGCAGCATCCTGCTAATAATGTCTCCCTCAAAGGCCTCCTTATACAGACTCCACGTGCTTTTTTCTGAGGTCAAAAAAACTCTCCTTGGTATCTGGGTTTATTCACAGAAAATAACTCAAAATAAAACTCAAAGAGCTACATTAAATTCCCACAAACAAACATTTCTCTTCCGACTCCCAGGCCTCCCTGGGGAGCTTTTGCACTTTCCCTTACCTGCTCAGGGTCCATCTTGCATTAGCAGGCTACTCCCACTCTTTCTGGCTAGAATCTTAGGGTATGTCTACACTACGAGAGTACTTCGATTTTAGTTAATTCGACTATGTGGAATCGATATTACAAAGTCGAACGTGTGTGTCCACACTAAGGACAGTAATTCGACTTTGTGAGACTTTGTGAGTCCACACTAATGGGGCAAGCGTCGACATTGGAAGCGGTGCACTGTGGGCAGCTATCCCACAGTTCCCGCAGTCCCCGCTGCCCATTGGAATTCTGGGTCGAGCCCCAAATGCCTTCTGGGTAAAAAAATGTGTCGAGGGTGCTTTTTGGTGCCTGTCGTCATCCGTCCGTCACTCACGCCCTCCCTCCCTCCCTGAAAGCGCCGGCGGGAAATCAGTTCGCGCACTTTTCTGATTACTGACAGCGCGGACGCCACAGCAGTGCGAGCATGGATCCCGCTGCAACCATCGCTGCAGTTGTGGCAGTTCTCAACGCATCGCAGCTTCTCATCCACCTTTACCAGAGGCAGCTGCAGATAAATCAGGAGAGGAGGCTACGGCACCACCGTGACGGCATGAAGTCGGACACTAGCTCCGACCTCTCAGAAAACATGAGACCCAGCGCCCAGGACATCTCGCTGTCACTGGGTCTTGTGGATACCGTTGAACGGCGATTCTGGGCCCGTGAAACAAGCACGGACTGGTGGGACTGCATAGTGCTGCAGGTCTGGGATGAATCCCAGTGGCTGCGCAACTTTCGCATGCGGAAGGGGACTTTCCTCGAACTGTGTGAGTTGCTGTCCCCTGCCCTGAAGCGAAAGGACACCCGGATGCGGGCAGCCCTGACTGTCCAGAAGCGAGTGGCCATAGCCCTCTGGAAGCTTGCAACGCCAGACAGCTACCGGTCCGTCGCTAACCACTTTGGTGTGGGCAAGTCTACCGTGGGGGTTGCTGTCATGCAAGTAGCCAAGGCAATCGTCAAGCTACTGCTATCAAAGGTAGTGACCCTGGGAAACGTGGAGCTCATCATAGATGGCTTTGCCGAGATGGGATTCCCAAACTGCGGTGGGGCTATAGATGGGACTCACATCCCTATCCTGGGACCGGACCACCAGGCCAGCCAGTACATAAACAGAAAGGGATACTTTTCCATGGTGCTGCAAGCACTGGTGGACCATCGGGGACGTTTTACTAATATCAACGTTGGATGGCCTGGCAAGGTTCATGACGCTCGGGTTTTCAGGAACTCTGGTCTGTTTAGACGGCTGCAGGAAGGTCTTTACTTCCCGGACCACAAAGTAACTGTTGGGGATGTGGAGATGCCTACAGTCATCCTCGGGGACCCTGCATACCCACTCATGCCCTGGCTCATGAAGCCCTACACTGGCGCACTGGACTCAGGGAAAGAACTCTTCAACTACCGGCTCAGCAAGTGCAGAATGGTGGTGGAGTGTGCTTTTGGCCGTCTCAAGGGGAGATGGAGAAGCTTACTCACTCGCTGTGATCTCAGCGAGACCAATATCCCCATTGTGATAGCTGCTTGCTGTGTGCTCCACAATCTGTGTGAGAGCAAGGGGGAGACCTTTATGGCGGGGTGGGAGGTTGAGGCAAATAGCCTGGCTTCTGAGTACGCCCAGCCAGACAGCCGGGCGATTAGAAGATCCCAGCGGGACGCGCTGTGCATCAGGGAGGCTTTGAAAGCCAGGTTCCTGACTGAGCAGGGTCTCCAGTGACTGTTTACTTTGTGGACACAGATGCTGAACCTGCCCCCGTTTCTTTACCCAGTTACTGTTGACTATCCTTCCAAGTTACATGCCCCCTTCACCACCTTCCCAACAAATAAAATCTGTTCCGTTTTGTTAATGAACAAGGTTCTCTTTCTTACTGTTTTCGCGGGAATGTTTTAAACCGGGGACGCAGACTGTGGCGGGGGGCGGGTTTAGTGTTCTGATGCAAATGATGCTTCTAAACTCCGGGAATGACAGGCTCCGCAGTGCTGGATTGGTTGTTTCAACGGAGCCTGCCAGCAGTCCTGGGCGGGACTGCGTGTATGTGTCGGCCAAGTGACTTTCTGGCAGGGGGCGGAGGGTAACAGACCCCCTGCTGCGTGGCTCTGTGATCCAGGATAAGGACCGCGGCATAAGATCTCTAACTGCCCTCCCCCGCCACAAAGTCACAGATCAACCCCCTCGCACCCCAGAACATGAAAACCGCCTCCCAGACTGACCAGGGTAACTGGTGACTGCACTGTGTATGTGTCCTGATGCTGGACCTGCTCCCGCCTCTGTAGCCTGCTAAAGGTGACTGTTCTGTCCAAGTAACAAACCCCTTCCCCCCCTTCAGACAGTATCCCCTCTAAAAGACACTCTCGGAAACAGTACTTAACAGAAACAGATGTTTTATTATGAACCGCACATGAAAAGGGGGGGGAGGAAACTTGGACGTGGGCTTCTGTGAGATGGGTAGGAAAGGACTTTTCAAACTTTGTGGAACGAGAGCCTTACATTGCTGCAGCAGTGTGCAGGGGCTGACTGAAAGTTTTAACGGCCCTTGCCGCCCCTCCTTCTTTGGACTTTTGGTGAGGGGGGTGTGGGACTTGGTGGCGGGGGAGGGCGGTTAGAGATAGACAGCAGCAGGGCTCTGTCCTCCTGCCTCCGGTCTTGCAGAACATCCACTAGGCGCCGGAGCGTCTCCGTTTGCTCCCTCATTAGTCCAAGCAGGGTTTGAGTAGCCTGCTGGTCCTCCTGGCGCCACCTCTCCTCCCGTTCCATGACTGCTCTGTGCATTTGTGACAAGTTCTCCCTCCACTGTGTCGTCTGGGCTGCCTGCTCTCGTGAGCAGTCCATAAGTTCATAAAACATGTCCTCACGCGTCTTCCTCTTCCTTCTCCTAATCTGCGCTAGCCTCTGGGAGTGTGATGCCAGGCTGGGTTGGGAGACAGTCGCAGATGTGTCTGTGGGAATGGGAAAAAGGGAGTGAATTCCTGAGACAGATAAATGAAGTTGCTAACAAAGAACATAGTCTTTCTCTGTGAACAACACCATGCACTGCACCTTTCACATGCGCACTCAGGACAAGGTCGAATTTTCGGCCCTCGCCTTCAGTGCCTGGGGTCTTGCAGTTGCGATCAGAGAAGCGTGGCAGGACACCTCTACTTTTGTTGCAGGAAAACATGGTAAGCCGTAGACTTGTGGCAGCTTAAAAATGTAATAGTAGCACTGGGCTCCTTTCGCACTGAATGCAAGGCCACTCTCTGCTGGCAGCAATCAGGGAAGCATGAGCTCTGTCCCTGTCCCACCACCTCGCGGCTGTCCCCGGGAAAGATCACTGTATGCTGCCCCTCTGCCGCCTCCACCGCGTGGCTGTAAAGCAGTCCCAATACTAACATTCCCCTCCCTAATTTAAAGCAGGGCGTCATGTGCGATATAACTCTAATGAGGATCTCGGAGAGCGAGAGGGGAAGAATGCTTCGGGAGACCATGCAGAGGCCAGGGCCGTATGCCGCCATGCTGTGCCGTGCCATGATCCCGGACTACTTAATGGACTCATGGCGTGGGAACGTGTGTTACCACGGTGGACCGAACAAGATCGCCCTGCCACGGAACCTGATGCGCATGCTTGAGCGGTACCTCCAGGAGAGCTATGCTGAGCTATCCCAGGAGGACTCTCTGTCAATTCCCGGGCACATTGACCGTCTTTTCGTTTAAGTGCAGTATAAGGGACTACAGAGTGGAGCGTCCTGTGGTGGCCTAATCATGAATATCCGGACATTATTTGATTTTTTATACATAGTTAGGACTAAATAGTTGACTAAGCCAAATAAATCATGAACACCAAATTGCTAATAGAGTTAATATTCCTGTTTTGTTATAAATAAAAGTTTCTATGTTTAACTGAGTGAATGAAAAGCCCATTCTTAACAATATAAATATTCCAGTTATGTTAAAATTACATGTTTAGATGTTTAAAGCACTCACTGCTTGATCCTTCCCCTGATTCGGTGTCCGGGGTAACGGCTGTGGACGGTTGGTAGGGGATCTCGGAAAGGGTGATGAAGAGCTCCTGGCTGTCGGGGAAATCAGCGGTGCAAGCGCTGTCGACTGCCTCGTCCTCCTCATCTCCTTCCTCATCTTCCCCGTCCGCTAACATTTCCGACGAGGAACCGGCCGTGGACAATATCCCATCCTCTGAGTCCACGGTCACTGGTGGGGTAGTGGTGGCGGCCGCACCTAGGATGGAATGCAGTGCCTCGTAGAAACGTGATGTGTGGGGCTGGGATCCGGAGCGTCGGTTTGCCTCTTTGGTTTTTTGGTAGCCTTGTCTCAGCTCCTTGATTTTCACGCGGCACTGCGTTGCATCCCGCCTGTATCCTCTCTCTGCCATGGCTTTAGAGATCTTCTCGTAGATCTTTGCATTCCTTCTTTTGGAGCGCAGCTCTGAAAGCACGGACTCATCGCCCCACACAGCGATGAGATCCAAGACTTCCCGATCAGTCCATGCTGGGGCCCTCTTTCTATTAGATTGCACGGCCATCTCTGCTGGAGAGCTCTGCATCGTTGCCAGTGCTGCTGAGCTCTCCACGCTGTCCAAACAGAAAATGAGATTCAAACTGCCCAGACAGGAAAAGGAATTCAAATTTTTCCGGGGCTTTTCCTGTGTGGCTGGTCAGAGCATCCGAGCTCAGACTGCTGTCCAGAGCGTCAACAGAGTGGTGCACTGTGGGATAGCTCCCGGAGCTATTACCGTCGATTTCCATCCACACCTAGCCTAATTCGATATTGCCATTTCGAATTTAGCGCTACTCCTCTCGTTTTAGAGGAGTACAGAAGTCGAATTTAAGAGAGCTCTATATCGAACTAAATAGCTTCGTGGTGTGGACGGGTGCAGGGTTAATTCGATGTAACGGCGCTAAATTCGATATAAACTCCTAGTGTAGACCAGGCCTTAGTCTCAATGCCCAGGACTCTGCTGGAGCCTGCCCACTCCTAGCAGTCTCTGATCTCTTCCCCCCTGTAGCCACCTGCTGCCCTTTATAGGGAATTACTTGATCCCACTTGCGTGAGGCTCATCCTGTAATCAAGATTAGGTTAGCCCTAGGCTCTCCAGCCCATGGAGCAAACTATCCTGCTCCAGAATAAGAATAAGTAACATCAGGGAGATTAATTGCATGAGAAGAGAAAAGTGAATTTATCAATAAACCATGTTCTAAAGCAAGCATTAATTCTACAGTGCTACTGTCATTTGTGCTGAAAAACTCCTAAGGTCTTTTAGGTTTTAAAAAATAATTGTAAATTGATAAAATGAAAGAATTCCACAGAATTTCTCTTCATTTTTATTAGTGTTCAGCATTCCTTACATTGGGCTCAGTACTGTAAAGTGCTCAGTGCCCCCCTTATCTACCATGTATACCCTCAACTCCCATGTTGAGCATGTCACACTTTGCAGAAGGTGTTAGGCACCCCAAGTCTGTTGAGAAAAAAAGTTCTAGAACATTCATGGCGGTAACAATTAAGCATCATCATACAGTAGCAAATACTTAGTAACACTTTGAAATAGGCACATGCATGAAAGTTTAAGTCATGACCTACATACATGGTTTTGGAAGATTTATACAGTAAGAATTCTACTTCGAAAATGAACAAATCTGTGTAGTGTCCCACTGATTTCAGGGTAGACTGTAGAAGATCCACATGAGTGCAAGGGTCTACCCACGCAGAGCTACTTGCTCATTTGAGGCCTAAGTTTTCAACTAGTCCGAATATGGAAGAACCTCTTCATGTCTCAAAATTACTTAACCTTACTATTTTTTTCAATTATACAATTTTTAAAATGGAATATCACACTCTAGGGAATATGGTTACAATAAGATAACCGCATTTCTCTGGTGTGATAGATGCTCGTCTTCAGTTTGTGCTTCAGGATGCACCTGGGACTTGTGGTTATCTTTAAATAGCCATGCGTTCTTCATTTGTATAAATTCATCATAGATTTTTAGATTACTGTTTTCTAAATACTGGAGTACATGTTACTGTGTCCATGGTTAGTATGTGGAATTGGTGAGTAGAAATTGGTGCAAATTAAAAAAGCCACTCCACATTTTATAGAAACTGTCATTTTGTACTTGTTTTTTTAATTATTGTTACATTCGTTTATAGGGTAACCGTCATTTCTGTATGCAGTTTAAATTAATATTAACTGTAAGATATCTTTTTAAAAACATTTATGTTCTAATGCCATTTATAAATATTTATTAATATTTATTTATTTCAAATGATCAGAAGTGCTTAGATGAAACATTGGGCACCTTATACAATTTATAAAAGCATAAAAAAACTTCAGTTTAAATATTTAACACACATTAAGGAAAGCCCATTTTTGCAGTCACTACTGGTGAACTACCCTATACATAACATGCTAAAAAAAATTATTATTTAAATTACTAAAGAGTCATTGTGCCAAAAAATTTAGGTGAGTAAATATATACTGTAGATAAGAGGCCTGATTCTTAGTTACACCAGTGTCACTTTATACCTCTCTGGCGCGTTACGTGGACCTATATTTCCCTTTCTGTAGTGAAGTGATTTTTAAAATTTGCCATTTTTCTTTATTTACTGTTTTTACTATTGAAATTCCTTTAAATTTTAATGGCTTTTGAGTCCTTTTAAACATGGCAGGCATGAAGAATTGAATTTCAGTGACCATATGGGGGGGAGTTAGGCACACTACACTGTTAACTGGATTTGTGTGCATAAGCACTTGCAAAGATTACAATTCAGCCACAGCTATTCAAAAAACATTTTAATTCATTCCTCAAATATTTGTCTTGCTCATCTAAATATGTTTTTTCCCCAGAACTATGTAATATTAGTTATTTTTGCTAGTTTTTGGTTAGTTTGTTAACTGTTAATGCTATATAAACAACAATTTCACGGGGTTTGAACTAACGTCTCTTTCTTTCTTGACATTGTTCTAATCGTTTTCATTACAGCATTGCTGTACATATTGTTGAGCATTTTCAGTCCAGGTTCTTTGAGGGTATGTCTACACAGCAGCTGGGAGTGTGCTTCGCAGCCCAGGAAGAGAGACTTGTGCTAGCTCTGCTTGAGCTAGCACACTAGAAATAGCAGTGTGAATGTTATGGCATGGACAGCAGCAGGCATAGGCTAGCTGCCTGAGTCCAAGAACACCTGACCCTCTGAGTCTGAGCTTGGGTGGCTAGCCCAAGCTGCCACCCGCTATTTTTAGCACACGAGCTTGAGCAGAGCTTGTGTGGGTCTGTCTACCTGGGTTAGGAAGCTCACTCCCAGCTGCTGTGTAGACATACCCTTAAGAGCTGGTCTACTTGGGGAAATTGACTGGAATTTGCTATTGTGGAATAGGCTGTTCTGCAATAGCTGTTCCAGAATAGAAGTAATTTTATTCCAGAATAATTACTCTGCTTTGGAAGCCCAGTAATTATTAGGGAGTACAAGTGACTTTTGATCAAGAATAGTATCCCCATTGGTTTTCTCCTGTTGACAATCCCTAATGCAAATGCAACAAATTGGTTATCGTATGGTTATTGGATGATGCCCTGTATTACAGTGTTTAAACAAAATAAGTAGCTTCAGCTATAAGTGCAAGAGCAAAACAAGCAGTGACTGGAGACAGCAAATCTACATGTACTATTTTGTCTAGACACTATACCTGGCAACCCATTCTGCACACTTGCTGAGCCTCTCTGATCTTTACCTTGTTCCTTAATTACCTTGTTCCCAGATACCCTATTGTGCCATCAAAGTTTCCATGGACCACTCCATTTATGTCTTACCCTGGTCCTTTTGCTGGTCTGTCTCAGTTCCCATCCCACCACAAGTACTTTCCTGCACATTTTTTTGCCCCACCTTTCAGTGTTATGTGCCATAATCCCTCTGCCCTAATGGCCCTTTCTGGCACTCTGTGTCATCTGTGTCTAGCCCACTCTAAAACTCTGGTTCTCCTTCCTTTTTCCCACCTGATAACTCCAGTACTTTGCCTCTGAGTACATCTACACTTAGATGTGGAGGTGTAATTTCCAGCTCAGGTAGACATACCCACGCTAGCTCTGATCGAGCTAGTGCACTAAACATAGAAGTGTAGCTGCAGCAAGGCAGTTCTGAAGGATGAGCTAGCCACTCCGAGTGCAACTCTGCCTGAGAACTTGGGGAGGCTAACTTGTGCCACCACAACTATACTTCTATGTTTAGCGCACTAGCTCGATCAGAGCTGGCATGGGTATGTCTAACTGAGCTGGAAATTACACCTCCAGCTCAAAGTATAGACATACCCGTAGTTTCCTGAAGCAGCTCCAGAGTGCTCTCTCAGCTTCCACTGGCTCTCCAGTATCCTCTGTCTCAATTTTCTTTGGCTCCATCCATGTTTCAAATATTGCCAAGTCAGAGGTCCTAAGTATCACACAGTTGCAATATGTAGTGTAGACAGGATTTTAAACATGTTCCCTAACTCAGTTAAAGCCCTGGGGTTAAGATTAAGGTTCCTTTTCCACTACAAATTGCACTTGTGTTATACATGTATTAGGAGACATGTTCAAGGCTTAGTCTGGTTACAGAACTTAGGTAAACATCCTTTCTACCTACAAATTGCAATGAGATTCCACTGCTGGATCCTCATTTGGATTGAAGCCTTAGAGATTATTTTTTAAAATACATTATTTATCATTTTATATTAACGTACACTTTGGAGCATTAATAATAATTGAAGTACAAAGGATCAGACTCAGGGGTAACGGATCTGCAGAGATTTCAGGTCAGGGGATGTATGTGCAAAGGTGGTGTAAAGCTCACATTTGCACTCCCCTGGTGCTGGCTAGGTTCAGGGCAAGACCCTCAGTGCAGAGATACACCAGCTGCAAATGGCCCCAAGAGGCTAATCCACAGCCATTGATCAATATGATGCACGGATGTCCCAGCAACCCTTCTTTATCTCTGATCACATCTCCATTTCCTCTTTAGGGAAGGGGAGCATCTATATCATATTTGTACCATTGGAGGATGCCCCTTGTATTGAGTAACTTTACTGTAATTTATAACTAGATGTGAATAGAATCTCCTGTATAATAACTGTGGTGTTTTTCTGAGACAGACTGACAGATTGTGGGCTTTGGAGGAGGCTTGGCAAGTGTTTAATCATTCTTAGATTATGGTTCCAAGGCTGCAGACACTTACTGGTCAAACAAATGAATCAAATAAGGGGAAACTATTTGTTAAATACAGTGGAATCTGGATTTTATGAAACCCAGTCTAACTAATGACCAGTAATACAAACCACAAAATAAATCACATAAAAAAAGTGATGTTGATGAAGAACTAGTCGACACCCTTTCACATTCTGATGCCTTCAGTGTATTGGAAATCACTTTGAAGTGATTTGAAGCATGAGAAGAAAGTAATGCAGTGCACCATAATGCAACTTATGCACCATACCAGCTGTCATTTTGAAGTGTTCAATTTTTTTTTAGCTTTTTGATTTTATAAACTCTTCAATCCCAAATTAGTTTGTAAAGTAGGGTGGAAAGGGCTATAATTTAATCTCTTCCTCTCCACAAAAATGAATTCTCTTTGATAATGTCCTCTTGAGAAAAAAGAGAGCACTTCCAAAATGACACTTTCAATATTTTGAAAATCTCAACCCAGCAGGAGATGCACCAACAAACAATGCAGGGTACTAGTATGTTCTCATTGCATGATTTTGCTGTTCTCTTCTTGTGAGTGAAACAAGCAGGCTCCTGAAATTTAAAAGAATCTTCAGGGAGTTGATGGCTCAAAGAATTTGTAATAGGAGCCTAGAGCCTTTCACCGGTTGGTCACCAGTGTGAATTTAGCCCAGGACAGTAATGAACAAAAGTCATTCATCTGATGAGTCTCTTTGTGAATGAGTTGGTAGCTTCAGTGTAGCTCCCGGGGCAGTAGATGTCCACATCACAAAATGCACTGTCTGAGTTGGCGGTAACTGGTGTCTTTGTTGGTAGTCTTAACAGAATATAAGGACTGAACCAGCATGAAAATAAAACTGTCCTTAGAGTTGCCTCCTCTATTCATGAGGTTTGTGAAGGGAGGAGGGAAACTTGTACTGCTTCTGCTCTAGCTGTACATGTTCAGAAAGAAATAAAAAGATCTCCAAGGTTATAAGTGAGACTGGTCATGCATGTAAGATCTGCAGAATTGGGCCTGTGCTTTCAGTACTATTTTTGCCCTACTTCTTCAAAACAAGCCCACTCGTTCGTAATGTAGCATTGTTAGAAAAAATGAGCCTAAAGAAAAAGTCTAGCAGAATTCTAGGATCACACAAATATAGGCCAATTTTACAAAGACAGAAAACTGAATTCTAATGGGATAAAACATTTTTGAGTAGCATGAGTGCATTACCTGATGGAAATTTCAAGGGAGTTATGAAAGTCATTAGATCATCAGTGGTACAAATTTCATATCCTAGTGAAAACCGCTGTTCATTCTTTAAGCTGCTGCCTCTTGCCAAATTGCAGTTTACTAACAGCTACTTTCTGAAGCCAAAATGAGCTGTTTAAATTGCTGTGTTACTGTACATATTGTTCCTCAGAGAATAGTCAGATTATCACACCCACACTGCATTTGGACACAAGACAAAAGAATAGGTTTTTTTACTTTGGTGAATGGTGCTAAATACATTTGAAAAAAAGGTGGTAGTTCTGAATTTTTTTTTTAATTGTCTGTAAAACAAAATTTAAGAATATTTAGAAACCCAGGAAAATATCTTAGGAAGTTTTAAATAATATGTTCTCTCAATACAACACAAATTTGTGAATCAAATGGTATTTCCTCCCAACATAATTCAGTGTTTCAATTATTAGAAAAGTAGTTTCACAGTGTGAGGAGGAAAGCTATATGAATATTTTGTCTTTTTACCATCAAAATTATTGGGCTTGTAGATATATATATATATATATATATATATATATATATATATATATATATATATATATATACAGAGATTACTTTAATATTTAATATATTGACTTACTATAGGCGGGGTAGGTAGCACTTCCTACTATTCAAGTTGCTCCACACTTTCCATTATTAAATGCTTTTTTCAGTTGCTCATACCCTCACCAAACTTTAACAGTTTGGGCTGACAGTTTTCATACCAGATGCTGCCTCAGACTGAATCTTTATGGAATAAAGCTGTAAAGAATAAAGCAAATTTTGATTCACAAAATCAGCCATTAGGTTTATGAGGTTTTCACCTGCCAGCATCGCCTGCTGGATATACATTCCAGCATCACCTGCCATCATGTATATCACCTGCTGGATATACACCTCTACCCCGATATAACGCGACCTGATATAACACGAATTCGGATATAATGCGGTAAAGCAGCACTCTGGGGGGCGGGGCTATGCGCTCCGGCAGATCAGCGCATCAGCATGTCTGGCTCCGACATGCTGCTCTGAGTGGCGTGTTAAGGGTGCCAGGCTGGGGCTGAGGGGTTGGATAAGGGGCAGAGGGTCTTGGGGGACGGTCAGGGGACAGGGAGCAGGGGGGATTGGATGGTTCGGAGGTTCTGGGGGCAGGGTGGTCAGGGGATGGGGAACGGGGGCATTGGATAGGGCGTGGGAGTCCTGGGGGTGATTAGGGATGGGGGGGGTCTCTGGAGGGGGCGGTCAGGGGACAAGGAGCAGGGGGGCTTAGATGGGGATGGGGTCTGGGGGGGGTGGTTAGGGGCGGGAGGTCTCTGGAGGGGGTAATTGGGACAAGGAACGGGGGGGTTGGATGGGTCAGGGGTTCTGAGAGGTCAGTCAGGGGGCGGGAAGTAGATGGGAGTCGGATAGGGGGCGGGGCCAGGCTGTTTGGGGAGGCACAGCGTACTGCATACACCGTGTTAGTTCTAACAAAAATGATTTGCTGACTATTAACGGAAATGGTCGAGGCCAAAGCAAGTTCGATATAACGCGGTTTCACCTATAACGCGGTAAGATTTTTGGCTCCCGAGGACTGCGTTATATCGGGGTAGAGGTGTACATTGAGATATGAGCTTACTTCCCTTGGAAGTTTGGATAGCCTCTCTAGACTCAGAAAAACTTTCTTTTAGGTGTAGTGAGGCTGATGTGACTGCATATTGTGAGATAAACCTAGGCTACAGGTGAAATGTGGGGAACCTCTTTCTAAAGCACAGACTAGCAGCATTGTGAAATGTTACCAAGCTATTTAAATACTCTGTCCATCACTTACATGAAAACCCAGTTTTCTAGCCAAATTGTTGCTACATATTTTTTACAATTGAAGAATGAAGTAAAATAAGCTTTCAAATTGGATTTCACCCATCATCCCAGTAGATATTGTAGACGATCACATATCCTGTTTGTTCTCTTAATATCTACAGCTGCAGCACTTGATAATTGAGCACAGAGAATTATTACTAAGACCAGTGCATGAAAGCTAAACATTTTGTATTTTCAAGTAGAAGGCATCAAAAGTTCTAAATGTTATGAAATGATATCTACATTTGATTGATCTGGTCTGACTTGAAAGAGAAATATTTTATCTCCTTGAGAAGCAGCGTACAAAAGTGTTTCCACTATTTGTAGAAATGTATGACTGGTCCGATTTTGTTAATGTGTCTATGTCAGTTAATGGTAAAGTAGCCAGGATTAGAATTTCAAAAATGAACTTTCTGACTCTTCTCTTTTTATCAGGTACCACAGCCAGGAACATTAAAGCTCTCTCACTTGCAAGAAGGTGTATACATTTTCCAACTGACTGTGACAGACACTGCTGGTCAAAAGAGCTCAGATAATATCTCTGTGACTGTTCTTCCAATGGTTCACTCTGCATTAGGTGAGAAAATGGTTGAAATTACAGTTTGTGTGACTGCTGCAGTGTGGCATACCTAAAAAGTCTCTTGGGATAGATGGGAATGCAGCAGTATATCATAATGTTATTTTGTATTTAATAATAGCTTTCTTCCTTTTGTATTCCTATTTCAAATGGGGAAGGGGTTAAAAACACTTTTGGAAGAGGGAAGGAAAACCATCTCTCTCTCTCTATATATATATATATGGAGATATACCTATCTCATAGAACTGGAAGGGACCCCAAAAGGTCATTGAGCCCAGCCCCCTGCCTTCACTAGCATGACCAAGTACTGATTTTGCCCCAGATCCCTAAGTGGTCCTCTCAAGAACTGAACTTGCCACCCTGGGTTTAGCAGGCCAATGCTCAAACCACTGAGCTATCCCTCCCCAACACAGCCTTTCATGTGTTTGAATAATTAATCACTTTATTGCAGATGAACATGCAGGGTAGAACTTTGGAATTGCCATATGTATCAGGCATGTTATGATGGTCTATTGTACATTCAATGCAGGATCAATAGAACATGGCAGGGCATATGCTGTTGTGAAAGACCACTAAAGAAGCAGTTAATAAGTGTAAGATCCACAGACCAATGATGATAAAAATTTCTTTGTGAATTTTTATTCAAAGTAAAGCAGGTTTGGATTGTTTCTTTTTTTTAATGTTTTTAAACTTTCTTCTGAAATGTTTACAGCCCAGTTATTGCAACATTGTGCTAGTGCATGAATGGAAACTGAAATTGGCTAGAAAGTGACTATGTATTTTCAAGTTCTGAAACCAAGACTGGGGGGGAAGGCAAGCAGCATGAATGATGAGAGGAACTTCAATTCTTGAAGTTCTCAGTTTTAGTAATAGGGTCTTTCTACATTAAGGAAATTTACATCTGTGTAACTATGATTAATGTGCAAAGCGGGGCTTACATTGGTAGAGCATACTTTGAAATGTTACCAGATTAAGTTGCACCAGTGCAGCACTTCTCCTTTAGGTGTTTGCACTAATGTTAATAAATGGATGAGCAGAAGAGTAGAAAAGAACCAATTAATAACTTGTATGCTCCAAAAATTAATTATATAAATGTATTCAGGAATTTTCTTTAGATGGTGTTTTTTCAGAGGGGATGAGGTTTCCTTTTAAATGTTTCCCACAAATGTTTGCAACCCAAATGATATTGATGTGGTTACACTAGTACAGATTTCCTTAATGCAGACAGGGCCTATGGTGTTTTTAGCACTAACCATTATAAACTGTGTTTTTCCAAGTATGGTTTTTAGCTGGCAGTGTACATTCATGCCATACCTTAACTGTAGTTATTGTTATGGAGTACAGCAGTGTAATAATTTGAGTTGCTCCCGCACACTGGTTTGCTCTTACAGTCTTATCCAAACGCCGGAGTTGATAGCATTTTACAAACCAAAGAAACATGTTGGCATTGGGAGAACTGCTGCAAAAGTGATTTGTAAACACTTGATAATTACAAGGTCAAAATGTGTTGCAGGAAAGCCTTTAATATTTAACAGCAGTGCTGAGGTGTCCAGAGATAGACATTCTCATTACCAGAGAAATCTAAAAATTAGGGCAGGCAGCAATCCAGTTCTTTCCCATTAAGGTCATTTGCAAGTATGTTCGCTCAATGCTACTCATGTACATGCTACATTTGAAATTACTGGGGCTACTCATATGAATAAAGGATGCAGGATCATGTCCTTCATTTGTCCTTTGATCAGTTTTGACAAAATACAACACAAAGAAGAAAGGCACACAGCTCTAAAAACAAAATTAGTATGTATGTGTGTGCACACGTAAAATAACATACACTCACAGACAGGAAATAAATATCTAACTATGAAATGGTGTGTGCGGCAAATGGAATTAAAGCCCCATCATTCAAAATGTTCCTGTTTATTTGACTTTAGGACCTGTCCTGGGTTTTTGAACCCAAGCCAGACTCCCTACTGATAGTCTGGGCGAGTGCTCCAGGAAGCGTGGTATTTGCTGCTCTGGATTTTTGTAGAAACCAAACTGCTTCCCACCATTAAGAGCTGCTGTGCAGAGCCCACAGGAAAGAAGCCAACTGCTGACTTCTCCCTACTGGAGCCAATATTGTGCTCCCTCTGCTGTTTGAGTGCAGGGTAAAACTTCCTTCTTCCTTGAATAGCAGCAGCACTATCTAGCCCCCAACCTGGCTCTGTTTTTCTTAATTAGAGAGTTTCCCAAACTCACTCACTGAAAGGAGCAGAAGTGCAGAGCTGAGTCAAAAAAGTCAGGGAGGGAGGGGTATCTTGATCTCCCTCAGTACAGGGGCTATGTTTACACAGAGTTTGAAGTGTTGCAGACCTCTTGGCAGCTACAACCGCCAGCTCCCAAACTCCTACTATAGAAAAGCTACCAAAATAGTGAAGTGGGTGCAGTGTCTGACTCTTCTTTATAGCTCCTGTGTCAACACAGTGTGAAACAGCTGCTTCATTCTAGTCTTTCTGCAGCATTTTATTTTACATGTTGTCTTTCTTGGGTTTTGCTATAACATTAAAATATTAATACCTCTTTAGATTTAGTATCCAGTATTTGGGCTTCCCTTCTTGTAATTTGAGAATTGTTCTACCACAGGCTGTACTGGAGTTTGTTCTCGCTACCAGTTTATCTGTGATGATGGCTGCTGCATTGACATCACCTTTGCTTGCGATGGAGTGGAACAATGCCCGGATGGATCTGATGAAGCTTTCTGTCAGAACTGTGAGTGCATAGTACACTGTTTTTTGTCTTGGAAGCAATGGCTGGGGGTTCTGACAAGAAATGCAGTAATGTGCTCTCTCAGTGCACAGTTAGTTCTCTCTAATCAGAATAGTTATTTAGAGCCTTTAATTGAAAACAGCAGGTATACAGGGTAGCTGTCCTCTTATTAGGTGTTCAAAAATGACCTGAAATGTTTTTTTAAATCACTTTAGAACTGTTGGAGATTCCAGAGTAACAGATATTAAATAGTTCTCAACAAAACATTTGAAAGATCAGTTCTTTCTTCACTTTTGTTCCAAGGCCAGGGTTCTTATTTTCATCTGAAGGAATAGCTGAGAGGTTGAACATCTAATGCAGAGTACACATCACAAAAGTTGTACACCTTTCAAAAATTCAAAATGTTGGGATGTTTAAAAAGGATCTGTTATGGGATCCAGCCAATTCCCACTGCCTTGTTATCTTGCATCCCCCAACCCAGTTTACACCACTCACACAACTTTGACTTTATGCCCTTCTTTTGTTCTGCAGTGGGAATATGCTGTAAGATGCTCTCTCTTCTTGATATGGTACATTGTTTATTAGGAGTGTAGTTAAGATTTAGAAAGGAATATAGCCCCAGGGTACATTAAATTGTCAGTTCTATCCACTCTCAGTTTTATGTAGTGGTGGTGGAGAGTGTTTTTATGAATTGAATTGCAATGATTGCACCTTCCCAACACATGGGTAACTGAAGGAAGGATGGTCCAGTAGTTAGATGCTAACCTGGGATTCTGGAGACATGGGTGCAAGTCACTTAATTTCCCAGTGCCTCAGTTCCCCATGTGTAAAATGGGGATAGTACTAGTGTGGAGCTCAGATACTGTTGTAATTGGGGTCATATAAGTACCTAAGATTGATTGATTGTTGTGGTTTTTGTGGCTGAAATGCTTAGACAGTTCTTCAGAGATGTGCTACCCATTTTGTGAAATAATTATAGGTTGACTATGGGATGCTAGTAGCTTTAAACTTCTATAGTCTTAATCTACATTTTACAATAAAGTGAAAAGCAAGATCATTACATGTAGATTATTGTATTTTAGTTTTATATACTAGCGCTGCAAAAACAGACATTAAAAGTTAATTTTATAATTATATCACATTACAGGGCGACCCGAGGGATGTTTTCTCAGTTTAAGGAGAGGTTAGCAGAAAACATAGGAGAGCAGAGAATCCTAAATCCAAAGAATTGGTTATTGTTGGTAGCAGATTTGCTCAGTAATGACAATGGTTAGATTAAGGAAAGCCTCATTTGATTCATTGCTGTAGCCATACATTGTTCACTCTGAGTCAGGGCCGTAGCAACAAAGAACGTGGCCCCCTCCGAACGGTGGCCCCCTCCGAACATATGTCCAGGTGGGGCCCCTTACAATGCAGAAACTGGAATGCGGTATTTATTTTGCCACTTTTAGGGGCCCCCTTCCTTGCGGGGCCCCCTCCGGTCAGAGGGTACGGAGGGCGCTTGCTACGCCTCTGCTCTGAGTTGTAACTTTTAAGAACATAACTCTTTTCCAGGGATTATCTAGTGGGAGCTATGCATCTAAATCCTCTGTAACTCTGACAATTTAGAGTCAGCATCTCAGAAGGCAAAGAAAAACTGTCATATAATAGGGGTCTGAATGCTGAGTGGTATCAGAATCTGATAAACATGTTAAAACTCCCCCATGCCAAATTCTGCCATCTTTACTATCACAAAACTCCCATCACTTAACTCCATACAAAAATAATTATTGTTTTTATTTCCATTAATTCAGTCAGTCCTGGCCGAAAGACAGTAACTCATGCAGCTATCAGCACTGCCCAGCAAAGGATCGTAGGACTGACTAAAGATGCAGACAACTCTGTGGAAAACACCCAGAAAAACACTATAAGAAATCAACCACTACTTTCACTTGATGCAGACAAGTCTAACCAATCACTCTCTCAGGGACCAAAGAAACAAATCAGTGGGTTTATGCCAGGTAAGAATAAAAAAAAGAAACAGTTTCAGTTAGTCAGTCTTTATTAACCAAAAAAAGCACCTTTTATTATAGATGGCACCTAGTCAAAAGTAAAGTCTTGCAAATGTAGGTAATGTGGGGAAAATTGTAGGAGGTTAATAATTATACCTAAAAATTTACCTTTAAAGTTTGCCAGGCATCATTTCTAGCAGTTGGTAAAAAGAAAAGAAAAATTCCAAAATGCTAGAAATACTGTCTAACCAGTTTAGAGGCAAACAGTACAAAACACTCAAAGAGAGCAAATATGGAAAACTTCTCCTGTGGGCTCTGCTGTTATTAATTATTTATATAGCAACATCAACTTGTTAGGCAGTTTACAGGCACGTAGGAAAATAGTTTCAATGGGACTTCATACATAGGAAGGTACTACTTCGTGTGAGGAAGGGTGATAGTATCTGCCCCGATGTGAACTGAGAGAAGGAAATTCTTTGTTATGATCTCTTCCCTTTTTAGAACTGCACTTTTAAGAGTACGACTAGCTGATGTAAATGTAGAGAAGGTTCAGTGTCTGATGTAGGACAGTCTTTTGTGACACCTTTGTATTTCTACCAGTGGAGACAAAAACAAAACAAAACAAAAAAAAACCCAAACCCCACATACTGTTGCCTTAATAGGCAAAGAGGCTTTTGTGAAGAAGCATATCACTGTTGGAAGTTACAGAACACTATCTTAGCAAAAGCTACAGAAGCTGCAGTGAAATCAGACCTTTCAATGCAGTCAAAGCATAGGTAGTTCCCTTGCCAGGAAGCTGAAACAATCCAATACGGTTAACAAATTAAATTAACTAGAGCCTTTTATTAAAGAATAAGTTACAACTACACAGAGAGTACAAGACCCTCACCTTTTAATGGATTTTTAATGTTTAGATGTGAGCTTAGCTTCCAGAGATACATCTGATTAGAAATATGGTTTTCTTTTCTTGTTGCAACAGAGCAGTGCTTAGTGCCCCCCGCTGCCGGCCCTTGTAAAGGGCACTTCCCTCGCTGGCACTTTGATATTTCTTCAGGCACTTGCCTACATTTCATCTATGGTGGCTGCAAAGGGAATGAAAACAACTTCCTTCAAGAGTCTGACTGCCTCAGTGAATGTGTAGAAATTCATGGTAAAAATGACCTCCGTTGGGAATAAGGGAATATATCTTTATAAAGGGTTTTATTTATTTATATTTGCTCCAGCAGTGTAAAATGAACTCTACAACAAAGGCTCTTTAGAGGAATAACTTAAAATTCGCTATTCTGCCTGAAGTCCTTTTACCTCTTACATTTATTACTAACACCGAAGATTATAACTGAAAGTTAGAGGAAAATGGAATGGTAGCTTTTATTCAGTTTGTTTCCTTTGTGCTATTGTCCACACTTCTGTATTGACAGTGTCAATGTTTACCTCTGCCCAATCAGTTTCTTGGTCAGCTTCCCATGTTAGCATGTGCCTTTCATACACAAAAAGAGGAAATGGAAAAACATTTCTAAAAACGGGAAACTGATTATAAAACCACAGAAATTGGTGTGGGAAGTCAGGAGCAGGAATAGCACTTGAAACTACTTTTAACTCACTTTTTTTAAGTGGGCAAGATTTCCAGCTGACAATGTCTTTCTTTAATTCTTGTGCTTTTACCGTTACTTTTTTATAAGTTTCAGTTAGAATTTAAACTCATTTCAGTTAAAGTTAAACATTTCCTTGTAGAATAGAATCTCACTGATCCACTAACCCAGTACTTTTAACTAAAACCATGGTAATCTCTGCCCATATCTCAGCATTGTTATAATAGCTTAAATTTCCAGACTTCATCACTCTCACAGCATATGCTACAGCACATTTACTAGTATGCTAATATAAGAGTAACATAACTGAATGATACTTATCAAAATAATTGAAAGCAAGTGCATTTTGTGATAAAGTAGTCTTGAAGCAAATAAACCTACTGTGCAAGGATCAGTAATAACAATGGGTCTGTAGGGCACTCATGTACAGTTAGCAAGGTTCTGCAGTATCTCTTCATGTCCCATGTTGGGAAGTCTGTGCTGATGAGGTACTGATAAAAATCTAAATCTCAGCACATTGGGGTTTTGGGCTTAAAAACGTCAATTATAAAAAACGATCAATTATTGCACCTGTAAGAAATACAGGCTTGGCAGACAAGTACACATTTTTGGGATGAGATGTTTCTTTAAGACACAGTGTTGCTTTTTTCTGAAGAATTTTGAATAAATCCAGTAATACTCTGACACAAAATATTTACATGAGCTGTGTGGTGTGAGCATCTCAGCCTCAAATAATTTGGGCCTAAAGTCCTAGGTAGCAAACTCAAAGCACTGAAACTTATAGTCTAATCTACCTTGTGTTTGCTAGTACTGATGTGTTTTTACTGGTTTAGTGAGAAGAATCAATTACATGATAGTCCCTTATTACAAAAAATCCCAATAGTGACCAGCCTTGTGGTGATGTCATGTAGGGGAATGATGGTAAATTTTGTTTCTGGGCTTGGTGTCCTTCCTGGCTGAAGAGAGTGCCTTGATTGCACAATAGGGTCCCTCCAGCCTTCTCTTAAAGAGAACTGGATAAATTCATGGTGGTTAAGTCCATTAATGGCTATTAGCCAGGATGGGTAAGGAATGGTGTCCCTAGCCTCTGTTTGTCAGAGGATGGAGATGGATGGCAGGAGAGAGATCACTTGATCATTGCCTGTTGGTCCACTCCCTCTGGGGCACCTGGCATTTGCCACTGTCAGTAGACAGGATATTGGGCTAGATGGACCTTTGTCTGACCCGGTACGGCCGTTCTTATGTTCTTATGTTCCAGCCACCTGATGAGTGGCACTGTTAAGCTTTCAAGGAAACTTCTTCAGTCCTCTGCTTGAAAGATTGTAGCTTCAGTGTTGGCACAGGCAGGGTTAAAGGAGTAAATCCAATCAGGGAAAGAAGGACCCAGTCTTCAGTGAGGATAAAAAAGTACTAACACTGAGGAGAGCTAAGGATAGCGCGAGTAGAAGCCATTCAGGCTTCCTCACACAGATCTACAAATGTACTTCTGTGTAATAAACAACACTCCCATTTTAGTATAGGTCCTCTCCTGAGTTGGCATGCCAAATTCTCTAGTGGTTCTCTCAGCTGGTCCACAGGTACATCATGTTTACGCCTGCGAATAACTAGATGAGGCCCACCAAGCTAATTTTACTTGTGAGCTCAATCAAATTGACAGTATGTCTCCCAGGTGTTGCAAAGGTAGTGTTTGTTTATGAACCACTGTGCCTCAAAAATATATTAAAATGAAGTCTTAATCTCAACCAATGAGACTTTCTTTGCAAAATATGATTTTTTTAAATATATTCATTAACAGGTGCAATTTCACAACAGACTGCAACGGATCCGTCATCTCAGTCCAATTCAGAGCCAGGTTTGACTTGTTTTTAAATAATTGTTTTGTATATTGTCACAAAATTATAGGCGAGGGAAGGTAAATGAAGTGGTTTAATAGATGCTATGGTTGGAAGTTGACACTAGGCAAAAATCAAACTAGAAATAAGTGCAAATTTTAATAGCAAGGGTAATTAACTATTGGAACAGCTTACATGAGGATGTGGTACATTCTCCGTCACTTTGAATCTTTACATCAAGAATGGCAGTCCTTCAGTGGTATGCGCTAGTTCAGTGGTTCTTAACCTTTACTGCAGCCTGCACCCCTTTAATTCTCAAAATACGTTCTCGCACCCCTTATCAAAAATCGTTGAAGTAGGTCAGTTCTTTAAACCTAGATATATTTTTTGTTTGTATATTACAGTAATTGTTAAAAAATGTATAATGTTAATAAATACATACGTTTGATGAAACAAAGTAGTTGTACTTACGTGCCTGTGTTTAATTTGTGTTTTCGATGATTTACCTTCTAAAAAAATCTGGCATGTTTCACACCCCCAGAAAGGGCATCTCACACCCCCAGGTGGTGCGTGCACCCCAGGTTAAGAACCACTGCTCTAGTTCCAGGGCCGGCTCCAGGCACCAGGCAACCAAGCTGGTGCTTGGGGCGGCACCTGGAGGGGGGCGGCACGGCGCGGCGCTCGGGCCGCCGGGGAGAGCGGGGCCACAGCCGGGCTCGCCGCCCTCCCCCCGGCGCTCTGGCCGCCCTCCCCCGGCTGCCGGGGGGAGAGCCGAGCCCCAGCCGGGGCTCGCCGCCCTCTCGCCGCACTGCCCCCGGCGCTCTGGCCGCCGGGGGGGGGAGCCGAGCCCCCGCCGGGGCTCACTGCCCTCCTCCCAGGGCTCCGGCCGCCCTCCCCCCCCGCGCCCTGCCCCCGGGGGGAGAGCGGAGCCCCCGCCGGGGCTCGCCGCCCCCCCCGGGCTCCGCCCCCCCCACGGGGGGGGGGGGGGGAGGCGGCCGGAGGCTTTTTTGCCTGGGGCGGCAAAAAAGCCAGAGCCGGCCCTGTCTAGTTCAACCATAAGTTATGGACTTGATGCAGAAATTATTGGGGTAAATTCTGTGGACTGTGTTATGCAGAAGGTCAGCCCTGGAAATCATAATGGCACCTGCTGATCTTAATCTATGAAGAGAAGAGATTTTCTTTGTGATAAGAGGTTGCAGGAAGCAGATTCTTACTCTTCCCTTTAAATTACAATGATCGTTAACAACACTACTGGGGACATGTCACCCTTCCCTTCTCCCCTCCACTAGTGAGCTCCCTATCAGTGATCTTGCCTCTGGGTACTAAGATATTGGATAAATGAATCTCTTTGCTACATGTGCTCAGATACTATAGTGATGGACAGCAATATAAAACTCTATGATTAAACCGATGATTAATGTGTCTGACTGGACTAACTGTGGTGTGGATTATTTAGGACCCTGTCTACACTACATGAATTACCTGTTGTTAACCATGGGCTAACTCATTGTCCCTACACTCCCTCCCCAATTGGTGTTGGAAATAGTTAGACCACAAAGTAGACAAAGCTTGTGATAAAAAAGATATTTGACACCTTGTGCAAAGAGCACACTTTCTGTAACAGGGTCATGGCTTGGCTCTGTCTACACTAGTGCCCAAAACATTTTCACTGTCATTGAGATCAAATTCTGGGGGACTGGCTGGGAACAATGGTCAAAAGGAGATAACTTTCCCTCTGTAGACACCCTCTGAATTGTGTAATTCACACACCTTCTCCTCAAGAGACCAAACACATCACTTCTGCATTGCAGCTAAGTTGCTGTCCTAAAGCTGCTTTCCAGTGTGGTGCTCACAATTGGCTGCCTATTGTGGTGCTATTACATTTGTGAGGTAGTGTCATAAAAGTTTGCTTGCAGCTAAGCAAATTGGAATGGCAAGCTGGCTGTGAGCAGCAACAGCAGCTCTAGCAATCACAGTCTATGTAGGAGGCCTGAGTTTAGGAATGCCCCCAAGACTTTCACTTCCCAGGATTCTGGGTGTATAAGTCACCGTAAAAACTTTGCATTCCTCAGGTTTAGTGTCTCTCACTGTGTCCCAACTGGCCTATGCCAACTGCCTTGCTGCACTGTTTGGTGAGGGAATTACAACCCTTGATTGAATCCCCAAGCCATTACTTTACTATGCTTCTGAGGCACACAACAGCAGGAACCACAACTTAAATTTATAACCAATTTATCTTATATAAAAGCACACTGTATTGGGCACACGCTAAAAAATAAGGTGAGAGTCATAAAGTACAAATGTTAACTGCAGACAGGCTTTAGACTAATAGTACTAAATGTACAGCTAGACAAGCAATAAGCTGAAGTACACATTATGTCACATCAGGAAAAAAATCCTTGCTCCTAAGTTATCTCAGCAAAACTGTCACCCAGCTTGTTAGCTCAGGGTCATACGTCCATGCAGGACTCGGGGGAATGCATTTCAAGACCCAGGAAGAGACTGTGCTAGGGTGAATGATTTGTTTCAAAGGAAAACCAGATTCCTTTGTTCTTCAAAAATCTACACACACACTTTGTATGAAAGCACTACAGTTGCCCATTGTATCTTGTTCAAAAACCTGTTTGGAGTTGCCTTGTCTTTTTTTCCAGCCCACAACAGATATGGACACTAAGCAGTATTAGCTTTGATTGGCTTTGCCCGGCCTATATTAATAGCCATTTTCTTAATGATCCTACATGTTTTGTGATGGGTCTGTGTTGTTCCCCAAAATTTGTTCCCCCAAATTCTCCCACTTTTGTCCATACACATACAGCCATGTTTGCTAGATGAACCTCTATAAGCTGTTGGTGCTAAAACTTGCATTGTCTTGGCATGATAGAAATTTGAAAATATTCATCCTTTAGATCGAAAGTGAGGATGTTGATGGATCTAGGCTACATCTACACTATGGAGTCTATATCAGCCTAGCTATGGCAGCATAGCCCTCTAGTGTAGATACAGCCTACACTAACAGAAGTTTTTCTGCTGCTGTAGGAACACTATCTCCCCAAATGATATTCTCTATGCCAACTGAAGCACTTTTCTGTTGACATAGTTGCATCTACGTGGGGGTTTTGTCGGCATAGCTTGTGGTTTTTTTCACACCCCTGACTGACATAGCTATGCCAGTATAAGTTGTAAGTGTAGACCAAACTGCAGCCTGTCACTTTCATTAAGTCACCCTGCTACTGCATCACAGATTACATAAAATTGCAAAGCCGTGAGAGGAGACTATGGGCTGAATTCTGTAGAACCTGTGCAAGCAAATCTGCTATTAGGAATAGGCCAACCACCTCAACTTTAACAGTTCCTTAACAGCAATAAAACATGTGCTTTCTTTTCCCTTTACAGTCTAGAAAGAACAGTTTTATAGCAGCTCTTCTACATTAAGTTGAAGAGCCCAAATCCACCCTCCTTAGAATACCTTTCCCACATATTTATAACCTCCTGAAAGTATTTAGATATAGTACTATAAGATTTGGATGTTGGAGATTGAGATGGGTCAGAGTTAAGGGTGTTTGTGGGACCTAACTGAATTTCCTGACTTACAAAACTTGATTTTTTTCAAAACTTTAACCAGAATTAGAAATGTCCTGGTTTTCAAGTATTTATAGCTCTCTTCTGTGGTGTTTTAACTGATATTTGGTTACATCCCTAACCACGTCTTAGTGAATTTTTTTGTTTGGAACGTATATCTATCTCCTAGCCAGTACATAGTGAAATTACCGATGCATGGCTGAAGTTCGTTGTAGTTGGTGCATGATGTAGGGGGATTTTTCTTTGTAACTTAAGTTTTAAAAAAAATATTTCAAAACATATACGGATCAGCAGCTCTTAACCTGGAGTATGGTAAATTTATCCACTTGCACCTTGAGTAGATTGTCACATGACTCAGAGACAAATCTATTTCCTCAGTCACTGAATTGTAATATTGATCTCTCTCTTGCTTGATTTTATGCAGCTAATAGTTCCTCAGGGAAAAGGACAGATAAGAACGAAAATGGCATTGTTGTGTCAAAAAGTGATCAGGATGCAGGGGGGCATCCAGTCCCAGAAACAGGTAAGACTGATATATATTTTAATCTACAGATTTTCTCTTGTTATTTCTGATCTTTAAAATCAGATCATCATCAGCTCAGCTCCAGCGGATCAAAGCAAGTTCGATATAACGCGGTTTCACCTATATAGGGGGATATGATAGAGGTATATAAAATCATGAGTGATGTGGAGAAAAAGGATAAGGAAAAGTTATTTACTTATTCCCATAATACAAGAACTAGGGGTCACCAAATGAAATTAATAGGCAGCAGATTTAAAACAAATACAAGGAAGTTCTTCTTCACGCAGCGCACAGTCAACTTGTGGAACTCCTTACCTGAGGAGGTTGTGAAGGCTAGGACTATAACAGCGTTTAAAAGAGAACTGGATAAATTCATGGTGGTTAAGTCCATTAATGGCTATTAGCCAGGATGGGTAAGGAATGGTGTCCCGAGCCTCTGTTTGCCAGAGGATGGAGATGGATGGCAGGAGAGAGATCACTTGATCATTGCCTGTTAGGTCCACTCCCTCTGGGGCACCTGGCATTGGCCACTGTCGGTAGACAGGATACTGGGCTAGATGGACCTTTGGTCTGACTTGGTACGGCAGTTCTTATGTTCTTATAACGCAGTAAGGTTTTTTGGCTCCCGAGGACAGCGTTATATCGGGGTAGAGGTGTATGTCATAGTTTCCCAATGTAAGGTGCACAAGATAGTTCTGCATTACTTCAACCAGGCTGGGTGCTATTGCTTAAAAAATGCAAGAGAACTGTAATTCTTCCCCGCCCCATTTTTGGTATGTTAAAGTGTAAACTTTCTTAACCTCTCTTTAGGTGCTGTGCTACCCCTGGCTTTAGGCTTGGCCATCACTGCTTTGCTGCTGCTTATGGTTGCCTGTCGGCTGCGTTTGGTGAGACAGAAACTTAAAAAAGCTCGCCCCATTACATCTGAGGAGTCTGACTACCTCATAAATGGGATGTATCTATAAAGATGGGATTTAGGTTACTTGTTTTCTCCACTTCGCAGTTTTCCATAAGCCTCTGCCTCCAGCAAATGACTCTCTTTAATAAGACTTCAAGCTTTAAAAAAAAAACCTTCTAGAAATATCTCTTTAAAGTCTGCAAGGTGAGAAACCTGTTTGCCCCCTTTGGTTATATAGTAGGATTTTTCTATTAATTACCAAGTCCAATTAGTAATTTGGATTAAATCCTGCTGTGGTTTAAAAAAAAAATCAATGCAGGCTATGCCTGAAAATAACCATGTTTTTATCGTATGCAGAAAATGCTGCAGGTTGGAGAGGCCACCACTTGATGGCAGAGTATCTTAGTCTTACACCTCATTTACTCCCATCCAGGAACACAGCTGGACATAGTTGTGTTTCATGTCTGACAGTAGCCCAGGATTAGAGTAATTGGGATACAGCGAATCAGGACGGAGATACACTGACAGAACTGTGTAGGAAAGCAGCTACAGTGTCAGTCAACACCTTGCCTTGCTCCTCACTGGTGTCAGAAGAGTTGCCCTCTAAAATATACACATTGTTGTTCAGCATGTTAATTTACCATCTGAGGAAGATTTGCGCACCTGTTAAAAAAGCAGCTTATGCACTGGAAATATTTTTGTCAGAGGTTTTTGTCTTTGTTAATTAATAGCAATCTGTATCTAAGCAAAGTGCCACCTTTTGAATTGCAGTTTTGATTTTTAAAAAGTATTCCCCATTCTGCATAGCTTAAATCCTTTTACAGCTAGGACTCAAAAATGCAAACACGTAACATTCCAATGAAAAATATCAGCACGTTTGGACCTACTCAGTGCCAACAGCACATGTGTGAGATCATGGGACTGTCCCCAACTGTCCCCTCTCCCAAAGCTCATAGCTTGTTCACCTTTTCCATCCCTAACCCAACACACAGAATTTCTAAAGAGATAAATGCAATGACTTTGGTTTGTGCTTTAGCCTGGCCATACCTTTGTTAGAGAGGACAGGATTTGTTCTATTCAGTGTTGTCGGTAATAAGTGAAGTTAGTTCCAGCCAGTCTAACACAATTAGTGCTACTGCGGCTTCTACTTCAGTGGGCTTGATACTCAGGACTAAACTTTCCATATACAGATGAGACGTTCCTGCTTCTGGAGAAATTTAAGAATCTTGTCAATTGAACCCTTAGCTCCCAGCAAAGCTTTAGTGGCTATCCCAATAAAAATTTCCTAGAACTAGAGCAAGTAATTGATGTGTGAATGAATTTAAAATGTGCTAACAGTAAAATGTGTTCAATACATGTTAAATATATACTGTGCTGCTTATCCTGTTTGTCTGAATGTGCAAGGGTGTCACATCCATTAAGTGTCCCAGTAAAAAAATCAAGACAGATGAGGTATGCATCTTTTTGTATGTCGTCCTTTGTACTTCAAGGAATTAAAGTCAATTTGAATATTGCTGTGGTATACAAATCACTAATCAAAAAGCCCATGATGTTCAAGTCTTGATTACCTTTATGAAAAATAATAGCGATAATAAACCTATTTTATTCTTAAATTTTTGCATTGTGTTCATTAGCAGTTAAAGTTTAAATTCTCATGTTAACATTGTCCTCACCAGACAGCTTGCATTTTCTGGAGGGAAGGAGAGATCAAACCATCATGTCAGTAGTCTGTTTCCCCCTTCCTAAACAGCATTAAAAGGGCCTGAAGTCTTTATTTCCCCAGAGTGGATTAATTTCAATCAAAGCAATTTAAATAATTGATTTTAATCATATTTTGCATTTATACATGTTAATTATTTTCCTGAACAAAGGTTGATTTTTATCAGTAAGCAAGCATTAAGCCATGTTGATTTGCAACCTTATATAGTATTTACATTAAATTTGGTGCTTCTTTTTCCTAACCAGAAGGATGCATTATATCAATACACATTTAAACAATTTTATAGCTTAATTTATTCAAATTAATTTTTACATTTGTATTATGTTAGGAAAGGGTGAATCATGCATTCCTTATTTACTAGATGATTGATTTTTTTGTGTGATTTGTGTCAAACTCTATTTGGATGGAACAGAGACCTTTTGAACTTTTCCAAAACACACACACACAAACACAGTGTTAGCCACCACAGAACAACAAATGATTAGGGAACTCATGTGGGAGACCCAACTTCAAGTCACTACTCGGAATTAGGCAGAGTAGAGGGCTTAAACCTGGGTCTGTTACAGCCCAGGCAAATAACTGCACCAGCAGGCTACCGTCACACTCTATCTTAATCTCTCCTGCTGAAGCTGTTCCACTTTGTATAACTAATTAAATGGCCTATAGAAAGTCTCTTTTCCAATGACTAATTGTTGGGGCACTCACCTGAGATGTTAAAGTTCCTACTCATTAAAATATTTAATTTATATGAAGTGGAACAGCTCCAACAGTAAAGACCCCAGAATAATAATAATGCTTCCTATCTCACAGGGGTGTTGTGAAGTGTGTTGAAATTACCAATGAAAAGTACTTTATAAGAAATATGACAGGTTTCAGAGTAGCAGCCGTGTTAGTCTGTATCCGCAAAAAGAACAGGAGTACTTGTGGCACCTTAGAGACTAACAAATTTATTAGAGCATAAGCTTTCGTGGGCTACAGCCCACTTCTTCGGCATAAGCTTTCGTGGGCTACAACCCACTTCTTCGGAGCATCCGAAGAAGTGGGCTGTAGCCCACGAAAGCTTATGCTCTAATAAATTTGTTAGTCTCTAAGGTGCCACAAGTACTCCTGTTCTTTTTATAAGAAATAGGTCATGTTATGCTTTTTTTGTAACTTAACCACAAAAGTCAATGTTTTTGTTTTGTTTTTATATATAGTTTTCTGGCAATGAGGGTGGTGTAGAGCTGGGGAGTGGGGGAGGAAAAATGCTGTGTTAACCTGCATGTCAAGGTCACATGGTGCTTTGGATGGGTCCCTCTTGGGTTGGATATTTTTCAGATCAAAATAAATTGAAAGGAACTATAAAAGATGCATACATATCAAAAGCTAAGCAAGAGATCTTAGTACCATAACTTAGTACCTTGTCAACAAACATGTGGACAAGGGGGATCCAGTGGACATAGTGTACTTAGATTTCCAGAAAGCCTTTGACAAGGTCCCTCACCAAAGGCTCTTACGTAAATTAAGTTGTTATCGTATAAGAGGGATGATCCTTTCATGGATTGAGAACTGGTTAGAAGACAGGGAATAAATGGTAAATTTTCAGAATGGAGAGGGGTAACTAGTGGTGTTCCCCAAGGGTCAGTCCTAGGACCAATCCTATTCAACTTATTCATAAATGATCTGGAGAAAGGGGTAAATAGTGAAGTGGCAAAGTTTGCAGATGATACTAAACTGCTCAAGATAGTTAGGACCAAAGCAGACTGTGAAGAACTTCAAAAAGATTTCACAAAACTAAGTGATTGGGCAACAAAATGCAAATGAAATTTAATGTGGATAAATGTAAAGTAATGCACAGTGGAAAAAAATAACCCCAACTATACATACAATATGATGGGGGCTAATTTAGCTACACCTAATCAGGAAAGAGATCTTGGAGTCATCGTGGATAGTTCTCTGAAGACGTCCACGCAGTGTGCAGCAGCAGTCAAAAAAGCAAACAGGATGTTAGGAATCATTCAAAAAGGGACAGAGAATAAGACGGAGAATATCTTATTGCCCTTATATAATCCATGGTATGCCCACTTCTTGAATACTGCATACAGATGTGGTCTCCTCATCTCAAAAAAGATATACGGGCATTAGGAAAAAGTTCAGAAAAGGGCAACTAAAATGATTAGGGGTTTGGAACAGGTCCCATACAAGGAGCAATTAAAGAGGCTAGGTCTTTTCAGCTTGGAAAAGAGGAGACTAAGGGGGGATATGATAGAGGTATATAAAATCATGAGTGGTGTGGAGAAAGTGAATAAGGAAAAGTTATTTATTGGTCCCATAAGAACTATGGGCCACCAAATGAAATTAATGGGCAGCAGGTTTAAAACAAGTAGAAGGAAGTTCTTCTTCACACAGAGCAGTCAACCTGTGGAACTCCTTGCCTGAGGAGGTTGTGAAGGCTAGGACTATAACAGGGTTTAAAAGAGAACTAGATAAATTTATGGAGGTTAAGTCCATTAATGGCTATTAGCCAGGATGGGTAAGGAATGGTGTCCCTAGCCTCTGTTTGCCAGAGGGTGGAGATGGATGGCAGGAGAGAGATCACTTGATCATTACCTGTTAGGTTCACTTCATCTGGGGCACCTGGCATTGGCCACGGTCGGTAGACAGGATACTGGGCTGTATGGACCTTTGGTCTGACCCAGTATGGCCATTCTTATGTCCTTTCTCTCACCCCAGGCTCCACTACTTCAGAGTATGTTTCTCTCACTCCTGCTGTCATGTCTGAATTAAGTTGGGACTGTTACCTTTATTTGTTCTGTAAAGCTCACACTTTTCAACACTAAGAAACAATATGGAAGACCACCCTAGAACACACTAATGTATAAAAGGGAGCCAAAATATCCTTGAAACCACAGATCCAAACAGTGTTTTAAGAAGTGCACATCCTATTTCTTAAATTACTCTCTACTACCTATGGTGTAAACAACAGAGGTCTTGAGCATGCCAGCAAGTACAATCAGAGTATTTCAGTTGAGAAATGATGGTAGGTACTCTACTTTAATGCCAAGGTTTTTGCTCCTCTTGGCAGCAATGATATTGCTAGCTCAGTTTTTTCCTGTTTAATCTTCAAGATAACTCTCCTAATGGCACTGATGTTCAACTGAATCCCACAACAAAATTGGGCCCAGTCTACAAGCCCTAATTCTGAACTGACTGACGTGTGAATCACAATCAACACCAATCAGTACAAGGAATTAACACAATATAAAGCTGATGTGAAATCATGATCAGGCTTAATATCTCAAGTATCTGGGTACAACCAAATCAGGTCAGTAATTAAGTGAAGCCAAAAGCAAATTCACACATTTCTGGTCATGTCCTAAATGAAGACCTATATAATATGTATGTGGCCTTTATATTTCTTTGTGGACACAAGAATGATCAGAATGTGACAGTGAGACTTGATGCATAACTCTTTGAAGAGAAAATAAAAAAAAATACTCATATGGGTTCCTCTCACTTTTAATTTTATTTGACAAAGTAGCAATTCAGATACCGCATTTATTCAAGCTCTTCAAATCCTCTGTATTTCAACGTCTCTTCTCCAAGAAGCCTTAAGACCAAAACCATTGCTTCATTCACCATGGAGGAATCTCAACTTTCAGACTCTCTCATTGTTACCCCTAGATTCAGATGACAGTAATATGGCAAGCATCACCCCTTCCTGTGGAACAGGCATATTAACCCCCAACAGCCTTAGTCCCAGAAGTCTTATAGCTCCTGCAATGTGGGTCTTTTACACAGAAAATTTTGGATCATGTCTACCACCTCATCCAACATAGGCTAGCTTGTTACACTTTGTCTAGAGCAGTGGTTCCCAAACTTGTTCCGCCGCTTGTGCAGGGAAAGCCCCTGGTGGGCCGGGCCGGTTTGTTTACCTGCCGCGTCCGCAGGTTCGGCCGATCGCGGCTCCCAGTGGCCGCGGTTTGCTGCTCCAGGCCAATGGGAGCTGCTGGAAGTGGTGGCCAGTACGTCCCTCGGCCTGCGCCGCTTCCAAACCGGCCCAGCCCGCCAGAGGCTTTCCCTGCACAAGCGGCGGAACAAGTTTGGGAACCACTGGTCTAGAGAGAAGAATTTGGATACATTTGCGTTCTTATTCTTAATTTAGCTGATTAAATTAGTGAGAAGAGGCAAAGTTAAGAACTCAGTAAATTAGAATGACAGTGACCAAAAGGCTAAAAATTAGGATTAAGATGGTGTTATCTGTTGAGATATTTTATCCTGCTGCATGCATCATTTCAGATATTTCACTTCAATACTAAGAATATATTCACAGTTGATTGTCGATTAGCACAAATTTGACATCAGATGCAAACCCATTTTTCTTCATTGTATTTTCTAGAACAAGCACTAAGTAATCAAGTGACTTTCTTAATTTGAAATTAGTCTCCTTTACAGGATTAATGTTGTGTATGTGCTCCCAAGCTTCAATTGAAAGATCAGGGGAAGGTGGTATATTAGCCTCCTAAATGTCTAAATTAATGATATGACAAATATATTTTACACAGGAATAGGAGGGACTGACCTTCACATGAAGGTAATTTACTTGTTCTTTCACATTTCAGAGGCCTTTCAATAATACCCTTCATACTTTCAATGATTAAGTCTATCTCAGAAAATATGTCTGTTCTAACAAAATCAGGCTGGTAATTGGTAATTAAATGGTAATTAATGGAGATATCCCATCTCCTAGAACTGGAAGGGACCTTGAAAGGTCATCAAGTCCAGCCCCCTGCCTTCACTAGCAGGACCAAGGCTGAATATTTTTCAAAAAGAAACAGTGGCCTCTTTGAACCAAATCATGCAGGTTCTTATTCATCTAGCTCTGCTTCTTTGTAATAAAAAAGGCAAAGAGCATAACATTTATTTTACCACTCAAATGCTAGTGCTCAGGAGTTGCAGGAAGAACACATACACCCCCCCTAAAGCAATCCAAGAGCTATACAGTTTTTAAAGTGCTTTTGGTTTTCCTGATGTCATTAACTGCAGCAAACACAGAACATAAAACCTGGGTCTTGAGACTGTTAAAAAAAAAAAAAAAGCCTTTAAATTACTCTTTTAAATGGATATTTGTAGTGTTTATACACACACACACACACACACACACACACACACCCCTATATATTTATTTGGTCAGGGTTTTGGGATCCATCAGTTCTTCGGTATTTATCAGCTTTTTTTCCCTCTTCTATAAAAATTGAAGTTCCCCTAAAACATTAATCCAAATTTTTTCCATCACTACCTGTAGTTGGAAGAAAAAAGTAGGTAATACTGCAGAGATTTTATGTCAAAAGCAGCTAATTTTTAAACAATATGGATGTTAATTTTATTGGAGTACAGTGTTCTGCATTTCAAGCAGTTATATTTAACATACTGATCCTGATCTCCCATACAAGAAGCACACAAAACCCTTTTTGCTTTTAACTTTATTTGGCAAAGCAGCACTGCATAAACTGTTCAGTGATTAGGACATAGCTTACACAGCATTTGTTATGTTAAATTCATATATATATCAGCAGTGAGCTACAAAACAATACTGAGCTACAAGTTTCCTCTAATTTTTTGACAAGGAAGGAAAAAACTATGTCAGTTATGTCCAACCTGAACCATAGAGTTTATAACAAGAGCTGTCACCTCTGATGTCCTGAAGTTTAATATATATACAAATGCCCACTTTTAAGGTAATAACGCAGCTGATGGCATCTATTACATGCTAGTCTATGACACCGTGTCACAAGCTTTAAAAAGGAAGTTCATCTCATTTTCTTAGTAACATTTAGCAGACATCTGAACATAGAGAACCTGCCATTGTGTATGTAGTGTTATAAGGTGCACAGAAGCAATTTTACCAGGGAACAATGGAGCTGAAATAAAGTGTTCCAAAAGTATCAGCCATCAAAATTAAAGAGTTCACAAACTGTAGGTCTGCATTTTTGCAAAAATTCATTTCTTTAACCAGGTGAAAGTAAAAAAGGCATGTTAAGAAGAAACAGCCCAAATTTAAACTTTCCATCAACTCTTTGCTAGATTTGCCTTAAGCCTCTAAAAAAATGAAATAAAAACACCACGCTTTTCCATGCTGATAACAGTATAACAAAATCCAAAACAAGCTGCAATGCTGTTGGTTTTCAAAAAGCTTTTAGAACTGGAGATGGGCAGTCCACTGTAACACTATGTTTGGGTCAAGATGATGTAGCTTTTACAATTCATCCCTGCAGAAAGAAAATAAACGCAGTTATATTCTTCTCCCAAAGGAGTTCAGTCTTGCAATTTTGATATTTAATCAATGAATATGCCGCAGTGCTCAAATACAGCAGCAAAACTTCAGAAAACTCTTCAAGCATTTAAGCCACAAGGAAAATCAACAGCAATCCAATAGCACCTCATACTACTAAGTGAAATACGGATCTACTGTGCAATATGGGTCCCTATTCCTTCTCTTTAAAGTATATCATTTGCTTCCACGAACAAGTCAATTAAAATATCAACAGCTTAAAAAAAAAAAAATACATGACTACCTGTTGTCTGAAGAAGTGACTGTCTTACACATTGGGGAATTTACTGGAGAGAGATTTGTTTGAAATTATGGTCCAATTATTCTCGTTACCTGCACAAAAGGCTGCAAAATGTGAAACCCGAGTTCAAAGTTAAACTTTAGTTGCAGTGTCTGGTCAGTGATGAAGAAGTGGAGAGAATCTGGCACTATCTATATGTTATGCCTGTTTATGTCACAGAGCAACTTTATCAGCTCCTGAAGAAATTACTCAGGCCAGGGCTACATGCATGCCTTCAGCTACTGAGCGTGCGATTAAAACCAGAGAGGAATAAAGACTCAGACTAAAGTAAAAGACAAAGTAATAGCCCAACACCTGTCAGGAATGGTGTAGATCAGTGTTTTTCAACCACTGTTCCGCGGCACACTAGTGTGCCGCGAGATGTTGCCTGGTGTGCCGTGGGAAAAAAATATTAAACCATGCTTGAATGTCGGAACTGGTTACTAAAATTTTTGAATCCCACCACTGATGTTAAGGACTATAAATAGCTCAGAATATCAGCTTTGTGTTCAGCCAAACAGGCCCAGGTTGCGCACTGAATAAAGTATTTTATAATTTTTCATATTTCTGTTTACTTACTATTTCATAATAAAGTAATTATAAAATACTTTCTTTGTGTTTATTTGATTCCTATTCAAGAGAATTACTTTATATATAGTCAATATAGGCACAGAGTTAAATTTTTTAACATTTTCTAATGGTGGTGTGCCTCGTGATTTTTTTCATGAAACAAGTGTGCCTTTGCCCAAAAAAAGGTTGAAAAACACTGGTGTAGATAATACTTAGTCCTGCCGTGAGTGCAGGGGACTGGACTAGATGACCTCTCGAGGTCCCTTTCAGTACTATGATTCTATGAAAAGGAAGTAACAAAATAGTTTCTCTAATCATGTTTTGATCACTAGGATGACCCCAGAACATCAAGGTTTCTATTATTAATGTAGGTTTAAACAGTGAAATACAGAACCCATATTCCAACTGTGAAACTAGAATACATTAGTGACTGAATTCTATACCCCAAAAATTCTTTTTTTTTAAAGCATTAGTTTTAAATCCAGTATTTTCCTACTAGTCAAAGTTGATAGTTATGAACAATTCCATCATCATGAGGAAGTTCAATTACTGTAACAGAGAAGTAAGTTTGCCTTTACCTTCAGAGAATAAATGCTCCATATAATGGTAAAACATTTGCCCCAGTTATGAGTAGTCTACCTCATTAATATTAGAAAAGGCACAAGTAGTTTTTATTAAGAGCAACTTCACTAATGAGATTCTTGGAAGAATACAATAGTATTTCAATCAATCTACTAATGCAAGCCAGCCCACAAAATATATGGCTACATGCATACAAGCAAAAGAGTGTTCAAATCCCAAAGAGGATGCATTTGGAGTCATAGCATGGAATGACAGCATACACAACTTCTTAAAGTCAACTGAAAGGCTTTTACCTAGCAAGACTAGAATTTAAAGTTTGAGTTTTCTCCTGAAGTTATTAATTCCTAAAGCAGTCAGGCAGCTTCAATCCTTAAGGTAATTGGATGCTTAGTTTTGGGTCTCAGAGGAACATTTTAAGTGCAATGCAGATGGATTTAGTGGTGCAATTATAGACAATGTTGATCTGGCTAGATTCTGCTATTTCGTTTAATATTTACAACAGAAAAAAAGTAAAGATAATTCTAGCATTCTGGCAAAGCTTCCTGTGCCTAGTTGTTGATGGGATTTCAACACTGAAAGATCTGCAATATCAAGGCACAAAGGCAATATTACAACATATTAAGCCTGACATTAACTGTGGCAAGAAGAATTTTTTTTTTAATTAAAAAAAGAAAAAAAAATGTTCTGTCTTCAAACACTGACAGTGGCAGACAATTTCCCACCCCCACCAATGTAATTTGGCACGATTTTGTCTATTATTAATGCATTGAGCATATTTAATTTGAAGTTATTTTGCTTAGCAATACTAATGTGTTCTTAGTACTCAAATTCATGGCAAATGGAATACTGCGGTATAAGTAATTTGCCATTTTATTTTAGTTTTGTGCTATGTTAAGCACATCCTGAAAAAAGGTTAATGTAACTTCCTGTAAATACAAGTACATTTTAGCATGAAAATACCCTTTAAAATTAGTACTATTATTCATATCTCTGCATATTAAAATCTATATTAATTGAATAAAGTGAAGCAGCTGGTATCTACAGAGTTTTATTTGATCTTCAGTGTCCAAATCAAAGAATGTTCATGCCAGTTCATAGTAAGACATGATATATTTTATGCATTTGAATTGTGCTAGCTATTTTCCAATATTACAAGAAGTTGATAAGTAGGCTATATAATGTGCTGTTCAATTAAGTATTTCAAAAATTATAAAACTAAGGCCTGTTTAATCAGGTAACAATTCACTAGTTCTGAACTAGTAAACTTCCATTTAAAGTAAACTTAAACCTGTGGACTTAACTGCACATAATCAAAACAGCATTAGTTGGTCTAAACTTCAAGTGTAAAAGGACTTTGTAGAGTATCAGGTTTCAACTGAAGTTCTGAAACTGCAGAACTAATTCTTTAGTATACCCTCCTGAACAGTGCCAGATTGGTCCTGCAACAGAACTTTTTTTTGAGTCTTTTTATGTCTAGTTTTTATCCCTGCAGGGAAGGAGATTTTTCCCAACTTTCCTTGATAAACTATTCTATAGTCTTCTAGATCTGTTAGAAAGGGAAATTTAAGTGAATCAGAGAGACCTTTCTCTTCCCTACACATTACTGCGGACTATGAAAGCCTTGTACAGTGCTGATAAATCCTCTCCATCTTTGGCATTTACACGTCTCCCAATCTCCCCCACTAGTTACTGCTTAGCCAAGCTATACATATTTAGTTTTTGTCTTTAAAACAGTCTCCTCCTTCAGCCCCTGGGTACTGGCAGTGTTGGCCTAAGTGCTGGAATTTTTGAGGAGACTGGAAAACCAGCACATACTGAAACCAGTTCTGCCAATCCCCAAGCATTCAAAAGTCCTGAGCAGGACCTCAAAAAGTAGTAAATGATATTGGCTAAAAATCCGGAGATTTTAAAATAAGTTTTGGTTTCTTCTGGCTTGCCTTTTTAGTGTTGGCGTATTTATGGTTCATGTTTTCAAGTTTTTGTCTGCATCCGTAAGGGCCAAAAACTTTTTTTTTAAATGAAAACAGAGATTATCAGGAAATAACCTGATTCTCCCAGCTGGGGATTTAAGGAAAGCACAAACTATCATGACAGTTGGCAACAATGACCCGAAACAACTGAACTCTGAGATGCAGCTAGCCTTGATGTGTAAGAGAAGAGAAATCAGAGGATTTAATGATCTGTCTTCATGTGCTGGGAGGAATTTTAACTAAATTAAGCTTCACAGGTATACATTTGCTCTTTCAAATCTGCAGTTCAGATCTTTTGATAATTCGGTACTAATGCTTTCCTGTTCTTCCTACCACAGAATGTTTGACTATTTTCCCCTAGATATCTTGCATTTTTCTTAGTTGAATATTACTCTTTCCTGCCCTATTTCTAACCTTTCTAGACCCCTTTGCATTTGTGTCCTCATTGATGTTTACACCACCTTCCAATTTAATATCTTCAGCAAATTTCATTAAGTTGTCATTACTTCCCCCTTCTTGATTATTTATGATAAATAATACTAGACCCAACACATATACTTGCAGCATCCTAGAAGCATCTCACAACCTGAAACATTGCCTTTTGTCACTGCCCTTTGTTTGTAGCTCTTCAACCAGTGTTCAATCCATGTGACAGTGCTCATATCCAAGCCAATTTGAATTGGCCCCAAAATGCAGTATTTTATAAAATCAGTTTTCATCTACTAGACCAGTCAAGATACAGATACAGTACATGTATGCTTGCTTAAGCCACTGATTTTTTTATTAAACTGAAAAAAAAATCTATATTTTGTCTGTGGAAATTCCCCTTCCTCTCGATTGAAAATCCTAATCTCACTCACTAGTGTAAAGAGCCTAAGGGAATCAAACACACACATCTCACTGAATTTCCATAGAACCTGGGCACCTAATTCCCTTAGGCTCATTGAGGCATTGACAATCATCAACTTTATTCTCTAACCAGAGACAAATGTAAAATTATTAACCTTTTCAGAAAAGGTAATTAAGCATGTTGCACAATTGGGGTGAAATCCTGACTCCACTGAAGTCACTTTTGCTGTCACTCAGTTAGCAGGAAATTAAACTGTCTCATGGTCTTATTTCTCATTTATGAGTTACTAAGTTTTGAATGTGAATTCTTTAAAAGTCTAGAATGCTTATTTCCATCAAAATACATTAACTAAAAAACAAAGCCAAGCCTGCTATAGTATCAGGGGGTAGCCGTGTTAGTCTGGATCTACAAAAACAACAAGGAGTCTGGTATCACCTTAAAGATTTATTTGGGCATAAGCTTTCGTGGGTAAAAACCTCACTTTTTACCCACGAAACGCATCCGAAGAAGTGAGGTTTTTACCCAATAAGCCTGCTATACAGACTCAAATCATTTAGTACTGAAGGCTTTATTATCCCCTAAATCCTTTTAAATTATCTCTTCATATAAACATATTACTAGTAACTAAAGTCCTCTGAAGATAAAACAAAAGAGAGATCCTAATTTAAGTATGTGCTACTTTAAAATCACAGCCAGCCAAATTTCACATTCCAACAGTGGGAGCTGGCAAAAAAGGAAACTTCCAAAGCATGGGACAAAAGCAGGAAACCCATCAGTACAGTGCTAACAGAGCACTGGGTACCTGCTGGGACAAGGAATTAGTGTTAAATTAGCTTTACAAGCTATTAGCTAGACACTAACTCATTAAACTCACTCTACAGTGCTTTACTATAAGTGTCAACTATGGAGTAATCAGTCAAAAATTAAAGTCAGGCTTCAATAAGCTGCAGTCAAATGAAACTAATTGCTTTATTTATTTGTATAGACATTTCTATAACTTAAATGCTAGATGTCAAAGCACTTACAATACATGCTATAGATAATTGAGAGTAACGAGAAAAAATTATTTATCGAACACAATTAAAAAGTCAAACAGCTTGAAAGTTATTTGCAGAGCTCAGTGTGCATGTGTGCACTTTAGTTAATGAAGCTAACACATTCACAAGTGTTTCTACTCAGGAGGCAAAGGGGGACTGCTGGTTTATTCATTTGCATACTAATGCCTGGTATGTTTTTCAAGATGACAGCTGTGTTGTGTCTTTGCTGGATTAGGGAGCCAATAACAAACATTCATTTGTCTACTCCTAAAAAAAGACTTATTTAGAAGTGATGAACATTGGCAGCTTGCTGTATTAGAGAATACTGTTAAAACAACCATTTGGCTTTTGTTTGTTTGAGAAAGAAGGGAGTTATAGTCTCTTCACTCTCTATTATTTTTAGGCCCAGGAAATTAAGTATTCGTTTTAGAAGATACTGCTTCCTAATAAGGATCCTGAAGGACTTTCCTTACTTATGGAGTCTTGAAAAAATTTGCAGTAAAAGTATAAGTTTCTCAGTTATTTCCTGACCTATTACAAGTAGATCTACTTGAAAAAAACATAGCAGCTCTATGAAACATAGTGCAAACTCACATTTCATCTAAAGTATCCTTTTATATTTTATCTTAGCTACCTGTGTAAATCTAGCCCCCCCCCCCCAAAAAAAGTTACAGTTGATGTGATATTTAAATTTAGAAAGTATTGTGTTCAAAACAATGGAGAAAACACTCTTCAGCACCAACAGAAAACCTCAAGAAGCCATGAGTTCAAATGAAACAAAGCACAACCCATGCAACATTTTTTCTGCTTTTAACGTTACTCAAAAATTTAGCAGAACCTCCTCATAGTGATGCAACAATACAGAGAAGGTCACTTTCCATGATATGGAAGAGCAGAAAGCAGTGACAGCAGCAAAGGCAGCCCTTGCAGTCTATCTGCTTAAAATCCACACCCTTTCACCTTGTATGCGTGTATCTGTGGAAGAAGAAAGTGGAACAGAAAATCACTTCCACCTGGACCATTGCTTCTCTTTATCTGTTAAAGGCACATATATCACTCCCATCAGAGGCTTCATTTTGACACTGCCATCTTCTAGTTTATCATATTGTTCCAGCATCTGGTTTCCACCTGCAGGGCCGACCGGTAATATCAATCTTCCACCAGGTTTTAATTGGTCTATGAGCTAGAACATAACATACAAAGATAATTAGAGTATATATTTCAGAGTGGTAGCCATGTTAGTCTGTATCAGCAAAAACAACGAGGAGTCCTTGTGGCACCTTAGAGACTAACAAATTTGTTGTTGTTTTTAGAGTATATATATATAGCAATTCATCTTAGAGAAGCCAGACTTTATTCACTGCACAAAGTAAACAGTTCTACATTATTTTATCCTGGTTAATCAAACTGCATAGATTGAAAAAGTTTTTTACGAATGCACAATTTCAACTGTTATGCAATACATAATGGCCTGAGTTACAAAGCCAAAATCTATTTTTTAATCCAACTGTATTTGAACAGGATGATACAGCTATTGATATTTTAGACCATTTATAATAATTGCCTGAAATGTAATTAACTGATTATCAGTTATCCCAACTGCAAATAAAATAGTCACTTGTAGTTAGTTGTGTTTTTGTAATTCTGGTTTCTTCATAAGAGCAGAAAATTTACCTGAACATGGTTACAACTCAGTTTAATGGTAATCTGTAGCAGACTCGTTACTAAGGCCATGTCTACACTAGAGAGCTTACACCAGCACAGTTGTACCGATGCAGTTGCGCCTCTGTAAGATCTCCCATGTAGCCACTCTACGCCAACAGGACAGAGCTTTCCCATCAACATAATTAAACCACCCCCAACGAGCAGCAGTAGCTATGTCGGCGGGACAGTGTATCCTATCGACATAGCACTGGTCCACACTGGTGCTTTTGTCAGTGTAACTTATGTCACTCAGGGGTGTGTTTTTTTCACATCCTTGAGCGACATAAGTTATACCGACAAAAGTGCTAGTGTAGACATAGCCTAACTTGCTGAACTTAACAGCACATTATTTGCTGTTGAGTCAGAACAGGGTACAGTCTAAGACTATGTACATACTACAGTGTAAGTCGGTGTAAGTTATGTCTCAGGGGTGTGACTAAGCCTCCCCCTTGAGATACGCAAGTTACACTGACCTAATCGCCAGTATGGACAGCACTATGTCATCAGGAGAGATTCTCCCGCCAACAGCTCGCGAGGGCTGCATTGATGTAGCTGCACCGCTGTAAGCTCTGTAATGTAGCAATAGCCTAACACTGTAGGGCTGCTGACGTTCTTGAGCCATCATGACCATTTGATCTTGACTTACAAAGTTATCCCAGAGAGCAAAATATTTAAATAAAATGGTAAGTTACGGAAGGATAGTCTCACTGTTTAACTACGTGGCAATTCTTGCTCAACAGCCTTTCTTCCATAAAATACCACCTCTTTCAATGTTGAGGGAATGTGCTATTTTTATGAGCACAACAGGTTTCTAGCAGAAATAGCAATAGGGATGAAGTGTCTAATTTTCACTGACACATTACGGAACGAAGAAGTTTCTTACAAAGTTGAACGGAATCATTTTACTAAAATATTAAACTATGCATTTTTGCACAATTTCACTGTTGCATAAGGTAAAAAAATGTAAGATTTCCATCTGCCAATACCTATAGAATTCCATTGCAAAAGTATCAATGACTATCTCGTGATGGCTAACCTCCCAACACCACCCTAAAAAACTCATTTACTGCAGTTTACAGAGGTTTTCAATAATAATTTAAAATTGAAAGTCTTAACTAGCACTTACCATACCACTACCTTTCCGAAGCTCACATTAGATCAGTGTTTAACTCTGCCACTTCTCACCACTCTCTTGGAGAAAAGGGAGAGAAAAGTTTCCCTTTCAGAACCCTAATTCCCACCATTTATACTCACTTAAGTCTGTGTATTGTCCACCATCATTTCTGGCAAGAACTGAATGAGACTTCTTTTTAATACCATAAACTTCACTCCTTAGTCACTCCCCTTTCCCAACAAGGGCAGAGCACATTACCCTCCAAAACCTCTCAATCCTTTCCAACCCAGGAAGCAAGGAACCAGACAAGTATTTAAACTTTACACTCTAATAGTTGATAAAAACCAAGGGGCTCTATTAGATTATTGAGCCAAAGAGTTTCAAAACAAAAATAACAAAAGTCCAATATGTGAAAAACCCATTTCAAATATTCTTATTTAGGGAAAAAGTATTACAACATGCAACATTTTCATACTGATTGGAAGTTTAATGAAAGGGATTTTTTTTTTAAGAGACACTATGCCTGTGGATATCCCAACTATATAAACCTGCCAGCATTTTAATTAAGAAGCTAACATAGAGAGATTAATGAATCACACACAAACATAAAAGGCTTACTGCTTGGGGCACAACCGGGGCTGCAGCTCCTACATGAATAGCATCATAGGGAGCTTCTTCTGGATATCCCATTCTTCCATCCCCCACTGCAAGAAAGCAAAACCTTTTAACCCTTTCATAGGGATGCGGAACAGCTGAGCTGAAAATTTTCAAGTTATATTCAGCTGCAAATAAGGGGCTAACCTCCATTTTAAACTGAAGTTCTGGACAAAACTGAGTTGTCATAAGAATGTGTGATAAGTCACTTTTTAATGTCGTATTAACTGCATTATGTAAGTAGTATCTTCAGTCAATGAAGAATACATACACGCACAGTATCTGAAGAACTATTGGAGCACTAGAAACCACAGGATGTTCAATATAAATTAAGAAAGTAATCCATTTGCTAAAGGAAGTTAACTGGTTGTGATACAATACAAAAATGGAAATAAGGAGCATCCAGACTACAGAGAATATGGATGCCACCACACCAGATACAGGCTTTATATTTTCTACAATTTAAGAGTGGAGTACCATCATTTTATGAATAATTTTTGCACCTTCTAATCAAAGGTTATAACATTATCCTTAAGAATAACTATTATTTCAAATATTGGTATTTGGATTTGCAACTGATATTTTTAATAGAGGGTTTTTTTTTTTGTTTTTTTTTTTAATTTAAGCAACACAATAGAGCATCTGTAAATTTTACTTCCAAAGAAATTTAGAAACATTTGGATTTCTGCAGTCAGCATCTCTCTGTGTATTTAAGTACAGAAGTTAACCGGGGCTGGCCTGACTCCTTAATTCAATGCCCAGTGGGAAACAAGAGTTCACATTTGAGTTTGGGCTCAGTCTCTGGGCTGGAGCACCTGAAAGCTCTTCAGAAGCAGTGTGCTCAGTTCGTTTGTGGGGGAAGAATGTGACCCTCATGTCGCTTCAATAGCAACTTCTATCAGCCAATATGGAGCTCTGGCTATGTGAAGCCTACTAAAGGGAGAATATTAAAAGTTACTGAGGGATGAAACATGCTTTTCACCACATACACTTTACAAAACAAAAACAAAAAACAAACAAACAAAAAAGTTAACTCACACCAACCTCTAAACCAGGGGTCGGCAACTTCTGGCACGCGGCTCGCCAGGGTAAGCACCCTGGCGGGCCGGGCCAGTTTGTTTACCTGACGTGTCGGCAGGTTCAGCCAATCCCAGGCCAATGGGGGCTGTAGGAAGCAGCGTGGGCCGAGGGATGTGCTGGCCGCAGCTTCCCGCTGCCCCCATTGGCCTGGGACAGCAAACCACGGCCAGTGGGAGCCACAATCGGCCAAACCTGCCGACGCGGCAGGTAAACAAACTGGCCCGGCCTGCCAGGGTGCTTACCCTGGCGAGCCGCATACCAGAGGTTGCCGACCCCTGCTCTACACCTTGCCCAGGCTCCTACTTGAATATCCAATTTAGGTTAGCTATTTGGGGCCTTGTCTACATTACAGACTTGAACTGTTACAAATAACTACATGTTTTGGGTACATAAAAGTAGTAATTCTGCCCTGTTTCCACACTAAAACTATATTCTTGTTGCACTGTAGTTGCAATGCCCTCTGGGTACCTATCCCATAATTCTCAGCACAGACCCTTGAATCAATGACCTTTGAGATTTCAAAAAGGCCTTCTGGAAGCCCTGTGGAAATTGTGATGGGTCAAGGTCAAATTCAAATAATGTGAGACAATCCTACAAGTCCACTGGCAATGCTGGCACCATTTATAAGTCGTTCTGAGGCCAAGTTAAACATTTTACTCTTGTTCCTTGCTCGGCAAGAAACATTTCTTTTGGCGCTTTTGATAAGCGGTCATGAAGTAACTAAGGCAGCTATGATGAAGCAGTGGAGGATATTCCAGAAGACTGACTCTCCACAAGCACCAACTGTCCAGTTTTCTGAATTTATTACAATGTAACCACCAACAACCACCATCTTTTCTACTGTATCCATGGCCTTCTCAGAGTCCTGGGTCTCAAAGAGATCCCAAAATCCCAGCATTGTATCAAACAACTCCTGACTTGGTTCTGTTTTTTAAGTCCACCCATTTCATAGAGTCACTGTTTCCCCATGTCCTCCATGTCCCTCATAATTTGAATGCCAAGACTTGTTGTACTATCTATAATAACAAAATGGACTAGGTAGTTGGTAAAAGCCAAAATAGTGGGTCCAGATTATCATACAATGGGCACATTTTCTACCCTGAGTGATTGATTGTTGTCCTGGGGCTCATTATAAGCCATCAGTCCTTTTATTATCTCATGGCACCATCCATCATTGCCAATCATTTGACTACTAGTCATGCATTTACATATGACAGTTGGATGGCCTTAGATGTCCAGTGATGGACCCCAGAGCCTGCAATCTGGCTTTGACATAGCTAGCAGCACATTAGTAGGATAGTCTTCTTATGAGATATTTTGGTGACAGAACCAGTGAGGTGCAGAAACAAAAGATGTTGGATGCCGTGAAAACATATAGCTGAGCTGCATCGGGCAGTACATCACTATATTCATATAGTTAAGTGAATTCCAAGGAGCTTGACACCTGTGCAGTGGAATGCAGAAAATAGACCAGGTAGGCCACCTAAGCAGCAACTGATGCACTGTATGACAGTAATGGGAAAACTATTTGCACTCTTAAGGCTATTACAAAAGTGATATCTATGCACTCTGGCACTGTATCAATGGAGATTAACAGGTGAAAGTTAACACCACAACTAAGAACGTCTAAATGAATTGGTGATGCACCGCGGGGAGCACTTGTATATGAAGCAAGGTGTATGTATAGGCATGCTGTCATAGGGCAACCACATAGTGGTTAGCACATAATTTCTCTAGTTCGGAAAAGATCTGGAATGTCCCCACATTTTGGAGAAGAGAAACAAGTCAGAATTTTTAGAAAGGACTTCAGCTATAGGGGCCGAGTAGAAATATTAAGTGTAAGGTGAATAGTTTACTAGCAATTTTCTTACAGAAGCACCTAGTGACCCTGCACCAAACCATTTCACACACACACACAGATTGCTTTTTATAATTGAGACACTGCTTTTTCCTGCTATATTTCCATCACAATAGTTAAATTCAGATTTGTAGTCTAGTAAACATTATGACTGGGCATCCTTCCCTCATTGACACTGATTTAATTATACTGCCTTGGTATCAATTTATATTACCAATTCCTGCAAAATACAGACACTGACAGTACATTTTAGAACTAGTTGAGCTGATTAATTTAATTGGTGCACTTTACTATTCTAGTACTTTTTCATTTTTGCAACTTTTTGCCAGTAAGTCTTAACTATTACTGCAGAAGCACAGAGCGCCTGTACTATAATGCTCTAATTTTGTAAGCAAGTTCATGCACACATACAAGGAAGCAGTAAATACAGGCCTGGTTTTAAAAAAGTGTTACACTTAAGTGAATTCTTGTTCAGTTTGTGTTTTACTACAGGAATATACTATTATGTCAAAAAAATGCATTCAGTGCACTGCCTTTTTTTTTTTTTTTTTTTTAAATGCTAGAAAATCAAAATCATACAAAGGGCAGGGAGAGATTTTCAAAGGCCTAAAAGGTGAGTTAGGTCTTCAAATTTTCAACTGGAGTTGGGCACCTAATGCCCTTTGTATCTTTGAAAATCTTCCTCCGAGAAATTAAACCAATCAGGTTTCCAAATTCAGGTCATTTGCAGTCAGCTTTTAGTCAGAATATTAATTTAATTAATAAGTATGCCAAAGTATTTGATGCTCACCCATCAGTTTCACTCTTCCTGAAGACAGTAATGTAGGATCATCCTTTTTGACATTATTTATTGAGTCATCTACTAACTCTTTGATATGATCAATTCCTACAACTCGTCCTTGGGGACCAACCTGGAAGAAAATTATACAGTTGAATAGTTTGCTAGATTTGTTTTATTTTAAACGTCATGATTTCCATTTTCTGAAGCCAGTTCAATTCTTTAAGTCTGCTCAGTTAGTAAAGCAATATATTAGCCCAATCCTAATAAAGCTACTGCTCAGAACCACTAAGTTCTGTTTCTAGAACCAATGCATAATAAAACTGTATTGGCACACTTTTTATATCAGTTAATTTCTTTGTTGTAGCTATTTTTTTTTTTTTTAAGATTTTAAAAAGTGATTTTGTTTAAGTTTGGTCTCTTAGAGCATTGATACAGATTTTTCCCTTCACTTTTAAACAGCTAAAGTCCTACCATACACAACTATATCATCTACTATTGGCAGCAAGAATTTCAGGAACAAGCTTTAATTTCTAACCTCGTTTTGCTATGTCCAGTATCTTTCTCGGAAGATTAATACTTTCTAGAGAACAATTTTAATTCAAAACCAAAAGCTACAAGAAGTTGGTTAAATCTCATTTTTTGGTTCCTACTATTATCTAAATTTATTTACCAAGCCAGTCACCATGGTATCTGAGCATCCCACAAATTTATTAAGTCTAACATACGCTAGTTTCTCTACTCCTCCAGCTGCAAGAATGTTTTTCTTTTTTGTAGGGTTATTACAGAAAAGCCAGGTTGAAGTAGTAGGTTTTGCATTTTTCTCTAAAGTGCCAAGATTCTTTATTGAGCTTGCTTCTGAAAGAGACCAGGATGACCGTCATGGGCCTAAAGCTCTGTCCCTTGCACTCGAAAGTCTCACTCTTGAGGTTTGCAGTTCCATTGATCCAGTGACATGTAGCTGTTGAGGATTTAGGACTTGTCAACATTGGGAAACTGAGTGGCATAGCTACAGCGGAATAATTATTCTGCTATAGCCATGGCAGTATAATTTCCCTGTGTGAACATTATTCCTGAATTAAAGTGTCTTCCTAAAGTAGAGTAATTATTCTGGAATACTTTTATTTTTATTCCAGAATAGAGGTTGTCTACTTGGGAAGTTATACCAGCATAGCATAACTATTCCACTATAGATATGTCTACATGGGGAAATTGGCAAGTCCTTAAAAAGGTATAATATTAGCATACAGACTTAAAAGATTAGCATATGTTAGTGTAAAAGCATACAGACTTTAGTGTAAGCCTTGATCTGTTTAGCACATATTAGATCTTTAAATATGTTTGTTAACACGTGCTAATGTAATGTCTTAAAATAATAGTCTAGACAACTTCACAATGAAGTTGTGATCCCATGGAGAGACTGGTTCCTTGGTAGGTGGAAACACACTTACTAAGTCCTTTAGAAATTTTATGACAGTCAAGTGCCACAAGGAAGACTGACCCTCTAAAGGTACATGATGCACTGAGATCACTGCCAAGTGTACTTTCATTGAACTCAGAGATAGTCTAGAATTATCTGTTAAAATTGAAACAGTCTAAACCTATCAGTTCTGAGGCTTCAGAGATTTCTAGTGACACCAGTAAGAAAACCTTGTCCACTTCATCCAGTAAATCTGTCCTCTAGAGACCTTGCTACTATTAAACTAGGATGCCTCCAATAGAAGAGGAGTAACAATGTTCTATGCTTAATATCCATCCAGTAGCCAGGCCGTGGGATAGAGGACTGGATGTAGGATCTTTCCCTTGGCCTGCAACAACAGGTCTGTTACGAGCAGTAGCAACTTGGATCAGGCAGTTAGAGAGCCTCAGAACAGCCAGGAACCAGAATTGTCTGGGCCAGGCTGGGGAATTAAAATCAGTCTCACTGAGATCTGCTTGACCTTGCAGAGCATACTGGGAATAGAGCGACACAGGCGAAGCGTACAATAAGCCTCCCTATCCACAGGATCAGAAAGGCACCTGTCAGGGAGCCCAGGCTCAGTTCTCCTTGTAAGCAGAAGCTGTGGCACTTTCTCAAATAGACCTGTTTGTGACACAAGATGACAATGGCCCTCCTCTGAGATGATGTCATGGAGAATGACGTGTTCGACTTTCCACTTGTGATTTGATAAGAAGTGTCCGCTACTGTGTTCTGCTGACCAAGCAAGTGGACAAGCAAGCAAGAAATTTGATTTGAGTCAGCAGTTCCGCAACATGACAGCTTCCTGACAGAATGGGGAAGACTTGGCCCTTCCCTCATTTGTTGATGTGGCACATGGTATAGGTATTGTCCATCATTATTTGAATGTCTTGACCTCTAATGAGAGTCAGGGAAGAGTCACAAACCTTTCAGACTGCCTTAAGCTCTAGGAGGTTGATGTGCATTTGTCTCTCTTGGGATGTCCACTGATCTTGTGCAAGCAGGTCCTTCAGTATGTGCTCCCCAGCCCAAGTGCAATATCTCTGTCACTACTGTTCAGGATGAAAGGGGAGGTGTGAAGGGAACTGCCCTGTAGGCAGACATTAGGTCTTTCTACCATGCCAGAGATTACTAGGCCAGGAGGGGGGGCATGGACAGGATCATATCCAGGTGATATTTGCCTGGGAAGTATACCAACTTCAGCCACCCATGCAAACAGCAAGGTGTAGTTGGAGAGATGCAAACAAGTCTCCTAGATCCAGAGTGGGAATAATCAAGGCAAGGGTCACCATCCTGGACTTTAGGTTGAAAATAAATTTGTTTAGCTGTCTCACATCCAAGATGGGTCACAATCAGTCTTTCTTTAGATGAGGATGTATAGGCTGGAGAAACCCTTTCCCTGATACTAAGGCAGGAAATGCTTTAGTGCTCCAGGAGAAAGGAGGGGATCTCTTATTGTAGAATATCCTCATGAGAGTGGTCCCTGAAGAGCAATGGGGAAGAGGTGTTTAGCGGATAGGCACCAGAAGAAGTTGTGTACAGTAACCCAACGTTACGGCAATGGTATCCAGTCACTGGTCCAAGGTAGCACAAAAAAAAGAGAAAGGTGATTCCCAAAGGGGAGAGTTGGCTGTGGTTCTGAAGAAATGGATCCATATCTCCCAAACAACTGATCAAAATTGGTGTTTTGAGAAAGGGTGAAACCGTTGAGTCACTGAGGAAGCCACTCTCCTTCTGTGGAAGAGCTGTGTCTTCTTGGGTGGCTCTGAGGACCTCTGGTAGAAGAACAGTGGGACTGTTCTTTGGGGAGCTGCTATCTGAAATGCTTCCTACTAAGACAGGCCTGGTCTACACTACCACTTAAGTCAATGTAAGTTAAGTTGCTTTAGGGGGTGTGAAAAAAAAAAAAAAAATCACACACCCCCGAGCAACATAGCTTATATCGACCTAATGCGGTGTCTACACTGTGCTACGTCGGCGAGAGATGCTTTCCCGCTGTCTTACCTTCTGCCTCTCAGGAAGATGGGAGAGTGCTCTGCCATCAACTTATCGTGTCTTCACCAGACCCGCTAAATCGACACCACTGCATCAATCGCAGCAGCACTGATTTAGAGTGCCCGTGTAGATAAGCCCACAGAGTACAGACCCCAAAGGACTGCACCCTCAAATCCTTTAAAGCGTGAAGGGCTTCATCTGTCTTCACACTGATGCTGGCAGACATGGTGCCAGCACATGTCAAGGCCTCAGGCCTCACTGAACACTGACAAATGTATAGCTGGATATCAATCCGGGTCACCTGTGTGTTAGTATTGTTAAAATAGATATTAGAGTTAAGAATGTGCTTAGTATTTAGACTTTATGGAATGCTTGTATGATGCTGCATCTATTAATCCTACTTATGAGATCTGTATCCCATGTTATAAAGTAATCTTTAAATATTTGCTCTAACTATAAAAATGTTCACTAAAACTGTAAATCCACCAGAGTCAGGGGAAAAGCATTACCAAGTGTGAAATACTAGTTCACCACAAGAGGTTATCTCCTCCCCAACAAAAGGTCTACAGACATCAGACAAGCCACTGTGTACAAAAGACTTTGTTAATTGCTTCCCCTACGCCCCTGAAGAGGATACAACACAAGCCCTCATCCCATCACAGCTTAAACACTGGGGAAAGGGAATAAAAATGCCTGTTAAGGAAAAATTGTTATCCCTATGCTGCTTGAACTCTGAGGGACGAAGATTTCTAAGCATGAGTAAGGGGTCCCCAGCTGTTTGGCTTGGGTTAGCCCTAAAGGACATATAAAGCTTGCATATTACAGCTTCCAAAAGATGATAGCTGCTAAGACTATATTTCATGTGTGTGTAAATAACTTATTTCTTTTCTTAGTTATAAACCTTTAGATAGTGCTTGTAGCCTGTCCTATAATAAACTGTCTTTCATAAGAGATCTAGAATGCACTTGACTTGGGATAAATAACTGGTCCTTTGGGACTGTGAGTAACAGGAATATTGTTGTGATTTTTGGTGTAAGGGACCACCAATCACAAAGGCAAGCTTGCCTTGGTGGCAAGACAGACCAGAGTGCCCAAGGGGACTGTCTGTGACTCCATGTTAAGGCTGTTATATAGTGCTTTAGGAGTTCACACTTGTTACTTGGTTGGTGAAATCTAATTATAGAACATACAACCCATTTGGAATTTGTGCTCTGTTCCTGGACAGTTTGCCCTGAGGCTGGCACTCACACTTGTGAGCTGCTCCAGACAGCCTGACAGAGGTAAGTTCTGCTTCATCCAGAAAGGAGAATAACAAGGTGACCGGTCCTATGGGTTCTAATGGGGGAAGAACAGTTTCTTCCTGTTTTTATTGATGGCTAAGGGAGACCTGAGCTGCTGGGGGTTCAGGTGCCACCTGAGTAGCACTCACCTTGAATGAAGGAGCCTCAGGCACGTGTGGCCTATTCCAGGAAGTATTGTCTCCCATGAAACAACCAAGGTGCCCAATAGGGCCATACGGGCATAGAGGGGTATGGACCTTGAGGCCACGGTACTGGAAACCAGGGTACCTGGGAAGGATGAGGTGCTCAGTGCCACATCCAAGAGTCCTGGTACTGCCAGTGAGAATGAGTTTGAAAGGAGCAGAGACTCCAGTTCCCATAGAACCAGGAAGTCTCTCGGTGCCACTACACGTCAGCTCCGCACCCCACTTCCCACAGTACCAACTCTTGTGAGACTGCTGATTCTGCCATCAGCACTAGTGGCATAGTCTGGAATGCAGGGTGTACTAGTGCTGCATGTGACTTCATCGGTACTGGTCGGGAAGCAGTCAGTGCTGTATCCTGCACTGGTGAGGATTTTGATGGTGCAAGCCTGAGAGTGTCCTCAGGGTTCTGAGACAGCACTGGGTCCTCAGTGCTGTGGGCCATTCAACGCTTATATGGTAGCCACATGGGGCACAAAATCTCAGCAGAATGGTGGAGGGGAGGAGATCGCTTCACCAAAGAGTCAGAAAGTGATCTTCAACTAGAACTCCATGCACTGTCTACACAGTGCCTTGTCTCCATTTTCATCAACTTTTAGTGGAAAACAATGTTCCATGCAGTAAGTCCGCACTTGCACTTTTTGGAGAGGAGTGTACAGGGGGATTCAGACAGCCAGGATCCAATGCCAGCTCCATAGATTTATTTAACAGAAAGATCTGCAGCTTTGTTTCTCTGTCCTTGTGGATCCAGGATGTAAATATGCAAATCACATTTTCCTTGGGGTGTGTGATTCCCTGAGACAGTAGACACATTTGATATGCCCATCATTAGCAGATACACTTCTCTCATAAGAGGGGCAGTACTTAAACCCCACAGACCTTGAGAAGGCCATCTCAGGAAGTCTTTTTTGTTGTTGTTGCCAACACTTGAAGGAAAAGTTAAGGCCACAGCTATGCATTGGATGTTATTCTCACACACTCTTCAGAATTTAACACCAACAAAAAACAAATATTAATCTGCTGTACAGTGTCACTGGAGAACAAAAAAAATCTTAACAGCACATCAGTGTAACAGGAGAAGAAAAAGCAATGTTAGGCATAAAGATTCCACACATTTTCAAGACAAGCCACAATTTGACTTATTTTTCATATTATCTCTTTTGAAGATTTAGTTCACAAGTCTTGTTCCTTCAGAACACAAAAAATGACCACGTGGGAATTGTAGTTTTAAATTATTAACTACTGAGTTGTACAGACCAACAAAGTTTGGTTTTGGTTGAGTGGGCATAAACAACTTAATTAGCCATTAGTGGACTATAGGAAATAGATATGGTTAATAGAAGCTAAGGTTTTTTTAATTTAACTTAAAGATAAAAACCTAATACAACTTATTACCCAATCACAGCATAACACCTGCACACAGTTTAACTATGAAGTAGAAGAATAGCAGATTAACCAAAGGTGACTTGGTGATGGGAAACAAAGACTATGCGCATTAATGCAAATTATTCCTTGTAGTTTTACAGATTAAGTAAATTAGTTTGGAATCCAGCAAAGACAAACAAGGTGTCACCACAGAGAGGTGAGTGAAGAACTTAAACACAGCAGCAATCAAAAAAGCAAACAAAAGGTTAGGATACAGAGGGAGTGGAACTGATAATATACTATTACATGAGTCAATGACATGCCCCCATCAGGTAATATTGTGTTTAGTTCTAGTCACCTTATCTCAAAAAAGGATATAGATGAAATAAAGGGTTTTGAGACAGGTTATTAGAAGCACAGAAAGACTTCCATATGAAGAGACTACCTCGTTTAGAGAGGAGATTAATAAGAGGGGATGCAAGGGGAGTATGTACATTAATGAACAGTGTAAAGAAGGTAAACTGGATGTTACATAGGTGAGGTGATGGGAAGCTCGGAAGAAAAATTCAAGAGGAAGTCTTTTTTGCTCAACGGTTGACACTACTCAAGTGTCTACTGAAGAAAGATTTAGACAAATGAAGCACCACAAAAAGACCTGGGGTTTTTTGTGTGACCTTAGTAAGCTACCAACGGCGGACAGGAACATACTCGAACAATTGTATAGACCTTCACTGGACGCTGACACATGGGGAATGTTTGGACGTCAATGATAAAGACCTCTCAAATTGGATAACATCTATCAAATTTTGCCACATGGGAAGCACTCTCCACTCCAAGTTCTCCAATTCATTCATGATGCAGAGCTGAAGGACACTTTTCCAAATGCATGGATAGCTTTGATGATTCTGCTCATGCTGCCGGTCAGTCGCAAGTGATGAGCGCAGCTTTACAAAGCTCAGGCTCTTTAAAACAAATCTTCGATCAGTGATGGCTGACGAGAGACTGACATAGCTTGCTATTTTATCGCTTGAAAATGCCACTGGCCAGTCTTTGGATCTCTCTGACGCTGTGCTTCACTTCGGCAAAGGTGAGAAAAGCGACCTTTTGAACTAAAGAACTAGGGTTAACAGTCTAAGGCTGTCACCTACTGTAACACTATTTAATACTGGTCCACCCAATGTTGGTGCACAGTTCAATTTCTTTATGTTAGTACATTTCAGTTATTTTTAAATTAAAAAGTTTGTATAAGCTTAGAGGAAACTAATTTTTTTTTATTTGTTTATATATGGCATAAATTCAGATATACATATCCTAACGTGCAAATTTATCATCTTATATAATGGATAAATCATGCATGTAAATCATGCAAAGACATGAAATGGGCTACACATGCAATAAAAAATAAGGTATTCAAAAGTTTAACAAATGGAAGGGGGCGCCGAAGATGCTCCTCACCTGGGGCACCATTTGGTTTAGGGACAGCCCTGTCCAGCAGGATCCAAGTGTGGAGGGGGTGTCCAAATGCGGGGGGAGGGTCTCGGCATGCGGTCTGGGCATGGGGAAAGTCCGGATGCATGGGGGTTGGTCGGAAGGGGGAACAGCTCCCCTTACGGTGACCCTTCCCCCAGTGGCTGAGGAGCGATGGGAGCAGGAAGCGGGGGAGGGGGACAGTGCAGAGCCCAGGGAGGTTTCTGGGGGTGAATCTGAGCTTGCCCAGGCCGCTCCATGCAGGGTAAGTGTGCTCCTCCCTAAGCCGCAGCCCAGCCAGGACTAGCAGCTGAGACTGGCGCAGGGTGGGGCTGGGGAGGGCCAGGTGCGGGAGGGTGAGGCTTGGCAGGGGGGTGTTGAGGGAAGGAGGTGAGGCTTGATGGGGGTCCAGGCATGGGGAGGAGGGGTCTGGATGCATGGGGGTTGGGTGGACGATGCATCTTCTGGTCTCCCCTCCCTCCGCAGTGATTTACCTCTCCGCCAGCTGCTCCAGGCACCCAAAACGATGTGCCCACACTGCTGAGACGGGATGCGTGACCGCTCTTGTGGCTTCCCTTTGCTTCCCCGTCAGAAAGTCATTTTTCTGAGGGGAAGCAAAGAAATCTGTGCGGGACATGAATTCTGTGCATGCACAGTGGCACAGAATTCCCCCAGGAGTAAATCCTCATGCTTCAGACTATAAGGCAACTGCTAACTGACTGACGTTAGGAAGAAAACTTCCCTTCAGGTTATTCCTTAGTTGTCCACTATGAAATTTACTGCACATTATTCTGAAATATTTGGTATTAACCATCATCAGAATGGGATACTAAACTAGATGTTCAGTTGTCTGATATGGTAGGGCAATTTCAATGGTTCCTATGAAAACTAATCCAGTTTACTAAAGGAAGATCAGGATGCTAGAAATCAAGAGATTGTACATTCATACTGTTATTTTTTCTTTTAAATTTAACCAAAACAACACTAAGTATTTATCCGGACTGAAAAATTTCTGTTGGTTCAAGTTAAAACAGGTTGCTCACCATTCGTGAAAAACACGCTGTAAGAATTCCACTTCCAGATCCTACATCAAGGGCTTTGGCTCCTTCATGTAACTGTTCAGATAGTAGTTCTAGAGCATATGCATGCTGACAAAGAAAAACAAAAGGGCATGTACTATTTTAAAGCTTCATTTTACCCACTGCATATTCACTTTTTCAGAGATTTCAGGTTATACATGACAACCCAGTGTTGTTATAGGAAACGGACGTCAGTGTTCTTCTGCACCACAGAAAATTATTTTGATGCTTTTCCATCTAACTTTAAGACATATTGTTCTCAACTGTTTCCTCTAACAACAAAATATAGACTATGCCATCTCACTATTTTTAGGTCTGTAGCATATGATTATTTTTTAAATAAAATAATTGATACAGATTCTGCACTGCATTCTAGACCCTTCGTAAAATTCTGCAACATACAAAGGAAGTGTGCTGGCACAGGTGGTGGTTAACGTAAGCTATGCTCCAGCTATCCTCAGCTTGCACAGTCTCTTGGAATCTATTTGACAGTTGGAATACGAGAGAAGCAGCACATAGGTTGCTTTAACCCAGGGGTCGGCAACCTTTCAGAAGTGGTGTGCCGAGTCTTCATTTATTCACTCTAATTTAAGGTTTCACGTGCCAGTCATACATTTTAACATTTTTAGAAGTTCTCTTGCTACAAGTTTATAATATATAACGAAACTATTGTTGTATGTAACATAAATAATGTTTTTAAAATGTTTAAGAAGCTTCATTTAAAATTAAATTAAAATGCAGAGCCCCCCGGACTGGTGGCCAGGACCCGGGCAGTGTGAGTGCCACTGAAAATCAGCTCGCATGCCACCTTTGGCACGCGTGCCATAGGTTGCCTACCCCTGCTCTAACCTTTACAGCACCAACACAGAGCCAGCGTAAAGAAGCCATAAAGAGCTCCCTGATGGCTGCCACACACCTAACACGCCACCTTGTATCATCCAAAAACTCATGAAGCAAAGAATCTGGGACAAAAAAAAAATCTATCATTTATGGATAATTACAGGATGAGCAATGTTATCCTATAATTTGTTTTTAAATCCATAATTAAGGGGTCCATATAATGCCTAATTTTATGAGCTGAGTTCTCTGCTGCATCCGTACACAGCTGAGGTACAGCAGATAAGGGGCTGTCAGGAAGCCAACTGCTGCTCCCCGATTTTGTTCGGACCAGCTCTAATTAAAGCAAAAGGGGCAGCTTTTATTCATACTACTGGCATAATGTCCCTAATGTTAACTGCAGCAAATTGGAAAAAGTGGAGCCTTGTTCTGCCACCCCCTCTACCACCTCTTTTCCCCCTCATACTAAGCAGTTCACTCCTGTGGAAGAAGGCAGAGGCAGAGCAGGCACAGAAGACAGCATAGCCAGCTCTGCCTGTTTTACAGTAACCAGAGATTCCCCCTACAGAAGGGAATTCTCTAGAGGGTTTCTCCAATCAGGCGCCCCCTTCCATTTGTTAAACTTTTGAATACCTTATTTTTTATTGCATGTGTAGCCCATTTCATGTCTTTGCATGATTTACATGCATGATTTATCCATTATATAAGATGATAAATTTGCACGTTAGGATATGTATATCTGAATTTATGCCATATATAAACAAATAAAAAAAAATTAGTTTCCTCTAAGCTTAAAGTTTCAGTTCACTTTGCACTGAACTAAGCAGACAAGAATCTGGGGCCACATGCAATTCCACAAAGCCATATTTTTAAGTTGGCCACATGCAATTCAATCAAATAAAAGAAAGAATTTGAAGGCTAAGAGTTCTTTTATTTTAAGCCCACAAGTAAAGGTGACCTGAAAAGCCTTTGGCCTGGTCTACACTAGGAGTTTATATCGAATTTAGCGCCGTTACATCGAATTAACCCCGCACCCGTCCACACCACGAAGCTATTTAATTCGACATAGAGCTGTCTTAAATTCGACTTCTGTACTCCTCGAAAACGAGAGGAGTAGCGCTAAATTCGAAATGGCAATATCGAATTAGGCTAGGTGTGGATGGAAATCGACGGTAATAGCTCCGGGAGCTATCCCACAGTGCACCACTCTGTTGACGCTCTGGACAGCACTTCGAGCTCGGATGCTCTGACCAGCCACACAGGAAAAGCCCCGGGAAAATTTGAATTCCTTTTCCTGTCTGGGCAGTTTGAATCTCATTTTCTGTTTGGACAGCTTGGAGAGCTCAGCAGCACTGGCAACGATGCAGAGCTCTCCAGCAGAGATGGCCGTGCAATCTAATAGAAAGAGGGCCCCAGCATGGACTGATCGGGAAGTCTTGGATCTCATCGCTGTGTGGGGCGATGAGTCCGTGCTTTCAGAGCTGCGCTCCAAAAGAAGGAATGCAAAGATCTACGAGAAGATCTCTAAAGCCATGGCAGAGAGAGGATACAGCCGGGATGCAACGCAGTGCCGCGTGAAAATCAAGGAGCTGAGACAAGGCTACCAAAAAACCAAAGAGGCAAACCGACGCTCCGGATCCCAGCCCCACACATCACGTTTCTACGAGGCACTGCATTCCATCCTAGGTGCGGCCGCCACCACTACCCCACCAGTGACCGTGGACTCAGAGGATGGGATACTGTCCACGGCCGGTTCCTCGTCGGAAATGTTAGCGGACGGGGAAGATGAGGAAGGAGATGAGGAGGACGAGGCAGTCGACAGCGCTTGCACCACTGATTTCCCCGACAGCCAGGAGCTCTTCATCACCCTTACCGAGATCCCCTACCAACCATCCACAGCCGTTACCCCGGACACCGAATCAGGGGAAGGATCAAGCAGTGAGTGCTTTAAACATCTAAACATGTAATTTTAACATAACTGGTCCACCGTGGTAACACACGTTCCCACGCCATGAGTCCAGTAAGTAGTCTGGGATCATGGCACGGCACAGCATGGCGGCATACGGCCCTGGCCTCTGCATGGTCTCCCGAAGCATTCTTCCCCTCTCGCTCTCCGAGATCCTCATTAGAGTTATATCGCACATGACGCCCTGCTTTAAATTAGGGAGGGGAATGTTAGTATTGGGACTGCTTTACAGCCACGCGGTGGAGGCGGCAGAGGGGCAGCATACAGTGATCTTTCCCGGGGACAGCCGCGAGGTGGTGGGACAGGGGCAGAGCTCATGCTTCCCTGATTGCTGCCAGCAGAGAGTGGCCTTGCATTCAGTGCGAAAGGAGCCCAGTGCTACTATTACATTTTTAAGCTGCCACAAGTCTACGGCTTACCATGTTTTCCTGCAACAAAAGTAGAGGTGTCCTGCCACGCTTCTCTGATCGCAACTGCAAGACCCCAGGCACTGAAGGCGAGGGCCGAAAATTCGACCTTGTCCTGTGTGCGCATGTGAAAGGTCCAGTGCATGGTGTTGTTCACAGAGAAAGACTATGTTCTTTGTTAGCAACTTCATTTATCTGTCTCAGGAATTTACTCCCTTTTTCCCATTCCCACAGACACATCTGCGACTGTCTCCCAACCCAGCCTGGCATCACACTCCCAGAGGCTAGCGCAGATTAGGAGAAGGAAGAGAAAGACGCGTGAAGACATGTTTTATGAACTTATGGAGTGCTCACGAGAGCAGGCAGCCCAGACGACACAGTGGAGGGAGAACTTGTCACAAATGCACAGAGCAGTCATGGAACGGGAGGAGAGGTGGCGCCAGGAGGACCAGCAGGCTACTCGAACCCTGCTTGGACTAATGAGGGAGCAAACGGAGACGCTCCGGCGCCTAGTGGATGTTCTGCAAGACCGGAGGCAGGAGGACAGAGCCCTGCTGCTGTCTATCTCTAACCGCCCTCCCCCGCCACCAAGTCCCACACCCCCCTCACCAAAAGTCCAAAGAAGGAGGGGCGGCAAGGGCCGTTAAAACTTTCAGTCGGCCCCTGCACACTGCTGCAGCAATGGAAGGCTCTCGTTCCAAAGTTTGAAAAGCCCTTTCCTACCCATCTCACAATAGCCCACGTCCAAGTTTCCTCCCCCCCTTTTCATGTGCGGTTCATAATAAAACATCTGTTTCTGTTAAGTACTGTTTCCGAGAGTGTCTTTTAGAGGGGATTCTGTCTGAAGGGGGGGAAGGGGTTTGTTACTTGGACAGGACAGTCACCTGTAGCAGGCTACAGAGGCGGGGGCAGGTCCAGCATCAGGACACATACACAGTACAGTCACCAGTTACCCTGGTCAGTCTGGGAGGCGGTTTTCATGTTCTGGGGTGCGAGGGGGTTGATCTGTGACTTTGTGGCGGGGGAGGGCAGTTACAGATCTTCTGCCGCGGTCCTTATCCTGGATCACAGAGCCACGCAGCAGGGGATCTGTTACCCTCCGCCCCCTGCCAGAAAGTCACTTGGCCGACACATACATGCAGTCCCGCCCAGGACTGCTGGCAGGCTGCGTTGAAACAACCAATCCAGCACTGCGGAGCCTGTCATTCCCGGAGTTTAGAAGCATCATTTGCATCAAAACAATAAACCAGCCCCCCGCCACAGTCTGCGTCCCCGGTTTAAAACATTCCCGCGAAAACAGTAAGAAAGAGAACCTTGTTCAGTAACAAAACGGAACAGATTTTATTTGTTGGGAAGGTGGGGAAGGGGGTATGTAACTTGGAAGGATAGTCAACAGTAACTGGGTAAAGAAACGGGGGCAGGTTCAGTATCTGTGTCCACAAAGTGAACAGTCACTGGAGACCCTGCTCAGTCAGGAACCTGGCTTTCAAAGCCTCCCTGATGCACAGCGCGTCCCGCTGGGATCTTCTAATCGCCCGGCTGTCTGGCTGGACGTAATCAGAAGCCAGGCTATTTGCCTCAAGCTCCCACCCCGCCATAAAGGTCTCCCCCTTGCTCTCACACAAATTGTGGAGCACACAGCAAGCAGCTATCACAATGGGGATATTGGTCTCGCTGAGATCACAGCGAGTGAGTAGGCTTCTCCATCTCCCCTTGAGACGGCCAAAAGCACACTCCACCACCATTCTGCACTTGCTGAGCCGGTAGTTGAATAGTTCTTTCCCTGAGTCCAGTGCGCCAGTGTAGGGCTTCATGAGCCAGGGCATTAGCGGGTATGCAGGGTCCCCGAGGATGACTGTAGGCATCTCCACATCCCCAACAGTTACTTTGTGGTCCGGGAAGTAAAGACCTTCCTGCAGCCGTCTATACAGACCAGAGTTCCTGAACACCCTAGCGTCATGAACCTTGCCAGGCCATCCAACGTAGATATTGGTAAAACGTCCCCGATGGTCCACCAGTGCTTGCAGCACCATGGAAAAGTACCCCTTTCTGTTGATGTACTGGCTGGCCTGTTGGTCCGGTGCCAGGATAGGGATGTGAGTCCCATCTATAGCCCCACCGCAGTTTGGGAATCCCATCTCGGCAAAGCCATCTCTGATGAGCTCCACGTTTCCCAGGGTCACTACCTTAGATAGCAGTAGCTTGACGATTGCCCTGGCTACTTGCATAACAGCAACCCCCACGGTAGACTTGCCCACACCAAAGTGGTTAGCGACGGACCGGTAGCTGTCTGGCGTTGCGAGCTTCCAGAGGGCTATGGCCACTCGCTTCTGGACAGTCAGGGCTGCCCGCATCCGGGTGTCCTTTCGCTTCAGGGCAGGGGACAGCAACTCACACAGTTCGAGGAAAGTCCCCTTCCGCATGCGAAAGTTGCGCAGCCACTGGGATTCATCCCAGACCTGCAGCACTATGTGGTCCCACCATTCTGTGCTTGTTTCACGGGCCCAGAATCGCCGTTCAACAGTATCAACAAGACCCAGTGACAGCGAGATGTCCTGGGCGCTGGGTCTCATGTTCTCAGAGAGGTCGGAGCTAGTGTCCGACTTCATGCCGTCACGGTGGTGCCGTAGCCTCCTCTCATGATTGATCTGCAGCTGCCTCTGGTACAGGTGGAGGAGAAGCTGCGAGGCGTTGAGAACTGCCACAACTGCAGCGATGGTCGCAGCGGGATCCATGCTCGCACTGCTGTGGCGTCCGCGCTGTCAGTAATCAGAAAAGCGCGCGAACTGATTTCCCACCGGCGCTTTCAGGGAGGGAGGGAGGGAGGGCGTGAGTGACGGACGGATGACGACAGGCGCCCAAAAGCACCCTCGACACATTTTTTTACCCAGAAGGCATTTGGGGCTCGACCCAGAATTCCAATGGGCAGCGGGGACTGCGGGAACTGTGGGATAGCTGCCCACAGTGCACCGCTTCCAATGTCGACGCTTGCCCCGTTAGTGTGGACTCACAAAGTCTCACAAAGTCGAATTACTGTCCTTAGTGTGGACACACACGTTCGACTTAGTAATATCGATTCCACATAGTCGAATTAACTAAAATCGAAGTACTCTCGTAGTGTAGACAAGGCCTTTGAAAGTAGGAGACTATGGCGCTACTTCAGCAATCATTAACATGACCAACATATATACTCCAGTTATAAAAATCTGCATCTAGGTATTTATACTACAATTGGTGTGGTACATGCTTTCAATATTGTATGAATTTAATTTGATATTACCCATCAACATGGAGAGTGAACAATACTTTTGCTGAAGATATTATTGTCACAATAACGTCAGATATTTAGAACTTCAGTTTTCTCCAGATACCTATAATTTTTATATTTACACTAGCATGTTCTCCATTTAAGTTAAGGTTCTAATGCAGGGGTAGGCAACCTATGGCACACGTGCCAAAGGCGGCACGCGAGCTGATTTTCAGTGGCACTCTCACTCCCCAGTCCTGGCCACCGGTCCGGGGGGCTCTGCATTTTAATTTAATTTTAACTGAAGCTTCTTAAACATTTTAACAACCTTATTTACTTTACATACAACAATAGTTTAGTTATATATTATAGACTTATAGAAAGAGACCTTCTAAAAACGCTAAAATGTATTACTGGCACGCGAAATCTTAAATTAGAGTGAATAAATGAAGACTCGGCACACCACTTCTGAAAGGTTGCCGACCCCTGTTCTAACGCATCAGAAATCTAGTTGAACAGCCCTCATGCATAAGATTATTTCAAGACTAATCATTTTTTTCACAAGTCAAATTTCTGTTTTGTGCACTAAAGGACAAACTCTGTCGCTTCCTCCATGTGTGTAAAAGGCCTTCTTGAAGCAGAACTAATGCGGTTCTTCTGCATGAGGGGCAGGATTTTCAGGAGACCATAGATTTATCCCCTCCTCCCTCCCCCCAGTAGGGACTCCATGCGCCGCACAGGAGCTTAGGAGCAGGGTGGGAGGATCCATCACTGTCTAGTCCTTTCACTTCTCTACCCCATCACAGGAATACTGATAGTGAAGGAATACTCCTTCCCATTCCCATTTTTCATGCCACAAAACCCAACTCTGAATTTAGTCTTAGCAACTGCTATGTCTCACCTAGACTGTCAGACTCCCAGGAAAAATTATGCAACTAGTTTTAGAGGTCAGTCACAATAGCAGTATTAGTTTTCTTCAATGAAAAGATCAATTAGTCTTAATAGTAAACTGATGACCTAAAACAGAAGTAGCATTTATTTAGAAAGAACAAAAAAAAAAAAGGGAAGGTATGGAACATAGGAGAAAATTTTAACTACTCTGTTATTTTGTAGCTCTAAGTAGCTTCATGGTTCTGTTGACTTTGTAGCAGGTACCAACAGCAATATAGCTTAGAGTATAGGCTGTTAAAAACCTACCCTCCTTTCCCAAAGGGTTGAAGTTCCTTACCTACAGTAAGAACTGAAATCTAGGATTTTGGCATGTAGACCTGGAAAGAGTGTACCAGAGCACTACCTTCATTTATTGGCTGATATAACTTGACCTTTAACTATAGAGTGCCCTACCATAATCACTGTTCCTATACCAAATCGTAACTCTTCATTATAATTTTCACTTGGTGGCAAATAGCCTATTTAACGCTGCAAAACTTTCAAATATACACATTTTCCTTTTTCCATCACCTTTGAGAGGAGATTTTAGAACAAAATCCCATCAGCCTATTGAGTTAGACAAGAACAAAAAAGTATTCTAACCACAACTCAATACTGCAATGCTGAAAACGGTTGAAGTTTATAATTAGAACTCAAATATGTGAGTAGCACCTTTAGTAAGTTTGGGAAAAAAGTCAGTTTAATAAATTTTAAGTTGTCAATGAATGTGTAAGTTATTAAAAACTTGTATACAAAGTACATTGTATTGGTTTTTTTTAATCCATCAGAGGTCTTCACTTGCACTATCCTAGTTTTGGACACTACTGCTAAAAAAGGAATAGTTTGCACATAAACACTTTATGCGTATTTTTACTTTCTACCTTGCTTATGTGATGGACTAGAGAGGCAATATGGACTCAGTGAATTTAGGCTGAACACTAAGGACAATTACTGATATTGATTTACTGTTATGCAGACTAACTGTTGTCAAACTTTTAAAAACTTAATGTTCCACTAAGAATTCAGAAATACTTGGTGCACTACTTACATAATTCTAATCAGCGTAGTTATAACAGATTTTTATTCTGATATTATATTTACCTTTCTATTTAAAGAAACTTGCATGCTCTCTGTTTGTGGGACAAGTGCCACCAGTGGTAAGTTTAGTACAGTGTGAGAAACGTGGATCTACATTAAGATTCTGGAAAAAATGGCTACTCACCTTCTCGTAATTGTTGTTCTTCGAGATGTGTTGTTCACGTCCATTCCAATCAGGTGTGTGCGCGCCACATGCACAGTCGTTGGAAAGTTTTCCCTTCGCAGCTCCCATCCGGTCAGCTGTGGAGCCCCCTGGAGTGGCGCCTTCATGGCACTCAATATATGACCCTGCTGACCCGACCCCCCTTTAGTTCCTTCTTGCCGGCTATTCCGACAGAGGGGAAGGAGGGTGGGTATTGGAATGGACGTGAACAACATCTCGAAGAACAACAGAAGAACAAGTTTTTTCTTCTTCGAGTGCTTGTTCACGTCAATTCCAATCAGGCGACTCCCAAGCTCTACCCCGGAGGTGGGGTCGGAGTTAAGGAATCGCTGACTGGAGCACTGCCCTGCCAAATGCTGCATCATCTCTGGAGTGTTGGGTGATAGCATAGTGAGAGGTAAATGTATGCACTGATGACCAAGTTGCTGCCCTGCAGATCTCTTGTATCGGGACCTGGTCCAGGAACGCAGCCGACGAGGCTTGTGCTCTTGTGGAATGTGCTGTAAGAGTTGGGACTGGGACCTTGGCTAACTCATAACATGTGCGGATGCAGGATGTGATCCAGGAAGACATTCTTTGAGATGAGACGGGGAGTCCTTTCATCTGGCCTGCTACCGCCAGGAACAGTTGGTTCAACTTCCTGAACGGTTTCATGCGCTCAATGTAGAATGCTAGCGCTCTCCGAACATCCAGTGAGTGCAGCCTCTGCTCTGGGTACTGGTGTGAAGCTTAGGATAAAAGATGGGTAGAAAAATGTTTTGACCAGTGTGAAATTGTGACACTACTTTGGGGAGGAAGGCTGGGTGAGACCTGAGCTGCACCTTGTCCTTGTGAAAGACCGTGTAGGGTGGGCTGAAGGTTAGAACCTTTAATTCAGACACCTGCCTGGCTGATGTGATGGCTACCAGGAAGGACACCTTCCACAACAAACGGAGCAGGGAGCAAGTCGCCAGCGGTTCAAAAGGAGGCCCAATTAGCCTGGTGAGGACCAGGTTAAGGTTCCATGCGGGAACCGGTTGCCTAATCTGTGGCTATAGACATTCCAAGCCCTTGAGGAAACGTCCTACCATGGGGTTAGTGAACACAGAGCGTCCAGACATTCCTGGATGGAAGGCTGAGATAGCAGCAAGATGCACCCTGACAGATGCCGCAGCTAAGCCCTGTGGTTTGAGATGCAGAAGGTACTCCAGGATGAATGGTATAAACACTTGGAGTGGAGGTGTGGGTTGCTGGGCACACCAGCAAGTGAATCTCTTCCACTTGGCTAGATAAGTAGCCCTGGTGGAAGGTTTCCTGCTACCAAGTAGAACCTTCCTTACCAATTCCGAACATAGGAGCTCCATGCGGTTTAACCAGGAAGCTTCCAGGCCATGAGGTGGAGGGATTGGAGGACTGGGTAGTGGCGGTGACCATGGTCCTGAGTGATCAGATCGGAGTCCACTGACAGCTCCAGAAGCGTGGTGTACCAATGTTGACGGGGCCACACTGGGGCCAGCAAAATCACTTCTGCTTTGTCCCTGCGGATCTTGAGCAGCACCTTGTGTACGAGTGGGACCAGTGGGAAGGCATACATGAGGCGGTCTTCCCAAGGTAGCAGAAACGCATCCATTATTGAACCCGGGCTGCGTTTCTGGAAGGAGCAGAACATTGGGCACTTCTTGTTGCTCCGGGTGGTGAACAGGTCGACCTGGGGAAATCCACACCTTTGGAAGATGGGATGAAGACATCTGGACGGACGGACCATTCGTGGTTGCAGAACAATCTGCTGAGGTGATCCGCTATCTCGTTCTGCACTCCTGGGAGATAGGACGCCTCCAGATAAATGGAGAGGGCTATGCAGAACTCCCATAGTTGGAGAGCTTCTCGACATGGGAGGGGGGGGGGAAATGGGCTCCCACTACCGCCTTCCCTTCCTCTATGATGGCAGATAATTCAGCCCTAGAGTCCACAGGGATCAGCTCTTTGAACTTCAACATGGAGGACCATGAATTGAAGTTATACCTACTATAGCTTGCTGGTTAGCTATCCTCAGCTGGAGGCCCCCAGTGGCATAGACCTTTCTACCAAATAGGTCCATCCTTTTTGCCTCCTTAGATTTGGGGGCTGGTCCTCGCTGATCCTGACACTCTTTCTGTTAACCACCGACACGACCAGAGAGCATGGCTGTGGGTGTGAGAATAAGTATTCATAGTCCTTGGAATGGACAAAGTATTTGTGCTCCGCACCCATGGCGGTCAGCGGAATTGAGGCCGGGGTCTTCCAGAGGTCTTTATATTGTTTTGAACAGTTTTGATCAGAGGCAGAGCTACCCGTGATGGACTTTGGGAGTGAGCATGTCCACCATGGGGTCCTCGGCCTTGACCACCTCCTCCGCTTGCAACCCCATGTTGCGGGCAATCCGCCTAAGGAGGTCCTGATGTGCCCTATGGTCAATCAGAGGAGTGGCCGAAGCGGACGCCCCTGCCACAGCTTCACCAGGGGAAGAGGACGAGGTGGCCAGAGGGGGTACTGGGTCCTCCTGCCCCACCGGCTCCCTGACCTCCTCTTGGTCAGTGCACGCCCTAGTGGTGGTTACAGCCTGGGATGCTGTAGCCTGACTCTGCAGCTGGTCCCGTGTTGGGGTCGCCTCTGTTGCGACTTGAGCCTGAAGGGGCGGTTCGGACAGAGTGGCCTCAGATCCCTGAGGTGTAGGCCTGTCCCTAGGAGAGTGGGGTGGCCGGTGTTCTAATACTACCAACCTCGACCCCCTTGAAAAGGTACCCTGGGCCTGATGGTAAGCCCAGCGGGTCTAAAAGGACCACTGCGCCAGAGGCTGCAGCTGCCAGGACGGCAGCGCCCTCCTTCGTTGCCTCTGGGACTGCGCCTCAAGTAGTATGAGTCGGCATCAGACTCCGAGGAAGCTCTGGCATACAAATGCCAGAACACTCCGTACGGACGCGCCCGGTGCCAGATCCTGGAGGTCTGCAGCCGGCTGTGGGTGGAGAGCAGATTCCATTAACAGTTGTTTTAGTCCGAAATCACGCTCCTTTTTGATTCTTGTCCAAAAAGCCCTACAGATTTTACACCTTTCCGTTTGGTGTCGTGGTAATCACTGATGGGCATATATTTATTACAAGCACTGCAGGGTTTAAAGCCTTGGGCTCGCGGGATGCCCAGCGTCCGAGGGGGGTTAAGGATTGGGGAGAGACCCTGCTCCCAACCTACTATCTAAACTAACTATACTAAATTAACTTTAACTAACTATAAACCGTAATGACTAACAGAAGAACGCTAAGGGAGCACTTGCTGAGCAAGTAAGCACTGTTCCAACAGCCATCATGGACGGTAAGAAGGAACTGAACGGGGGGTCGGGTCGGCAGGGTCATATATTGAGTGCCATGAAGGCGCCACTCCAGGGGGCGCCACAGCCAACCTGACAGGAGCTGCTAAGGCAGTGGCTCTCAAACTTTTGTACTGGTGACCACTTTTACATAGCAAGCTTCTGAGTGCGACCCCCCCTTATAAATTAAAAACACTTTTTAATATATTTAGCACCGTTATAAATGCTAGAGGCGATTTGGGGTGGAGGTTGAGAGCTCGCGACCCCCCCATGTAATAACCATACGACTCTCAAGGGGTCCCGACCCCCAGTTTGAGAACCCCTGTGCTAAGGGAAAACTTTCCGACAACCGTGCACGCAGCGCATGCACACCTGATTGGAAATTACATGAACAAGCACTCTAAGAACAACATAGCTACTATTGTTGTGATTTCTTCATTTCTTGGTATACACCTCTAAAAAATGTTTTAACTTTTTCAAATATATAAAAAAGCCAAAGTTTCAAAATAGACAGTTTGAATTAGTCCCTACCCTTTGAATTCTAATAGGTAACTTTAGGGAAAGACAAATGGAGCATAAGCTATGAAAATGTTTACTGTACTTTCCCACAAACTTTATTTCGCAAATAAAATACTATAAGGGCTAAATATACCCACATTAATTCTTAATTTCAAATAATGAAATAAATGATCTGAGAATACTTTAGTATCTGTGATACATCATCAATGCACTGAAATATAGGACAGTTACCTGTTCCGTAACTGGCGTTCTTCGAGATGTGTTGCTCCTGTCTATTCCACAGTAGGTGTGCGTGCTCGCCACGTGCACCACTGCCGGAAGTTTTTCCCTTAGCAGTACCCATACTGGGGGAGCACCACGGCGACCCCTGGAGTGGCGCCTGTATATCGCGCTACAGGGGGAGCCACGGGCTCCCCCCACCCTCGGTTCCTTCTTGCCGGACAACTCCGACAGAGGGGAAGGAGGGCGGGGTGTGGAATAGACAGGAGCAACACATCTCGAAGAACGCCAGTTACGGAACAGGTAACTGTCCTTTCTTCTTCGTGTGATTGCTCCCGTGTATTCCACAGTAGGTGATTCCAAGCAATATCTGCTGGAGGTGGGTAGGAGTTCATGAAGGTTTGGGACGAAGTACCGCCCTGCCGAACCCAGCGTCATCCCTAGACTGGGAGACAATGGCGTAATGCGAAGTAAATGTGTGAACTGAGGCCCAAGTGGCCGCCCTACAAATGTCCAGGATGGGGACATGGGCGACGTAGGCAGCTGATGAGGCCTGAGCCCTCGTACAGCGTGCCCTGATGACCGGTGGCGGGGGAATCCCCGCCAGATCATAGCACATGCGTATGCACGAGGTGATCCAGCGGGAGAGCCGCTGGGTGGAGATAGGCTGTCCCTTTGCCCTCTCGGCCGAGGCAATAAAGAGTTGAGAGGACTTCCGGAATGGCTTAGTCCAATCCAGATAAAAAGCTAACGTCCTACGCACATCGAGCGTGTGGAGGCGGCGTTTCTCGGTAGAGGAGTGGGGCTTGGGACAGAGCACGGGAAGGAAGATGCTCTGCTCCATATGGAAGGCAGAGACCACCTTCGGGAGGAATGCCGGGTGTGAGCGGAGCTGGACTTTATCCCTATGAAAAACCGTATAGGGAGGTTCTGAGGTCAAGGCCCTGATCTCTGAGACACGGCGGGCCGACGTGATCGCCACGAGGAAGGCCACCTTCCACGAGAGGTGCGACCAGGAACACGTGGCCAGGGGTTCAAACGGGGGCCCTGTGAGATGGGACAAGACCAGGTTGAGGTCCCACTGCGGCACGGGTGGCCTAGCGTACGGGAACGAATGGTCAAGGCCCTTCAGGAAACGGGAGGTCATCGAGTGGGAGAAGACCGAGTGGCCTTGCACCGGTGGGTGAAAGGCCGATTTGGCCGCCAGGTGCACCCTGACCGAGGCAGGTGCCAGTCCCTGGGCCCTAAGGGATAAGAGGTAGTCCAGGATAAACTGGAGAGGTGCTGCGGAGGGGGACACTCCCCCCTCACTCGCCCACCTGGCAAACCTGGACCACTTAGCCACATACGTCCGATGCATGGATGGTTTCCTGCTTTCTAGGAGGACTCGCCTTACCTGCGCCGAACACCTATTCTCCTACTCATTCAGCCACAGAGCAGCCACACTGTCAGGTGAAGCACGGCCAGATTGATGGAGGAGGCGTCCCCTGTCCTGGGAGAGGAGGTCCGGGCGGAGCGGTAGCACCCTCAGGGGGGCCGCTAAGAGGCGTAGGAGGGGCCCGTACCAGTGCTGGCGGGCCCACGCCAGAGCTATGAGAATGACTTTCGCCTTGTCCACCTTCACCTTCTGAAGGACCTTGGCGATGAGGGGGAACGGGGGAAAGGCATATAGGAGCTGGCCCGACCAGCTCATGAGGAACGCGAACTGGGGCCAACGCTGGTTCTGACAGGTTGCAAACAGGTCGATCTGGGGAGCTCCCCACTCTTGGAAGAGCCGCTGAGCGACCTCTGAGTGGAGCGACCACTCGTACTGGGGGGAGAAGACCCTGCTGAGGCGGTCCGCTTGCGTATTGCGGACGTCCGGGAGGTGAGCCGCCCTCAGGAAGATATCGTGGGCTATACAGAACTCCCAAAGGTTCAGGGCTTCCCGGCAGAGGGCTAGGGAGCGAGTCCCACCTTGCCTGTTGATATAGTACATGGCGGCGGTGTTGTCTGAGAGGACTCTGACCACCTTGCCGCGGAGGTGCATGAGGAAAGCCACGCACGCCAACCATACCACCCTGAGCAACTTGACGTTTATGTGAAGGGGCAAGTCCGGGGCCGACCACGTTCCCTGAGTTTGCATGTCCCCCATGTGGGCTACCCAGCCGAGGTCCGAAGCATCGGACATCTGGTCTATGGAGGGGTTGGCCTCCCTGAAGGGAACCCCTTGCAGCATATTGCTCGGGCAGGACCACCATAGGAGGGAAGCCAGTATCGGGGACGGGACCGTGAGAACCTTGTCCAGACCGTCCTGAGCTTGGGAGAACTGGGAGGCCAGCCATATGTAGAGGGACCTCATACAGAGCCTGGCATGGCGGACCACAGAAGTGCATGCTGCCATGTGTCCCAGAATCCAAAGACACGCCCTCGCCGTGGTCACCGGGAAGGCCGTGACCGAGGCGATGAGATCCCTTAGGGTCTTGAACCTGTCCAGGGGGAGAGAGGCTGTGGCCCTGGAGAAGTCCAGCAGGGCCCCAATGAACTCTATGCACTGAACGGGCACTAATGTTGATTTGGTCTCATTCACAACCAGGCCTAGATCGGCGCATGTCGACAGGAGCAGCTCCACGTGGGACTCCACTTCGAAACGAGACTCCCCCTTGAGGAGCCAATCGTCCAGGTAAGGGAAGATTTGTACGCCCTCCCGCCTGAGGTAGGCCGCCACCATGGACGTACGTTTTGTGAAAACCCTGGGAGCCGTGGATTGGCCAAAGGGGAGGACCAAAAATTGGTAGTGGTCCATCCCTACCATGGATCGGAGGAAGCGTCTGTGCCCCTCGAAAATATGGACGTGAAAGTATGCGTCCTGAAGATCCAGGGCCACATACCGTCCCCCGGGTCCAGGGAGTGGATAATAGAGGCCAGGGACACCATGTGGAACTTGGAACAGGTTGGGAACCTGTTCAGGTCACGCAGGTCCAGAATAGGCCTGAGACCCCCCCCCCTTTCGCCTTTGGGATCAGGAAGTATCGGGAGTAGAACCCTTTGCCCAGGAACTGAACCGGTACCCTTTCCACCGCCCCTAGGTGAAGCGGCCGATCCACCTCCTGACGCAGGAGGCGGACATGGTCTGGGTCCCCTGGGGCCATCATGGAGGGCGGGTGATTTGGTGTGGGTGAGGTGAACTGCAACGCGTAGCCCTTGGAAATGGTACTGAGGACCCATTGGTCCAAAGTTATGCGGGACCACGCCCTGAGGAAGGCAGACAATTGGTTGCAGAACACAAACTTTATTAATCGGGGGGTCTCCCTGGCAACAGGCCCGGTGCCCCCCTGCAAATAGTCAAAACCGCCTCTTTCCCTGCCTCTTGCGGGACAGAGTGGGACTGCTGCTGAGACCGACGCTTCTGGTCTCTGGGTCCTTTGTACGGGGGCTCATATCTGGTTCTCGCAGGTTGAGCTGCCGGAAGCGATTTGGCCTTGTCCTTAGCCAGAGGGACATAGAGGCCCAAGGTCTGCAAGGATCTTTCATCCCATGCAGCCTAACGTCCATCTGGTCCAATGGTTCTTGCCATCGAACAGGAAGTCCTGCATCAGAGATTGGGCCTCCGTCGACAGCCCGAACAACAGGAGCCACGACGCCCTGCGCATGGCAATCGCGGAAGCCATCGAGCGGGCTGCCGTGTCAGCAGCATCGGACGCCGCGTGCAGGGCTGCTTTAGCCACCGCCGACCCCTCTTTTATCAGAGCCTTGAAGTCCTTCCTGTCCCGGTCCAGGAGGAGGGGCTCAAATTTAGGCAGGGACTCCCACAGGTTGAAGTCGTACCTGCTCAGTAAGGCCTGGTGGTTGGCTATGCGAAGCTGGAAACTAGCCGACGAATAAAATTTTCTGCCAAACGAGTCCAGTCTCCTGGCGTCTTTGTTTTTGGGGGTGGGTGCGGACTGGCCCTGACGCTCTCTGTGGTTTACCGATTCCACAACGAGCGAGTTGGGTGCCGGGTGGGAATACACCATGAATACATCATGGTCCTTCACCGGCACAAAGTATTTCCTCTCGGCCTTTTTCGAGATTGGGGCCAAGGAGGCAGGAGTTTGCCACAGGGAGTTAGAGATGTTGGCAATACCCTGGTGCAGAGGCAGGGACACGCGGCCCGGCACCGAGGGAGACAGGACGTTAAAGAGGGAATCAGACGGACCCTCCATCTCCTCGGCCTGCAGCTGAAGGTTGGAAGCCACCCGCTTTAGCAGGTCCTGGTGCGCCCTGAAGTCCTCCTGCAGGACCGATGGTGGAGGCGCCACTATGGTCGGTCGGTGCCGGGGCGTCGAGACCGAGGTCAGAGTCCTGGCGCGGGTCCACCGACTCGTGATCCGCCGACTTGTCCCACGGGCGGCCAGAGGAGGCCGATGGAGCCCGGGACGCTCCAGCGACCGAACGGGTCTCCGTTTGGGCTGGCACCGATGGCCACGGTGCCCACTGGCACCACTGTCCTTGCCACGGAGTCCCTTGCCATTGGTTTGGCTGAGCGCGCGATGGCAATGTGTCCCCCGGCGGAATGGCACGCGCCGAGGATAGGTGGACAGGTGCCGAGCCCTAGGTCGCTGAAGAACGCTCGGTGCCACGGGAGCGGTAGGAGTGATGTCTGTGACATCATCTCCCTCGGGACCAGGATCTCGATGACGATGAACAGTACCCACGCAATGAACTGCTTCAGTACACATGACGGCGACGCTAAGCCCAGTGCCCTGACGCTGAGGTACCCCGAGGGAAGCCTCTGGCATGACGTCTAGACGAGCGGGAGCTGGAACGGGAGCACCGACGTGTGTCCCGTCGAGAGCGGCTCTGGTACACACGTCTAGCAGGTGAGCGTTCCCGGTGCCTCTCTTGGTGCCTACGCTCGCTGGCAGGCAGCGTAGAGGGTCCCCGCGACTCCCTTCCAGACGGTGGCCCGGACAGTCTGGCCGGCGTCGAGGGTGGCCGGGCGAGCTGTCAGAAGAGCGGCCGCTGCGCGCCGAGCGCTGCGGGGAACGATCTTCGGAGCAGGAACTGCGGCTGCTCAGAGGTCTGGTGGGCACCCAAAGGGGGCTTGCCTCGCAACCTAGGGCCCATACCCGTTTGCGAGCTCGGGACGGGTAGAGAATGTCCTTCGCAGCCTGCACCGCCTCCGGCGTCGACGGCATCCGTACCGGTGGGGATGCCTGGGCCGACGGTACCGGGCTGCTCCACTCCACACGAGTCGGAGCCTTTGAGCCCGGGGGGGATCGAGGGCTGCCCAGCGCGGGACCAGCCTCCCCCTTGTCCTTATTGCGGCAGCGTTGCGAGGTTGGGCCGTTCCCTTGCTTTTTGGAGGGAGAGCAGCGCCGACTAGTCGAAGGGGCCTCGCTATGTACCGACGATGCGGCGGCCGGCACCGAGTCTGATCTGCGTACCAGCGTCGGGGTCAGCGCTGACTCCATCAGGAGAGCTTGAAGTCTGAAGTCTCTCTCCTTCTTGGTTCTTGGCTTGAACGACCTGCAGATCTTGCAACGATCGCTGATGTGAGTCTCTCCCAGGCAGCGAAGACACCCAGCGTGAGGGTCGCTCCTGGGCATAGAACGGCGACAGGAGTCGCACGACTTGAAGCCTGGGGCACGGGGCATGCCCCAAGCCCACTCTAACAACTGAAGAACGATCTACAACAGTACCACTAAGGTCAAGAAGAAGGGTTGCAACAGAGCTGGAGCACAAAAGTTCCGACTACCTTCACTGGCGGCAAGAAGGAACTGAGGGTGGGGGGAGCCCGTGGCTCCCCTTATAGCGCGATATACAGGCACCACTCCAGGGGTTGCCACAATGCTCCCCCAGTATGGGTACTGCTAAGGGAAAAACTTCAGGCACCGGTGCATGTGGCGAGCACGTACACCTACTGTGGAATACACAGGAGCAATCACTCGAAGAAGAACTCCTAGTGTTTACTTGTTAAGACTCAGCCATGAACTGTCTGGGTCTCAAATCACTAGGCAAAGGCCTCACATCTCAGTATAATTTCTCTCTTGACAAAAGAAAAGATTAAATAAATTACAACAATTCCATCTGGTTGAATTCACATATAATGATAGACAGAAGTACAGGCAAGATTACAGTAGTTTACAACATTACTACCAATAGATAGTGAAAGCTGTTAGAATAAGTATACTTTTATTCTGGAGAGTGACTAGATTGCTAATCATCTTCATTAACCATTCTGTGTTATAAATCTAATGCTTACCATGTGTGGGGCACTGATAGTTGCTTGGAAACCTATAAAACAAGAAAGAGGTAAACCTACTGATGTAAGAGTTGAGCTATCCGTGTTATAACATTCCTGTCCAACTTGTGTATGAAACATCACATATGCAAGCCCTCAAATGAGAGACTACAGCTGCTCTAGCTGTGTAGTTATATATTAGTACTGTATTCAAAATCACGGTACAAGAAGGTCTGACATGCCCAACTCTAAAGTGAAGAGAAAAGTATTGCTACTTTCCTCAACTGGTCAGTACATACAGCAATGACGGGTACTGAGAAAGAGGAAAGTTTCTATATCTTTCCAAACTCTCTTTCATTTAGCATCTTATTTTTAGTTTAGTACAAACCTTTAGTTTTGTAAAGCTATATTGCATGAAAGCTGCCTATGCAATATTTACATCCAAAGAGCAGTGTTTCCCCTTTCCACTATTATTTCCCATGTGCCAATCCTGGTTCATATTTTTTTGTATGCGTTTTTGCACCAGATTACAAACTCCCTGACGTAGGGATGGTGTCTGTTTGCCTGTAAATCAGCATGCATATATATAAGGGGAATGAATGGGGGAGAACTGTATTGCATGCATTAACACTTAGGGAACATCAAGTCAATTTTTAATTTGATTTTTAAGATGCACACAAGACAAAGTTGGTTTATGTAGGAATATACAGAAAGTTCAATATGGACTAATGAATAATAAGTACTACTAACTAATCCCACCATCAGCCAAAATAAAAGCTGAAAACGAGAAGAAAAAATAGATTCACTTTGATTCATTTCCCAAAAAGAAAAATAATTAAAGGCTCTGAGTGGGAGCAAGCAAGTTCCAGAATTCACGATCCTTCACTGAAAAATGCCCTGCCAGCAGTCCCTTCTTATTTAACCTTTTAGGTCAAGTACCCATATCAGCTGACCTCAATTGCAGTATTATACAAAGAGAAAGAACATCTCTAACGTAACCAGATCCAAATTATTTAGAGTTTTATACAGTAAAGCCATCACCATAACTGCACCTGGTAACAAAATGAAAGACAATATTGACTAGAGGACTATAATATATTCCAAGAGGCGTCACTGAAGTCTACATTAGCCAAATCTTCAAATTAAAAAAGGCTGGATCAGCTAATTATGAGGACCTAAAAATGCTCCCATATAAACTTTTCAAGCATTTCTTTAAAATAAAATACTTTCATATTCTTATCACACATGCCAAACTCATACTCTGTTGTAAAAGTGAGGATAGACATTTTAGATAGATGCTCTCTTACCGATTGATTGAGGAGAGTCCATATAAGGGTTGCATTTTGCATAGTGGCAACGGTCTGTAGCCAACATTACTTCATATACTTTATCTGATTTGATTATTCCATTTTCTGAAAAAAGGAGAGTTTTATTTACAAAAAACTGAAAGCACGATTCCTTTTTTATAATGATATGTCTATGCAAGGACACAAAATGTAAAATAAATGAATTCATAAATTGCAAGAAATCATGTATTATAGACTCATAGACTCATAGACTTTAAGGTCAGAAGGAACCAATATGGTCATCTAGTCTGACCTCCCGCATGATGCAGGCCACAAAAGCTGACCCACCCACAACAGAATCTTCCAGCCTGCGACCCCTGCCCTATGCTGCGGAGAAAGGCGAAAAACCTCCAGGGCCTCTGCCAATCTACCCTGGAGGAAAATTCCTTCCCGACCCCAAATATGGCGATCAGCAGAACCCCGAGCATACAGGCAAGATTCTACAGCCGGACCCTCATTTTACCCGCGATGGCACGTTAATGCCTAATTGACTAAAATCTCGTTATCCCTTCAAACCATTCCCTCCATAAACTTATCAAGCCTAATCTTGAAGCCAGAAAGGTCTTTCGCCCCCACCGTTTCCCTCGGAAGGCTGTTCCAAAATTTCACCCCTCTGACGGTTAGAAACCTTCTTCTAATTTCAAGCCTAAACTTCCCCACGGCCAGTTTATATCCATTCGTTCTCGTGTCCACATTACTACTGAGCTGAAATAATTCCTCTCCCTCCTTGGTATTAATCTCTTTGATATATTTAAAGAGAGCAATCATATCCCCCCTCAGCCTTCTTTTGGTTAGGGTAAACAAACCGAGCTCCTCGAGTCTCCTTTCATAGGAAAGGTTTTCCATACCTCGGATCATCCTAGTGGCCCTTCTCTGTACCCGTTCCAGTTTGAGTTCATCCTTTTTAAACATAGGAGACCAGAACTGCACACAGTACTCCAAATGAGGTCTCACCAGCGCCTTGTATAACGGAAGCAGCACCTCCCTGTCCCTACTAGAAATACCTCGCCTAACGCATCCCAAAATCGCATTAGCTTTTTTCACAGCCACGTCACATTGCCGACTCATAGTCATCCTGCGATCAACCAGGACTCCGAGGTCCTTCTCCTCCTCCGTCACTTCCAACCTATGCGTCCCTAACTTATAACTAAAATTCTTATTAGTCATCCCTAAATGCATCACCTTACACTTCTCACTATTAAATCTCATCCTATTATTGTTACTCCAATTTACAAGGTCATCCAAGTCTCCCTGCAGAATATCCCGATCCTTCTCCGAATTGGCAATACCTCCCAACTTTGTGTCATCCGCAAACTTTATCAGCCCACTCCTACATTCGGTTCCGAGGTCAGTAACGAATAGATTGAATAAAATCGGACCCAAAACCGAACCTTGAGGAACCCCACTGGTGACCTCCGTCCAACCCGACAGTTCACCTTTCAGTACTACCCGCTGCAGTCTCCCCTTTAACCAGTTCTTTATCCACCTCTGGAATTTCATATCGATCCCCATCTTTTCCAATTTAACCAATAATTCCTCGTGCGGCACAGTATCAAACGCTTTACTAAAATCGAGGTAAATTAGATCCACCGCATTTCCTTTAACTAGAAGGTCTGTTACTTTCTCAAAGAAGGAGATCAAGTTGGTTTGGCACGATCTTCCTTTCGTAAACCCATGTTGTAATTTGTCCCAATTGCCATTCACCTCAAGGTCCTTAACTACTTTTTCCTTCAAAATTTTTTCCAAGACCTTGCATACTACAGAAGTTAAACTAACAGGCCTGTAGTTACCCGGGTCACTTTTTTTCCCCTTCTTAAAAATAGGAACCACATTAGCTATTTTCCAGTCCATTGGTACCACCCCCGAGTTTACAGATTTATTAAAAATTATCGCCAAGGGGCTTGCAATTTCTCGCGCCAGCTCCTTCAATATTCTAGGATGGAGATCATCCGGTCCGTCCGATTTAGTCCCATTTAGCTGGTCAAGTTTGGCTTCCACCTCTGATACTGTAATTGCAATCGCCCCTCCTTTATTCCCCTCTGTCCCGCTCCCTCTATTCCTAAGCCCTTCATTAGCCTTATTAAACACCGACGCAAAATATTCATTTAGATATTGTGCCATGCCTAGATTATCCTTAATCTCCACTCCATTTACATGCTTCAGCGGTCCCACTTCCTCTTTCTTTGTTTTCTTCCTATTTATATGGCTATAAAACCTCTTACTATTGGATTTAATTCCCCTCGCGAGGTCCAACTCTACACGGCTTTTGGCCTTTCTCACCGCATCCCTACATGCTCTGACCTCAATAAGGTAGGTTTCCTTGCCGATCTGTCCCCTCTTCCATTCTTTGTACGCTTTCTGTTTTTTCTTAATCGCCCCTTTGAGACGCCCACTCATCCAGCTAGGTCTAATTCTCCTGCCTACTAACCGTTTCCCCTTTCTCGGGATACAGGCCTCGGACAGCTCGTGCAACTTCAGCTTGAAATAATCCCAGGCCTCATCTGCCTTTAGCTCTCTAAGTATGTTAGCCCAATCCACTTCCCTAAATAGTTGCCTTAATTTATTAAAGTTGGCCTTTTTGAAATCGTAAACCTTAGTCACAGTTTTATTTCTGTTAATCCTTCCATTTAGTTTAAACCGAATTAGCTCATGGTCACTCGAGCCAAGGTTGTCCCCTACTACCATTTCCTCAACTAGGTCCTCACTACTCACCAGCACCAAATCTAAAATGGCATCCCCCCTCATCGGTTCAGCTACTACTTGATGAAGGAATTCATCTGCTAGCACGTCTAGGAACATCTGAGCCCTATTATTGTTACTAGCATTTGTTCCCCAATCTATGTCCGGGAAGTTAAAGTCCCCCATGATTACACAGCTCTTATTAGTTTTTACTTCCTTAAAAACATTAAATAGTTCTCTGTCCGCATCCAGGCTAGATCCCGGCGGTCTATAGCACACCCCAAGCAGTATCTCAGGGGAGGCTCTAGTAGTTCTTTTACCCAGTGTAATCATTGCCCAGACAGACTCTGTCTTATCCATTCCATCACTTATTATTTCTTTACATTTTAGCTCATTATTCACATACAGTGCCACACCCCCACCTTTACCTTTTTTCCGGTCATTCCTAAACAGCACATACCCTTCCATACCTGTACTCCAGTCATGACTACAGTTCCACCATGTTTCGGTTATTCCTATGATATCAGGTTTCATTTCTTGGACCAGGAGCTCCAATTCCTCCATTTTGTTACCTAGGCTTCTCGCATTGGTGTATAAACATCTTACCGTATGCTGTCTATCCTTTCTCCCATTAGTTATGCACTTTGGTACGGACCCCGTAGTGTCCATCCGCCCCCTCCTTCTAATGTCCAATTCCCTACCCCTATCTATATCTGTGCTTATCTCTTTGCCCTCTTTTTCAGTGTTGGAATCTGGCGTGGAGATTAACTGGACATCTCCCAACCGTCTCCCCCAAGTTCCTAGTTTAAAGCCCTTTTGATGAGATGAGCCAGCCTCCCTCCCAGAAGTCTATTCCCTTCCCTACTCAGGTGAAGTCCATCCCGCGAGAACAGCTGTCTGTCCCCGAAAGCCTCCCAATGGCCATACATCCCAAAGCCCTCCTTATACCACCACTCCCTCAGCCAGCTATTTATCCTCACAATTCTGTCTGCCCTTTGCTGTCCTTCTCTAGGAACAGGCAGAATCCCACTGAAGATAATCTGAGCCTCAACTTCCTTAAGCGTCTTCCCCAGCCTGGCATAATCTCCCTTGATTCTCTCTAGCGAGAACCTAGCCGTGTCATTCGTTCCTACGTGAAGGACGATCAAGGGGTTCTTACCTGCTCCTTTTAGGATCCTTTTCAACCGCAGGTCCACATCCCGTATCTTAGCGCCCGGCAGACAGCACACCCTTCTGTTTTCTGGGTCCGCCCTGGTCACAGGCCTGTCTAACCTCCTCAGTAAGGAGTCCCCAATCACATAAACCTGCCTTTGCCTAGGGGCAGCGCAATCTACCAATCTATCCCCTGTTCCCTGCGGCCGTAACTCCTGTCTGTCTCCATTTTCCCTTATAGTCCCCCTATTGCCATCCTGTATCCTCCCGGGGCTGAGTATTGATGCTGTCTCCATCAACTCCTCCCCCCTGTCTATTGGACTAGCTGCCCTTCTTTTCTTCCTCTGCCTCCCACCATCAGTTACCACCTGCTGCGTCCCCTCCTCGTTAGCCAAACACCCAAACCTGTTCCTGAGTTCTATTTCCCCCTCACTAGCCCTCCTTTTCCTTGGCCTGCTTCTCACGGTCACATGCTTCCACTGCTCTCTTGTTCTCCCCCCCCATAGTACTTTAACCTGTACTATGCTTCATTTTAAGCTTTGACCAGCATTTAACACATTGAATTTTGAGCTACACCACAAGTTTTTCTAAAAATTATCAAATGCTTTCAATTTTGTAATATGTTGAAGATTTTATATTCATTTTTCAAAGATCTGCCCCCCCCCCCCAGGAAAATGGAGCTTGTTGAATACTTTTGCCACTCCTGAAAGAATACTGTCAATCTCTCATTTAATACTGAATATAAAGCACATTGTTCTGCTAACAAACAATTTATGGTTCCTCTACATACACAGGAAGGAATAAGACCACTTACAAGTGAGAAACTACAATATATTTGCCTATTTGACAAACTGTAATTTATTTTCAAGTGCTGTTTCACTATTTGTCTTGAGAAAAATGTTCCTCTTAAAAGAAACTCCTACATCATTAGGATTCTGACATTTGGTCTTAGCCAGCCCACAGGAGAATTCACATCAAAACAGTTACATCTTTGTTGCTCTCCCAACTGAATTGTAAATGCTTTTGCCATTTTACATTCATGTACATTACCAGTTCGGTCAATAAATTTTTTGTTTAACTTGTGATCAAGTTTTTTATTGCTAAATGATTATTTAGCCTTGTTTTCTTTAATGTTCCGAAAAAGCATTCATGTAATCACAAAAGTATCTCAAAAACAACTGGAAAAAACAGCATACTTCACAGCCAGTCACTTACATAACAAAAAGATATGCAGTTTAAACCAAAAACAAATGTTTTAAAAATGAAGTGCTCTATGAAGCTATTAACATTAAACAAGGGGTAAAAATTTAAAAAGCACCTAAGCCATTTTTGAAAATGGGACTTAGGCTCATATAATAGGCGCTTTTGAAAATTATACCCAAGATCTAGTAATCTAAAGCCAAATTCTTAAGCTTGTAATGGGACTGTTCTTATTAAAGTTACTTCAATTTTTCAACTTTTCATTCTGGGAATATTACTGCAAAATATCCATATGGAAATGGAGGTTCATATTTTTGCCTTTATCCTGCTATCACAACAAACTGTTAGTTCCACAGATCAATTATAACTAAACCTACAACAAAAAACACTAGTATACTAACGACAGGTAAGGGGTGAGAAATATCCATATTCCCATTGAATTAGACAATTGAAATCCAGTAAATATTTATGAGTGGCCAACTAGGAAAAATATTCCTAAATTTGTACTTTGACCTTTCCATTAGAGGTCACAAAAAGGTTTCCACCATTCAAGTCCCTTCTGAGATCCTGTCTTGAAATCTCATTAACACTTTCGTTATTGACTGCCACCAGCTCGGGTATTGTTTAAACGGCAAGGGGGAAGCAAAATAATCAAGAGGGTTCCATGGCAAGTGACTACAGCATCACTGCCTGGGCATTGAGGAGCTTCTGAGATGTAAGTAAGGTACATGAGTGCGCAGGAAAAATCCCAACTATTGATTTCTTGTTTGAGATTGTAATGTTGAGCAGGAAGCCTCCAATTTCGAGAAAGTTGGGCTAAGATCACCAGTTAAATAAAACTATTTTAAAAAATGATGGAATGTTAGCAAGTCTGCTGCAGCCATCTACACTGATATGCACATGCACTCAAAGGGTTAATTGCTACAAACTAGAAACATAGTCTACATTTCTTCAGCACCTTCCATTCAGGGGAATCTCAAAAATGCTTTATGAATGTTAGACTTCACGCCACTGATTATTTTATTCTCAATTTATAAATGGAAAATCTGACCTTCGTAAGTGACTTGCCCAAATTCAGACAGTATGCGGCAGAAGCAGGAATAGCAATTAGATCTCCTTGACACAAACTGCTTGATTTAACCACTAGATAATGCTCCCTCTTGATAAATATTTTGATCTGAATTATAAAAAAAGAACACTGATTTATATAATGGGCTGCAATTCCTCAATAGAATGCTACTCCATTTTTCAAATAGTGTCCACTGTACAGTAGGTATTATAATTAGCCCACAGTAACACGTCAAAAGATTTTATTAATCCACAGGTAATAGTAGCAGGAAGTTTGGGAAGAAATATGCCACAATATTAATAATTAAGAAAAAACAAGTTTTGGTTTTATAACAGTCTTGAGTCTTTGACGGTATCACAGATTTCCCTTTCTTGAGGCTCAGGCTCACAGTAAGAGAAAGGCAGAAGCTCTAAAGTTTTTGGCCCTCTCAGGGTGTCCCGACACTGCTGTATGGAGCATGACTCCCAGCCCTGGCAGGCAGGCAGACTTGTGCGGACTTTGATCAACGTAGTGAGCTAAAAATACCAGTGTGGACATGGCAGCCCTGGCCACAACTTGGACTAGCCATCAGAGTTCAAGCCTGCCCGTCCCTCTGGGTCGGAGCGCAGGTGGCTAGCCTGAGCTGCAACATCCACCTGCTATTTTTAGCTCACAGATTGAGCAAAGATACCTCAAGTCTGTCTACTTGGGCTGGGAGGCATGCTCCTGGTTGCAGTGTAGACACATCTCTGAAATAATGAAACTTCAACGCAAGCCCCCCCATCATTCACCCACAAGGTGACCAACTCCCGGTACCTTAGTTCCATCTGGAATGATCCCTACCAGTTCCTGAATCGCTCAGGAAGCAAAGAACTCCCATAAAAATCCATTAGTAAAAGCATATACAATAAGAACTTGTCTTGGAAAAAGTGTCATCCCCAAGTACAAACAAGCAAGGCCACTAAGGCCAAAAACATCAACTCAAAATAAAATGTCCAAATCTTGAGGGCAAACTGGTAGATAGATGACAGGGAAATAAATGCTGCATGAAAATATATTTAAAGTAACTTTCCTATTTAAAGATACCACACACAGGATTTCAAGCTCCTGGAGAGTTAAGAGATGAGAATTAAAAGAGTTAAGAATACTGGTAGTGAAAACACTAGAGAAAGAAGAGATACTCTGATGTAGAATAGGTTTTGATCGTTGGTGAACTAGTGAGATGCCAGAAGAGTCAAACAGGCACAAAGCAATTCAGGAACTCCTTCACCAACTGTGGATAAAGCATTACAGCACTGACATAATGTGCTTCTTCCAGGAACCAACTGCGCTTGAAAAGTTCCCACCTTGATTTCTTTCAAGAGATCAGAGCCAAGAATGGAAATCTCCTTCAACTATATCTTTAGAGTACATATAATTAAAATATACAAATTAAGTTTATTTGCTTTTTTTTATATTTAAGACTTATTAAATTTTTTGTTCTATGCAGTAGAATAATTCAAATTTTATTTTAGACTGAGTTTCCCTTTTAAAGGGGATATTAATAAATGTCCCTGGGATGTGAAACAGATTTTACTTTTTTAAAATTAGACATATTTCATGTCATATAAAATATGAAAATACAGGTATAAGGAAAAAAAGAGAAACCAAACACTGTAAAAACACAAAAAGAGAGACACCATTATCAATAATACAGGAAAGAAGAAGCTGAATGAAACCAGAAAGGAAAAGAAAATATAACCAGAGATTTTTTTTTTTTTTTAAATCAATTTTCCCCAAGGAGAGCAAGAAAGTTTTCCAGGCAAGTCTCTTCAATTTCTACTGAATCTAAGCTTTATTTCAAAAAATGTCCTAGCTCTTATAGTTGTGAAAAAAAGACTTCTGAACAGGAAGTATTAGCTAATGCAGTGCTGTCTTCCTCTGTCTATGCAGACAGCTCCCATGTGTCTGTTGTTGTTCATAACTTTTTCAAACTGCAAGATGCAGAAAATTGATCAGAATACGGTCATTTTTAATTACTGTATATAGTCGATCGTAAGCCGGTTCGTTTATAAGCCAACACCCCCACCCCAAGATGGATAAGAAAAAATGGAAAATTGTTATGACCCATTAATAAGCCAACCCTATAATTCAGGGGTTGGCAAACTTTGGCTCCCAGGCCATCAGGATAAGCCGCTGACAGGTTGAGACGGTTTACCTTGAGCGTCCGCAGGCACGGAGGTAAACCTAAGTAAACAAAGTGTCCCAGCCCGCCAGCTGCTTACCCTGATGGGCTAGGACAGCAACTGGTGGGGAAATTTTTTTTGGAGGGGGGGGGGCGCAGAAGCTGAGGGTCAGGGGAGTAACCCCTGTGACCACCCCCCACATGACCCCACCCCTAGCCCGGGATCCCCACACTCTCCCCATCCCATCCCTTCCCACCTTAGCTGGGGCGGGCCAGGGGAGGATTCTCTGGCCTGGCCGGAGCTGCTCTGGGTGTCATGGCCATAGCGTGTTCCGGTGAGCGGGGCTGAGCGGGGCCGAGCGGCGCAGCCACAGCATGCTGCGGTGGGCAGGGCCGGGCGGCGCAGCCACAGCCTGCCAGCCCTGGAGCTGCAGCTGCTTCGGAGGCTGGGGGGAGAGCAGCGTGGCCAGAAGCAGAGAGACTCTGGCTCCACTTCTTCCCTTGTGGCTCTGCTGTCTCTCCTTGCCCCCTCTGTTGGGGAGAGGGACTGTGTCCCACCTCTCCCTCTCTATACCCGTTCATAAGCCGACCCCCTTCCCTGATGCTTCCCTTTTTTACTAAAAAAAATTCGGCTTATGAACGAGTATATACAGAATCCTGTGAGCAGCCACAAAATTGACAAGAATGAAGTCAGTTTCACTCTACTCCTACTTAGGAAAGCTGGAAGCAGAAGGCACTGAAACTACTCGCTGAGGAGAAAAAAACAAAAGAAAGGCAAGCTAGAGGGGTTTAGAAAGGTAGAACAGTAAAAATATCCTCACAGCATCCAGAAAGCCAAAGGAGAGTAACGGAGATATCCCCCAAACATGACAGCCAGGAGGCTGGCAGAGGGGCAAGGTAAAGACTCACACAGCATCCTCATAAAAGCCAGAAGACAGGAAGTGGAGAAAAATGCTGCTTTGTAGCTGTAAGTGGGGTGCTGGGGAGCTTCAGTTTCAGACACCTCCTAAGCAAAGCCTGCTACAACAGGGGAGGAAAAGGTTTGGCATCTCTTCCAGACCCCTAAACAGTTTCTACCTACTATCCTTCTAGCTTTCATATAGATCTGTGACTAGTAATTTTTGCCCTCCAGCAACAGGTATCAAAACTGTTGCAACCCAAACCTGAATAAGCAAGTGAGATACTGATGGAATTAATTAGAAAATATAAGTACAATAGAGAGAAATGAGGCGGCAGAAGAAAGAAATGGGAGATGAAAATATGTAGTGGAGCCGGGGAAGAGAGTATGCCAAACTGATCCCCAGGCTTCCTGATATGCAGTATCCCAAGAACGAAGCCTGCTAGCCTGGGTGAAAAACTGTCTGTGCTGCCAAAGCCCCCAAAGCCACAACTCTGAAATGTATAGTATTTAGAGTGTTGTGTATTGCATTTATTATTTTTTCTTTGAAAAGTGCAATTACTAAGGCTGGTTGAATAGCAGAAAAATGTTGACTGTATACATGAATTAATCCAATACACCGCTACCTCGATATAACGCGACCCGATATAACACGAATTCGGATATAATGCGGTAAAGCAGTGCTCCGGAGGGGTGGGGCTACGCACTCCGGTGGATCAAAGCAAGTTCAATATAACGCTGTTTCACCTATAACGCGGTAAGATTTTTTGGCTCCTGAGAACAGCGTTATATCGAGGTAGAGGTGTATTTTATATACTATTAATTTAACTGGTATTTGGCAAATATTCACTAAGTTATATTTGACCAACAAAAGAATTGGACAAATAAAACAAGTTCCTCAGATAAAGAAAAAAAAAGTGAAGTGAAGCCAAGAAAGGGGAAGAAGATATAACAAGAGCCCAAGATGCATTAGTAGCTTATTTGATTAATGTATTTAATGAATTTCACAGGTGATGAACAAGATATTAACCTTTTTTTCTTCTTCCTATTAGGCCACTCCAAGTAGTAAGTTACATGTTTTTAAAATGTGTTAAGTAAGAAGATTATGTTAAATGCAGAACACAACTTTTTCATTCCATTAAATTGCAGGAGTGTGGTCTGTAGTATATGTGGCAACACAAACATTTTTCACTCACATTAGCAGGCTTAGTCCCTGGGCTAAATGTCAGGTAAATTTTTCAAACATCACGAATTGGTTTTCATTTTAAGAAAAACTAATATGTGATAACTGTACTAGAGAAGCAATTTAAGGAACAACCAAGCATTTGAACTGATGATCAACAGTGAGAGCAGGCAACTGAACATCTATTTAAGGAGTTTGCCACAATATTATCCAGTATAAACCACTTAAAAGTATTAGAATATTTAACAGACAATAATTCAAACAGGACTTTGATAATTAAGACCTGTATTATGGTTTACATAACACTGTTTATCTTTCCCCACACAAAGACAGTGAATTTACCCATTTGCCATCACTGCATGTATATTTTGGAGGATGTAGCTGTTTGAAATCCTAAATAAAATTTTTCTCCAATGAAAATTATGAAGAACTCCTTACTAAGAGGAAAACATGTTGATTTTAAATTGGCCTGATGTTACTTTAACTTTTCTTTCATCAATGGCCAGTGTGGATAAAAATCAATGATTTTTTTTTTTATTTAAATCAGATTTTTTGATCAAATGCTTTTTGAGGAAAAAACCTATGTAAAGATAGTTTTAATTAAGATACATTATAGCTCAAAGATATCTCATCATGGAATAGGGATTATAAATTCTAATTCTATAGTATGAGACAATATATTCACGTAATGTTTAAGAAAAGTTTTGTAAATGAGTTCCAATAATTCATGGATTAGGGACCCAATCTTATGGGGTCCAGGGGCTTCAGTATAGATTTAGGTTAGTCTTTCTATCTACCCAGTGCTCAGTCTAGAAGATACCATCAGAGATGCTTAGTTTTGCAGTTCTCAAATTGTGGATTTGTGTCTCCAGAGATAACATGCTTGTTAACAGCAAAACTGTTTTTAAATATATAGAGAGGTGAGAAATAGACCTCAACCCTATTGTCCCTCTGCAAATTTGTGTACACAGAGTCAATCCCTTACCTCTCTCTAAAAGTGAAAAGTTTCAAAAAGTTCAATGAATAGAAGATTGTTGGGGGTGGAATAGATCTGGACAAGGAGAAGAATTCTGGAGATAAATGTGAGATGGGAGGGACAGGCAGTAGAAACAAAAGTGAAACTATTTGAGCAGCATATTCCAGAAGTCTTGAGGTCTTTCTGAGTGTAGCCTTCATTGATTTCAGATCTACCATACCATTCTCTCACTAGAAGGGAAAACCTATAATGGCAGCAGGCCGTAAAAGAGACCCAGTTTGGGAATATTTTAATGAAGTTCCTCTACCTGTGGGTAAGACAGGCAAGTGTGCAAAATGCAAACAGTGCAACAAAGAAATGCAAGGCCTGGTTGCCCTAATGAAACATCATGAGAAGGGTTCCTTCTCAGGAGGAAGCTGCGTTGAAGATGACGAAAGGAACATGTCTGAACATGCAGGATCTTCAGGTTGGTAAACTTTTTTATTTCATACTTCTTTCTTAAGGACTGTCTATGTTCCTTCTGGACTATTCTTGAATTCTCATGTTTGAGCAAAAAATACAGCTGTTACTCTATGGTACTAATTTTAGATGCAGTTGTAATAAAAATAAATAAATAGCTGAAATAGGCAGATCTTCCTGTTACAATTTCACCTTTAAAGTAGTACTGAGTGTCAGCGAATGCAATGAGTAATACTAAATGAGCAGTATGGTAATAATAATTAAATAACTGCATTGACTTATTTTGTTTAGAAGAATCCATCCTCAACATACAGGATTCTGAAGACTATCCACCTTCAAGATCACCATCATTTTCTATAGTTTCAGAGTTATCTGCCAATGATAGTGTTTCAGTCACATCGTGTATGTTACATAGCCACAGTATATCACCTGTAGCAAAAAGGGGGGGGAAAAATCATCCAGAAACAACCATAGATATATTTGTGATAAGAAGCAGCAGATTACAAAAAGAGGTAAGTGATGAAAAAATTGCCCGGTTTGTTTATGCAACAAACTCTCCTTTTCTATGTAAAGAAAGAATCGGGGGATGGGGGGAAATCTAACTTTTGATGTCAAGCTTTATAAATATGGCAAAAATAGGCCATGTAGTGTATTAAGGGTTTATTTTGTTCAATAAAAATAATTTTATATGCTGTTGTGTGTTTAATTAAATTCCAGTTATCATTCCAATGCAGCTTGACACAAAAGATGAACAAAACATTAATCCAGTAAATAAGCAATATATCATTCATAATTTTCTAACATACTAAAAATATACAATTAATGAGAATCTGAAAATGTTAAGCTATATATAATTACTTAAATAAATGTATATAGTTTATAGTGGACCCTGTTAGGCAGCAAAAAGATGTATCAAATCTAGTGTAAAGGCTCTATTTAGCTGTAAATCAACATGTAATGCTTATATCAACCAATGAGAATGTACCTTTCTTCAGAAAATAAAAAGCAAAAATGGAAAACTTGATCAAAATCAGCAATTTTAATCAAGAATTTCAACTTGGTGACTTAAATAATGGTTCAAATCAATCCATTCTGTGATATTTCTATTAACACTCAGAATAATATTAGCCGTTATTGGCTCATATTCAATTTGTGATTCACAATAACCCCCAGATCCTTTTCAGCAGTACTACTTCCTTGCCAGTTAATTCCCATTTTGTAGTAATGCATTTTATTTTTCCTATGTGTAGTACTTTGCACTTTTCTTTATTACATTTCATCTAGTTGATTTCAGACCAATTCTCTAATTTGTCCTGGTTGTTTTGAATACTAATCCATCCTCCGACGTGCTAGCAATCCAGCTTGATGTCATCTACACATTCCATAAGCATACTCTCCACTCCATTATCCCAAGTCATTAATGAAAATACTGACTAGTACAAGATACAGGACAGACCCGTGAGGCACCCCACTGGATATGTCCCCAAAGTTGGACAGCAAACCATTGGTAACTACTGAATACAGTCTTTGAACAAACTATGCACCCACCTTATAGTACTTTCATCCAGACCACAACTCCCTAGTTTACTTATGAGACTGTCATGTGGGACTGTGCCAAAAGACTTACTAAAATCAAGGTATCTGACATCTATGGCTTCAGATGGGAAATCATCTTAAAATATGCCTCACAAAAGGCTTAAGAGAGGACCATAGAAGTCAGGAAATATGTTCAGAAATCTGCCAGCAACTAAGAAGATGGAAGGTTCTTTACTGAAGAATCCCTACAATGATGAAATTGCTGCTCTCAAAAGACACTGAAATGATTTTAAGAAGCTTAACATCTGTGAAACAAAATCTTCAGATAAGTTATCTTTAGCTTACTTGAGAGCAGAGTGACAATTATTTGTGAACAGCCTGCCTATGTTACTCAGGTAAAAGCATGGGTTGAAAAATTCACTCATTCAGGGAAGGCAGAAATCTCTCTCAAGTGAGTGTCATCAGCTACTCCAGAATCTGAGCTTTCATTTAAATTTTATATTTTTTAAATTAAGTTGATATTTCATAGTGCTGTGAAGAAAACCATCCAAATGTGAACCAGGAGGGAAAGTAACAAGAAGCAAGCAAAGATATAGAGATCAGTATTAGACAGAACCTTGAATGCAAGGATGAAGCAGCTTGATGAGAGATCAGATGGGAAGCTAGTGGTGGGGATCTGAGAATGTGTGGGGTGGGTTATGGCCTGAACAGCAAGCATGTCAGTGGCATATTGCAAAAAGAAGCAAACAAGGGAAATTATTTTTGCGGCAGCATACTGTATTGCTTGGAGAGGATAGAACAGGAAGAAAGTTAAAGAGGTAATTGCAATAACCTACGTGAGACATGACTAGGGCAGGGACCAACATTTTAGCTGTGGAAATGGTGAAGAGGTGGCAGAATTTGGAAGTGTTGTATAGCGTGAAGCAATATGATTTGACACAATCCTGGGTATGAAAGACAGGAAGGAAATTAGGATGACCCCAACATTATAAGCTTGAGCAACTGAGAGGATAGCAGATTGGTCAACAGAATGAGAAAAGTGGAAGAGAACCAGTTCAGAATCCTACAAAGAGCACTTCACCCAAGCAGCAATCAATGAATTATGAACTATTATGCAACTCCTCTCCCTTTTTCTAGGATCACTACATGCTTTAATACACCAGTAAATTAAATGCTAGTTAAAGCTATTTAAGATTGACTAAGTATATCTATTTCAAAAATATTTTCAGTTTACTGTAACTTTTCAGTAAATTACACTTACTGGGCTTAAGTTGTCCAGGACTGATCTCTGTTCAAAGAGGAAATTGGTTTCTGAACATTTGGGGAAAGAATGTTCAGCTACTTCAAGTGAGAAAGAAAACAAATTGAGAATTTTTTTTATAATGGTTAAAAAAATGGATTTCTTAAGATGGCACTAGCATTGGAGCTGGGATTCAAACAACGCAGAAAAACCAGCCTTCAATGAGAAATGCCTTTGAATGTTCCATCAAAAATTATTCTCATTTAGTAGAGTTGAAATCTGTTTGTTCACAACCAGCATTTCTGTTGTTTGTTTTTAAAGAAAACCTGCATAACATTTTAAGCAAAAGGTACAGCAAGCTAACCGTAATAAGTTAGCTGGGCAAAAATTTACTGAAGGTTTACAGTGCATGAGGCATTGGTCTCTGCAAAGTCTCTTGTTCAATCGGTGGGCATCTTTAGACGTACTATTGTGCACTGAATATGAGACAGGTCTCTGGGGCTCTCCCCTTTTAGTCTGCACCTTCTAAAGGTATGAAACCAGTGGGTATGTCTACAAACCATCTGGAAAGCATGATTTCCAGCGTGGGTAAACACACACACTAGCTCTGCTCTAGTGCCCTAAAAAAGCGTGGCTGAAGCAGCTCAGGCTAGCCACTCATGTATGATCCTGCCCAATCCCTTGGGTATATACTTGGGCAGCTAGTCCAAGTCACCATGGCCACACTGCGTTTTTAGTGCGCTAGCTCGATCAGACCTAGCACATGAATGTCTACCTGCACAAGGAATCCCACCTGCAAGCTACTGTGAAGACATACCCAGTAAGACAGGCCTCAGAAGAAATTCTGGCCAGATTCAGTGTGCAAGTACACAAAGCAAAAACACAAGGACTGATCTCCTACTATAAATGATTAATACCATTATAGAACAATGACAGTTCTACAGTTAAGGTCGCAACTGAGTGAGGAAGCTTATAATTGAATAAAGTTATACTAACATGTCACGTTTTCTCATACTAACAGCATGTTCTGACATTTAACCCTTTAAAAATGATTTAAGAACCAGCTCAGCTACTACACACTAGCCTGACAGAGTAATATTTGTTTTCTTTTTATTTATCCTAGGATTATATACATGCATAAACACACAAATTAACTCAACATCAAGTTTATTGGATCATTTGTGTTTTGCCATTCTGTCTCTTAACAAAAGGTACATCATTGTATTGATAACAAAGCTATAAAAATAAAAGAATAAAGTTTTAAAAAATACAATACACAGGTGAATTCCTTCCCAAATGTTAATTTTGAAGCAATGTCTAGAACCCTTTCTTCTGTAGCCTGCATGCATTTTCCTTCACTGCAAATTAGAAAAATATATCTAAGTTATTTCTATTAATAAAATGTGTATAATGGAATTAAACTGTATGTGACTCTGCAGATTTTTTTTAAAAGTCTGTTTTATCTATGCTAGGTCAATACAATATTAAGACTTATTTTAATTGTTGTTTCCTATTTAGAATTTCTGGCCTCAATCCTGAAGTTGGCTCCACTCAGACAGATCTCTGCACGAGCACAGAGAACAATGAAGTCAATGGCACAGGCCTCATTGCACATAATAGCTTTGAATAAATTATTAACTATGTAATTCAGATTCTCTGCAAAAATACTATTTCAGTGGTGTTAAATAGATATCTTAATGAAAGCACTGAAAATAGAAGTACAACTTAAATCTCTTTACAGATATGTATTTTATATTACTATTATTTCAACTTCTTCAAAGTAGAAGTTTCAAAATCCAATTTACTTTTTACGCTGTTTGACATTTTTGCAATTCTCTCATCTTAGAGAGAGCAAAGCAATGAAGTCAATTTCACCTTCAGTAGGTTTGGAAGGATTAGATTTTTATCAGTAAATGTCAGTGTGTGTATGGTGAAATCAATGTTTACTAATGGACAAAAAAAATACTTCCAGCAATAATCATTGAAGTTTGCAGAGAGGGAAAGTAAGAAAAATACTGCTTGACAACTTATTAGAGTTTGATTTAAGGATATTTACTTTGTATGTTTTGACATGTGACGTTGCAAATTTGTGTTTTAATGGTTAACAAGCTTTAACTTTTTGAATATCAACTTCTATCATCATTAAATAATTATTGCCTGACAACCCCTATAATTTCCCAGAACTGTGAATGTTTACATTGATGAAAATTGAAACAGTGTTTAAAAATAAATACATCCATCAAAATTATAAATAATAAAAATCAAATTCTGCCAAGCCTAGTGATGAGCAATGACAAAGGTAAACACTAGAGAAAGGGAAAGGGCTCTGAAATAAAGAGGCTAGGAGATATTACCAAAAACTACATTCTTCCCTCCCTGTGAAACAGAGTGACTGAGAAACAAGCACCCTTGCAGAACCCAGAATTGCAGAAGTAAAACAATGGAGGCAAACTACTAACGCAGTTTACAGAAAAATTATGTCCTTCTTGTGGCCACACTCACCTCCCAATGTTTAGGAAACTCTGGGAGGAAAGATCCTTTCCCCTTCCAGGAGGTAGGAGAGGGGCACTACAAATGTATCAGTCAAAGGCTAATATGAAAAATGATGGAACTTAAGCCTACCAGGCTCCTGATCTTAACTCCCTACCGTACCTCCTCTCAATTTGGATCACACACACAAACCAGCCCACACCTCCCCTCGGGCTGCAGGTCACTAAAACAGAACACAGCTGTGGGCATCAGTCCCAACCTTGCCGCACCCAACACAGGAGCAGTGCAAGCCCTGGGGAAAATGAGAGAAAAACTGCACCTCAGATGGGCACTGGGAAGGTGGGGTGATATCAGAGGAGCCTGTAACCTGGACGGCCCACAGGCACCAGCTGAGCCCCGCGCTCCCTGAGGAGGAGGGGACCGGAATCCTACCAGCGCGTTGCCCTGGATTTCATTTGTGCATCGCGGCCACAACCAACCACTCCTCCCCCCGGGATTTAAGCCGCTAAAAGCCACGCGCCGGACAACGTCCAGCGACACCGATACAAAGGGACCGTGACACGGTGAAGTACCGCTCCCCGCAATGGCCTCAGGCCATTCAACGCTCCCAGCCAGTCTCCCCCGCTATCCCTCGGACCCAACGGCTCCCCGCCGGGGCTGGGTCCGGAGCCACAGCGCTCCCCGCCCCGGTGGGGGATCCCGCCCCGGCTGCCCGCCCCGGGCACGCGCCGCCTGAAGCACGGCGCAGAGAGAAGGGAACACGAGACGGCCAGCACCGGCAGGCAGGGTGACAGCCGCCGCCGCACGGCACGCCCCCACTCCCGGCGGCTGCAGCCCAGGCCGAGCCTGGAGCGGGAGAGGAGCCGCCGCTGCATCCCCAGCGGAAAGCCGCCGCCCTCAGACTGGCTGCGCAGGGAGCTACCCGCAGGGGCGGGGCTGGTCCCCCCAACACACAAACCCAGAGGCGGCGGTGGCCCCGCGCCCCCAGCGGACAACCCATCCCTAGAGCCAGGTTCCTCCCGGCGCTCCCCGGCCCGCTCAGTGACAGTTGGTCTCTCCCCAGCCCAGGACGGAATGTGACGTGCGTCTTGCCGAGGAACGGTAACGGCCGGGGGAAGGGGTTGTTGGGGCCGTGCGCGCCGGGGCCCCTCCCTCGCCTGGCCGGCCCCAGACTCACTGCGCAGGTTGTGGATGAGCTCGGAGTGGCTGGAGCCTCCCGACTTCCAGGCCATCGCTAGACACACTCTGCGGAGCAGGTAGAGAGCCGCCTTCAGCGCCGCGACTGCGCAGAGAAGCTTGCCTAGGAACGACACAACCTCTAGCGCCGACACAGGCGCCGCCTCCTCCCCTGCCGCGCGCCCGCCGTGGGGAGGGGCCGCGCGCCCACCGCCCCGCGCGCCCGACATTCTCAACGGCCGCCAGCTAGCTCTGCGCATGCGCACCCATAGAAGGGCAGGGAAGAGGGGTCGAATATCTTCGCTTGGGGGCTGGTGGGGATCGGGGGAAGTAGAAGTCGCAACGTTCTAGCTGCGTCACTGTAGGTGTTGCACACATATAAATTATATATATAGGCGAGGATATGTGGGATCTGTTTGAGGAGAGGCTGCATGCAGTCGGTTTTAGGGGGGAGCTGGCAGAGGCAGTGAGAGCCACAAGCAGCATGCTGCTTTACAGCGCCGCCTCAGCAAAGGCTGGAGTGTTTGGGATTTTGGGGATGTGTGGGAGGGTTGGTTCAGGCCTGTTTTAAAGAAAAGGGCAGCTGTGAAGTTTGAACCTAAAGCCAGGCTTCCGCGGAGTGCTGTAGTCCCAGTTCTCGCCTGTCTCTCGCTATTAAATGTATAGCACAACAGTAGCTTTTTCTATGGCTTCCGTCGTGGCAATAGCTGAGTGACAAATATGGCGATTTCCTGCAGTGTCCTTGAAAAACCTGATTCAATTAAATTTAAGTATCTTTGGAATCAGTTGTACTAAATACAAAAGTTATGTATGTTTGTAGGTCAGTATTGTATGTACCATGCCTGGGGGGTAGATGTGAACCCTTGGAATCTGTTAGTCTTTAAGGTGCCACCAGACTCCTGGTTGTTTTTGTAGATATAGACTAACACGGCTACCCCCTGATACCTGGGAAGTGTTATGAACTTCAAAGGACTGTGCTGACAATGTGCCAGACAAGAAGGAATTTAAGGGACATACAATGTTAAGTGGTTTTCCTGGGAATCTCTAGCAGGAGGTGAATGCAAATTCTTTACTTCCAGCCTTTTGAAGCTGCACCCTAAGGAGAGAACCATAATCTGCTGATTACCTGTTCCCTGACTCTCAGGGCAGGTCTACACTATGGCAGGGATCGAGGCTCTGAGATCAATCCACCGGCGGGTCTAGTAAAGTCCCGCTAAATCAACAGCAGATCTCTCTCCAGTCGACCCCTGTACTCTACCTCCAACGAGAAAAGTAAAGTAAGTTGATGGGAGATTTTCTCCCATCGACCTCCCATGGTGTAGACCCCGCAGTAACTCGACCTAAGGTACATCGACTCCAGCTACGTTATTCACGTAGTTGGAATTGCGTAGCATAGGTCGACTTACCGCAGTACTGTAGATATAGCCTCAATGTCAGAGAACTAAGCTGAATGAAGGTGTGACCGGGGTCCTAGTAGGGAGCCAGCTATGGTCACTCAATTAGGGTGAACTGCAAAGAATGGGGCAGACAATCCCCAAACAGATGGTGGATATTCCGATACTTAGATTTACCAAGCCAGCATAAAACAGCTTCTTTATTACCTTACTGGTTACTCAGAAGTCCAAACAACACAGTTCCCTTAAAGTGATCCAGCCTCAGGCCTCCATCCAGGTACCCATGTCAAATATGATGAAAATTTCTGTAAATCTTATTTCATTATATAACACAAAAGGTTCTACCAATCCCAAAGGTTCGGACACATTACCTCCCAGATTAATGAATGTTTCAGATCTTACCCAAATATACGCTACAGCCAATTCTTAACTAAACTAAACTTTATTAAAAAAACAAAAGAGAGAATGGTTAAAAGATCAATATACATACAGAAATGAGTTGAATTCATTTAGGTGCAGATTCATAGAAGAGATGGTGAGCTTTGTAGTTGAAAAGAGTTCTTTTAGAAATAGTTAATAGGTTATAGTCCAATGTCCAAATATCATATTCAGGGCATACCAGCATAACTGGGACCTCAGTCTTGCGACTCAAACCTCCCCTGAGGAAGCCTAAGCAGATCTGAGATGACAGAATCAGTTCCCAAGGATCTTTTACACAATTTCATGTCCTCTTTGACAAGTTGGGAGTTCCTCCAGGAACACAAGGCAATTAGGATGACTTTGAAGGAGGTCCATCACCGGTACTTAGCTATAGAATTAACATAAGGCAATTTGCTTGTTCCTCCACCATTCACTGACGCTATCACAGCATAGGCAGGGAACTGGCAGCCTGTCAGGAGGGAGAGAGATGCAGGTCTCTATCCAAGACAGGTTACAACTGAGGAGCCAGAAGCCTAGAGTGAGTGCCGTTGGGGGACCACAGAGGGGGAAATACAGGTGCCACTAAACTGTGACACTGAGCACCTCCTGTTCATGTATTTCTTCACAACACCCCTATAAAGTTGTCACTCACAAGAACTGTGGCACAGAGATTACATGACTTGCCTAAGGTCACAGTGTGTGTCACTAGCAGGAATAGAAACCCGGTTTCCTGAGCCTGACTTGTTTTAAATACATACTGGCTCTGATTCTTTTCCTCTGACCAGTTTTATGCCCATATAACTCAACTGACTTCAGTAGAGTTATTACTGATGTGATTATGGAAATACTGTTTGCAACTCCATAGTCAAGGTTGAGTTCCATTTTGCATTTAAAGCAGGATTCAACTTATTTGTGTTGTCTGAAAAATATACAATATCCTCCCTAAATGTACACTGCTTACTCTTAGAGTCCAGAAGGAATTTAAGTAATTTTATTAATTAACCCATAAGTTTAAATGGTTATTTAAAAATTTAACATCTGTGTACATCTGCTCTTTGTCCCAAATGATCTTTACAATGAAAATGACACTTTAAATGTTCCTTATTGTTAAAATTAATTGAAATCTTTTACATATGCTATTTTTGAAGAAATTAGGTTGCCAATAAACTACATTATTGATTGCTGTATCTAATTACTATATTATATAGGGTACAGACAGGTCAGGTCAGTTGTTCAGGTAACACATAAATGGGGCCAGTGTGACAGCAGAGGTAATTCAATCACCACCTATCCTCTATAGCTAATTTGCGTGCCACAATTCTATTGGTTGTAATGAGTGAGTGGTATGAGGAAGGTTAAATACGTGACAGATTATCTCATTGATAGCAAAAAGAACGAGGAGTACTTGTGGCACCTTAGAGACTAACAAATTCGTTAGTGGCACCTATTTGTTAGTCTCTAAGGTGCCACAAGTACTCGTTCTTTTTGCTGATACAGACTAACACGGCTACCACTCTGAAACCTGTCTCATTGATAGATTACTTGGTCCACCTGTCACTGCCCTTTAAAGATTCTGTGGCTGCATGCTAGTTTGGACTTCAGTACTTGAAAAGCTCACTATGGCACTGCTGTTGCCCCCACCACACACTGAGGCACCACTAGCAGACACACTGAGGCAGGTGCATGGGAGATATCTTAAAGCATGTGCACACACACACAAAATGGGCTTTAGGGAATACGCTCTCCCTGCTCCTCCTTCACATAACACAGGTTTCACTAACACAGTCCTCTAAACAAATAATTCAATTGCAAATTGTGTCAGAGTAACCAGTATCCCTTGTGAATGAAAAGTTTAGTGTTTATATATGAAAATTTTAATATTTTTTAAAACTAAGGACATTCTCAGAATATAACATTAAGGCTGCCTTGTAGTGATACTACAAGGGGAAAAATATGTAAAAGAAAACAAACTAATGTGTCAACAGAAATCAGTTGAATCTAATCTGGGACCTCAAACACCTTCGTAACCATATGATTATTGCATGATGTCACTACAGGGTAAAGTTAAGGTTAGTTGGATGCCTAACTGCATTTTTTTACTTTAACATGTTTGGATTTCTTCTTATAAACTTAACTCTGAATTTACAGAGTTTATAATGCTTGTTCCTTGGATTATTACAATAGTCCTGTGATATTTTTTTTTCACTCTTAAATTATTGATGCATACTCCCAGCCTTAACTACACCTTAATGTACTTTTTGTCTGAGAATTTATACTGGTATGACATTGGATTAAGGCCTACAGCCCTTGTTCCAAAGAGTTTACATTAATAGGCCCCATCTACACTGGCAAGTTTCTGCGCAGTAAAGCAGCTTTCTGCGCTGTAACTCCCGAGGTGTACACACTGCCAAGCCACTTAGTGCACAGAAACTGCGCAGTTATAGGTCTCTAAAAAAACCACCCCGATGAGAGGCGTAGAGCTTTCTGTGCTGGGGCTACAGCGCTGCGGTGCCAGTGTAGACACCGTGGCGATTACAGTACTGCAATTGGCTTCTGGGTGGTGTCCCACAATGCCTGTTCTCACCTCTCTGGTCATCGGTTTGAACTCTACTGCCCTGCCCTCTGGTGACCAACCGTCATCCCCACCCCATACATTCCTTTGCAAATTTGAAAGTCCCCTTCCTGTTTGCTCTCAGAGCATCTTTCCAGGTGGCCATGCCTGCTCCATGCACCAGGTGATCCCCCGCTTGGAGCAATGCCGAGCTGCTGGACCTCATCAGCATTTGGGGAGAGGAAGCTGTGCAGTCCCAGCTGTGCTCCAGCCATAGTAATTATGATACCTACGGACAGATTTCACGATGCATGATAGAAAGGGGCCATGACCGGGACTCATTGCAGTGTCGGGTAAAAGTGAAGGAGCTGTGGAATGTCTATCACAAGGCGTGGGAGGCAAACCGTCGCTCCGGTGCTGCGCCCACGAGCTGCCGGTTCTACAAAGAGCTGGATGCGATACTCAGTGGCGACCCCACCTCCACTGCGAAGGCCCCTGTGGATACTTCGTTGGCTCATGTGCAAGTCTAGAGTGGACCAAGCCAGGAGAAGGAAATCTTGGACAAAGAGGGAGAGGAGACCCAGAGGCAGAGGATGGCTCGGAGGCCAGAGATGCATGCAGTCAGGAGTTCTTTTCTACCCTGAAGGAGCCTAGCCAGTCACAGCAATTGGACCTTGGCGAAGCGCAAACAGGAGAGGAGGCCCTTGGTAAGTGGATCTGATTTGGGGAATTGCTGAAGCGATTTGTTGGGGGCAGGAGGCTTGCAGAAATCAGGCTTGTCTCCCACCGCCTGCCTATTCTGAGCGGCGGATAGACTCCCTCACTTCACGGGAATCTCCCTCAGGGATCTTCTGGAAACTCTTGTGGAGATACTGGGCAATCCGCTGCCACAGGTTCTTCGGCAGAGCTGCTTTGTTTCTCGCCCCATTAACAGTAACTTTCCCTTGCCACTGTGCCGTCACAGGGGGGAGGAGGGGACCATTGCTGCACACAGGTGAGCCGCATAGGGGCCAGGACGGAAGCCGCAGACTTGGAGAAGACCCTTCCTTGATTCCCTGCTCACCCTCAGCAGCGAGATATCTTCCATAATGATCACATCCTGTGGAAAGTGTGGGGACAGGAATGATTATCAAGCCCCCCCTACAGTGCTGGCTCTCCCGAAAAGCCACGTGCCCAGTGTACAACAGGGTCCGGAAAGAGTGATTCACCCTGACCCTGTGGCTACTCACCATTTTGGGGGTCTTGTGGCTCATGTGTGCTTGCCTGGGGTCAGCCAGTTAGTGACAGGTGTTTGAGTACTGGCTGTGTTTTAAAGGACCAAATCAGTGTTGTCTATGTTGCAAACAATACTGCTTCTGTAAAATGTTGCATTTAAACTTCACAGAGATGACCTTGGGAGGCCAGCTCCCTTATTGGCGGCTGAACAGCTGCGCAGAATTAGAAAGCGGCCACGAAGAACTAAGGAGGACTTTCTCCGTGAGGTTATGATGCACTCCGCCGCTGAGAAACAGGAATTGAAGGAGTGGCGGGACAGCAAGAAGAGGGACCGAAAGGAGAACGTGGCACACCAGAAAGAAGCCACGGAGCGGCTCTTAAGTGTTATGGAGCGCCAAGTGGACACGCTCCAGGCGATACTAGCTCTTCAAACCGAGCAGCTCCATGCCTGCCCTCCCCTGCAGCTGCTGTCACAAAACTCTTTCCCATGCGCGCCCACCACACCACCAACACACTGTTATCAACCTCCTGGCTCCACTCTCTACCCGCAGCATTCCACTCCTCCCTCCTCTCAGTCCAGCAGTGTGGACTCCCACTACCCACTGCACTCAACACCCATCCCTCTGCAGTTTGGCCCTGCTGAAGTACAGCATCTGCTTCATTGTACTCCAAAGGAGAAGGTTGGGTATGATCCCTGGACATACACAAATCTATAGCCGTCCCTGGACCCCTCCTCCTATTGATACCGTTCCTTCCCCCATCCCCCTCCCTGCTGATGAATTTTTTCATTTGACTCTCTCCTCCAGTTGTTGTCTTTTAATAAAATAATTGTGTTTGTTTGAAAGCAATCTTTATTCTATTAAGTGAAATCAAAAAGAGCACTGCAAAGCAACATACAATTATGTTAAGTCCCCTTCTTGCATCATGTGCACCAATCACCTCCTAGCATTACAAGCACTGCAATCCCGAGTATAGCCACAAATATTAGTGGCTTTCAGCCTCAAATTGCTGCCTCAAGGCATCCCTGATCCTTATGGCCCCGCATTGTGCCCCTCTGATAGCCCTGGTCTCTGGCTGTTCAAACTCAGCCTCCAGGCGCTGAGCCTCTGCGGTCCAGCCCTGAGTGAAGCTTTCACCCTTCCCTTCACAAATATTATGGAGTGTACAGCACGCGGCTATAAGTATAGGAATATTGTCATTGGCCATGTCCAGCTCCCATACAGGCATCACCAGCCGGCTTTTAAACGGCCAAATGCACACTCAGCAGTCATTCTACACTTGCTTAGCCTGTTGTTGAACAGCTCCTTGCTGCTGTCAAGGTGCCCTGTGTACGGCTTCATAAGCCATGGCATTAAGGAGTAGGCAGGGTCTCCAAGGATCACAATGGGCATTTAAACTTCCCCTACGGTGGTCATCTGGTCCATGAAGAAAGTCCCTGCTTGCAGCTTCTTGAACAGGCCAGCGTTCCGAAAGATGCGTGCGTCATGCACCTTTCCGGACCAGCCTGCGTTAATGTCCGTGAAACGTCCACGGTGATCCACAAGCGCCTGGAGAACCATTGAGAAATACCCCTTGTGATTAATGTACTTGGTGGCTAGGTGGTCTGGTGCCAGAATTGGAATGTGCGTGCCATGAATCACCCTCCGCAGTTAGGGAAGCCCATTTGTGCAAAGCCATCCACAATGTCACGCACATTGCCCAGAGTCATGGTCTTTCGGAGCAGGATGCGATCAGTGGCCCTGCACACTTCCATAAACACGAGTCCAACGGTTGACTTTCCCACTCCAAACTGGTTAGCGACCGATCGGTAGCAGGCTGGAGTAGCCAACTTCCACAGTGCAATTGCCACGCGCTTCTCCAATGACAGGGCAACTCTCATTCTCATGTCCTTGCACTGCAGGGCTGGGCCGAGCTCACCACACAGTCCCATGAATGTGGCTTTTCTCATGCAAAAGTTCTGCAGCCACTACTCGTCATCCCAGACGTGCATCATGATTTGATCCCACCACTCAGTGCTTGTTTCCCGAGGCCAAAAGTGGCATTCCGCTGTGGTCAGCAGCTCCGTGAAAGCCACAAGCAATCTCGTGTCATAGCTACTACGCGTGGCAAGATCAACGTTGCACTCCTCTTGACTTTGTAGTTTAAGGAATAATTCCACTGCCACTCATGACGTGTTATTGAGAGCGAGCAGCACGCTGGTCAACAGTTTGGGATCCATTCCTGCAGCCTGAAGAGGCAGGGTGCTCAGTACACAAACCGTTGAAAGATGGCACCAAATGTGGATGGAAGCACAGGGTCTGCTGGGATGCGAAGCAATGCATCACGAGGCATTGGGACTGGACCCAGGATGTCCCGCTACCCCCTCACCTTCCCACAAGTCTTAGCGGCAAAGAGAAAGAGGTGTTCTGTGGGATAGCTGCCCAGAGTGCAGCGCTCCAAATAGCGCTGCAAGTGTGAACACGCTATTGCGCAGGCAGCTGTCAGTGTGAACACACAACAGTGGTTTTCCTTCTGCGTTCTTTGAGTGGCACTGTAACTACCGGCGCTGTAACTTTGCCAGTGTAGACGTGCCCTAAAATTCACCACACAAAAAATAACAGACTCCCAAGGTTGGAAACTGAGAGGGTGACAATAGTGAACAGTGGGAGGGAAATGAGGGGCTGTGAGGGTGATTGCATCCATCAGCATATCAACTCATTGCTTTAATTATAACATCAAAGATCTTTCATTAGAAAACATTAGTATAGAGTGTAGTATAAAGCTCCATCCATTTTCACAGGTTTTTGTGAGTGAAGGTTATGATGTGGAATTTAGTTGGTGTACCTTAGAGGAAGCTTACTGAGAGCTAAACTAGGGCAACATAGGATTTCTGCTTCTAAATAACGTACAAAAAAATCTGCATTAAATTAGATTGCAAAATTAGGAAATGCCAAATTTACATTGGACCAAGCTCTGAAGTCTTAGGCTATGGCTACACTGCAGAGCTAACAGCGGTGCAGCTGCACTGAACTAAAGTTCCTAATAATAGGTTTAATAATAAAAGGAAAAAGAAAGAAGAGAGGTACAAATGGTTAAAAGATCAATATACAGAAAAATGACTTTCAATGTTCATAGTTCAGGATCAGAGCAGTGATGGAATGAACTGCTGGCTTGTAAAAATCTCTCTGGAATCATCCCAACAGGTCAGAATCCAAATGCAGCTAGATGTAAAGTTTGTTAGTCTTTCCATGCATTTTCCAGGGCATTCCAAATAGTTATTTGGAAGATCTCCATTTTACCAGGTATACTTTCCCTGTTCAAAGTTTAAGCAGATGAGAGATGACAGGATTAGGCTTGGGGCTTTTCTTTTATAGCTCTTCTAGCAGGCTGACACGCCTTGTTGTCACAGCAGGGCCTTCCGCCCCCCCCCCCCCCCCCGAAGAATAGGCAGTGTCAACCTTTGCTTTGAAGCAAATCTTCTATTTCCTATGCATACACAGGTAAACTAGTTACACTCATTCAAATAAGGCAATTAACCAGTCCTTCCTTATAACAGAGATAGTTAAACTGAAGACAATGTAGATAATATTATTAGTTTTCCTGCAGTATCTTACATCTTTGATCTTAAAGTTAACTGGACACAGTCCCATATATAATTAAGGCAATTAAGACGTGAAAGGGAATTAGCATCTACAAACTAATCTGGTTACATTGTTAAACTTCTAACAAGATACAGGTAAACACAGATGAATACCCTTAGCATCTATCCTTGATTTCTATTACTACAAATAAATGAGTTGATGATTGCTAGTCTAGTACATCTCTTTGAAATTCTCATGCAAGTAGATTGCCTTGATTACAATTATAATGCCTTCTGTTAAATTCTTATGGGTCATACACAGGTTGTCTGGCCTGTCAGTGTCACAATATTGTAAAGGATAATTCAAGGTAGAGTGGCCTGTTAACACCTCTGCAGTCATAGGACAAAAAGAGGGGGTTAATGAGTGGGTTACAGATTGTTGACATATCTTCACTGCTACAATGATCAATACCTAACACCCCACATTGGAACCCAGACCAGGTATCTTCAAACATCTACAACCCATACTCGATGGGGACCCCATCATGAAAGATATCTTTCCTGAATTCCCACTTCTGGCCTTCAAACAACTTCCCAACCTTTCTAAGATCATCATCATAGGCAAGCTCCCCACACACCAGGACACACCAACTCAAAGTAGCATCAGACCCTGCCAGAACAACAGATGCAAAACCTGCAGACATATCTCCACTGGTACAGTGATCAACACCCCACACAACACAGCTTTCAAGATCCAGGGATCCTACCTATGCCTATTAAAACATGTGGTAAACCTCATCTAGTGCACCCACCACTATGTGGGTGAAACCATACAAACACTATGCTCTTGAATTAACTCAAACAGGAAAACAATAACATACAAAAACACCCTATAATCTGTGGGTACACACTTTTCACAAAGCAATCACTCCATCTCTGACCTCTCAATCCTCATCCTCAAAGGAAACCTGCACAACACTTTCAAAAGATGAGCCTGGGAGTTTAAATTCATTACGCTGCTAGATGCTAAAAATCATGGACGGAACAGAGACACTGGATTTATGGCTTATTACAACAATCTGTAACCCCTTAACCCCCTCTTTTGTCCTATGACTGCAGAGGTCTTAACAGGTAAGGCCACTTTACCTTGTATGGTCCCTTACAATATGTGCTAACTACTTATGCTAAACAATCTGTTCCACCTTGCATTTTGCTATGATGCTGGGAGTTCCTTTCCCAGACCTGAAGAAGAGCTCTGAGTGGCTCAAAAGCTTGTCTCTATTTCCAGCAGAAATTGTTACAGAATTCGATTTTTGGCAACCGATTGTATAAAGTCGAGTGCATGCGGCCACACTAAGCACATTAATTCGGCGGTGTGTGTCCATGTACCAAGGCTAGTGTTGACTTCCGGAGCGTTGCACTGTGGGTAGCAATCTCATAGCTATCCCATAGTTCCCGCAGTCTCCCCCGCCCATTGGAATTCTGGGTTGAGATCCCAATGCCTGATGGGGCCAAAAACATTGTCGCTGGTGGTTCTGGGTACAACCTCACCCCTCCCTCCGTTAAAGCAACAGCAGACAACCGTTTCGCGCCTTTTTTCCTGGGTGAACTGTGCAGACGCCATACCACGGCAAGCATGGAGCCCGCTCAGCTCAAGACAGCAGTCATGAACATTGTAAACACCTCGCACATTATCGTGCAGTTTATGCTGAACCAGGACCTGAAAAACCAGGCGAGGAGGAGGCGGCTACGGCAGCGCGGCGACGACAGTGATGAGGACATGGACATGGACACAGAATTCTCTCAAACCGCGGGCCCCGGCGCTTTGGAGATCATGCTGTTAATGGGGCAGGTTATAGCCGTGGAACGCCGATTCTGGGCCCGGGAAACAAGCACAGACTGGTGGGACCCCATAGTGTTGCAGGTGTGGGACGATTCCCAGTGGCTGCGAAACTTTCGCATGCGTAAGGGCACTTTCATGGAACTTTGTGACTTGCTTTCCCCTGCCCTGAAGCGCCAGAATACCAAGATGAGAGCAGCCCTCACAGTTGAGAAGCGAGTGGCGATAGCCCTGTGGAAGTTTGCAACGCCAGACAGCTACCGGTCAGTCGGGAATCAATTTGGAGTGGGCAAATCTACTGTGGGGGCTGCTGTGATGCAAGTAGCCAAAGCAATCACTGAGCTGCTGCTACCAAAGGTAGTGACTCTGGGAAATGTGCAGGTCATAGTAGATGGCTTTGCTGCAATGGGATTCCCTAACTGTGGTGGGGCGATAGATGGAACCCATATCCCTATCTTGGCACCGGAGCACCAGGGCAGCCAGTACATAAACCGGAAGGGGTACTTTTCAATGGTGCTGCAAGCACTGGTGGATCACAAGGGACGTTTCACCAACATCAACGTTGGATGGCCGGGAAGGGTTCATGACGCTCGCGTCTTCAGGAACACTAATCTGTTTAAACGGCTGCAGCAAGGGATTTACTTCCCAGACCAGAAAATAACCATTGGGGATGTTGAAATGCCTATAGTTATCCTTAGGGACCCAGCCTGCCCCTTAATGCCATGGCTCATGAAGCCATACACAGGCAGTCTGGACAGTAGTCAGGAGCTGTTCAACTACAGGCTGAGCAAGTGCAGAATGGTGGTAGAATGTGCATTTGGACGTTTAAAGGGTCGCTGGCGCACTTTACTGACTCGGTCAGATCTCAGCCAAACCAATATTCCCATTGTTATTGCTGCTTGCTGTGTGCTCCAAATCTCTGTGAGAGTAAGGGGGAGACGTTTATGGCGGGGTGGGAGGTTGAGGCAAATCGCCTGGCCACTGATTACGCGCAGCCAGACACCAGGGTGATTAGAAGAGCACACCAGGAAGCGCTGCGCATCAGAGAAGCTTTGAAAACCAGTTTTATGACTGGCCAGGCTACGGTGTGAAAGTTCTGTTTGTTTCTCCTTGATGAAAACCCGCCCCCTTGATTGACTCATTCCCTGTAAGCAACCCACCCTCCCGCTTCGATCACAGCTTGCTTTCAAAGGAAATAAAGTCACTATCATTTAAAAATCATGTATTCTTTATTTGATTATAAAAAGAGGGAGAGAACTGACAAGGTAGCCTGGGTGGGGTTTGGGAGGAGGGGAAGAGGGAAGGAAAAGGCCACTTCAAAAGTTCAGAATAATGACAGCCTTTTGCTTGGGCTGCCCACTGGGGTGGAGTGGGAGGGTGCACGGAACCTCCCCCCCCGCGTTCTTGGGCGTCTGGGTGAGAAGGCTATGGAACATGGTGAGGGGGGAGGGCGGTTATACAGGGGCTGCAGTGGCACTGTGTGATCCTGCTGCCGTTCCTGAAGCTCCACCAGACGCCGGAGCATGTCCGTTTGCTCACGCAGCAGCCCCAGCATTGCATCCTGCCTCCTCTGATCCTCCTGCCGCCACCTCTCATCTCGAGCGTCCCTCCTGTCCTCACGTTGGTCCCTCCTGTCCTCACGTTCACTGGCATCTTTCCTGTACTTTGATACCATGTCCTTCCACTCATTCAGATGAGCTCTTTCATCGTGGGTCGATTGCATGATTTCCGAGAACATTTCGTCTCGCGTGCGTTTTTTTCGCTGCCTTATCTGAGATAGCCTTTGGGACGGAGGAGGGAGGCTTGAAAAATTTGCAGCTGCGGGAGGGAGGGAAAAAAGGGAGAGAAGTATTTAAAAAGATACATTTTACAGAGTAATGCTTATACTCTTTCACGGTGAACAACACTATTCACATTACATAGCACATGTGATTTCAGTACAAGGTCGCATTTTGCATCTTAATATTGAGGGCCTGCGGCTTTGGTGTTAGAGATTACAGACGCAGGTTCAGGCAACAGAATTCAGCTTGCATGCAGCCATGGTAAGCCATTGTCTTTCGGCTTCTGCAACCTTCATTAAAGCAGCACCCTCCTTTCCCATACCAAGCAAAGACTGTTGAGTGCTGCGGTTTTCCTGTTAACGTGCAGCAGCAGAAACCAAACTAAACCCCCCCACCACCCATCCAATTCTCTGGGATGATCGCTTTACCCCTCCCCCCACCGCGTGGCTGGTATCAGGGAAGATCCCTGCAGAAACCAAAGTAACCCCCCCCTCCCATCCAATTCTGTGGGATGATCGTTTTACCTCTCCCCCCACCGCGTGGCTGGTATCAGGGAAGATCCCTGCTAGCCAAACGCGAAAAGCTCAGCGCCAATGCCCCCCTCCCCCCGCACCGCTTGGCTAACTGCAGGGAAGGATTTCTTTTCAGCCACAGGCAAACAGCCCAGTAGGAATGGCCATCTCTGTCCCCTTCATTAAATTCCTGTATTTCAACCAGGTTACCATGAACGATATCACTCTCCTGAGGATAACACAGCGAGATAAAGAACGGATGTTGCTTGAATGCCAGCAAACTCCGGGACCATACGCTGCCAGGCTTTGTCATGCAATGATACCAGATTATTTGCTACTAGCATGGCGTGGTCAAGTGTCCTACCATGGAGGACGGAATAAGGCTGCACTGCCCAGAAACCTTCTGCAAAGGCTTTTGGAGTACCTCCAGGAGAGCTTCATGGAGATGTCCCTGGAGGATTTCCGCTCCATCCCCAGACACGTTAACAGACTTTTCCAGTAGCTGTACTGGCCGCGAATGCATCCCAAGTCCTCAGGGCAAATTAATCATTAAACACGCTTGCTTTTCAACCATGTTTTATATTTACAAAGGTACACTCACCAGAGGTCCCTTCCATGGCTTCATGGTCTGGGATAACGGCTTGGGAGGGTGGGGAGGGTACTTCAGTCAGGCTGAGAAAAAGATCCTGGCTGTTGGGGAGAACACAGTGCTGTGTGCTCTCCGCAAGCTCATCCTCCTCCTCATCTTCCCCATCCGCAGAATCCTCAGGCATGGCTGAGAGTACCCCCTCCTCGGAATCCACGGTCAGGGGTGGGGTAATGGTGGCGGCCCCCCCTAGAATTGCATGCAGCTCAGCGTAGAAGCAGCATGTCTGCGGCTCTGCACCGGACCTTCCGTTTGCTTCTTTGGTTTTCTGGTATGCTTGTCTGAGCTCCTTAACTTTCACGCGGCACTGATATGAGTCCCTATTGTGGCCTCTCTCCATCATGCCCTTGGAGATTTTTTCAAATGTTTTGGCATTTCGTCTTTTGGAATGTAGTTCTGCTAGCATGGAATCCTCTCCCCATATAGCAATCAGATCCAGTACCTCCCGTACGGTCCATGCTGGTGCTCTTTTTCGATTCTCAGACTGCATGGTTACCTGTGCTGATGAGCTCTGTGTGGTCACCTGTGCTCTCCACGCTGGGCAAACAGGAAAGGAAGTTTGCGGGGCTTTTCCTGTCTACCTGGCCAGTGCCTCTGAATTCAGATTGCTGACCAGAGCAGTCACAATGGTGCACTGTGGGATAGCTCCCAGAGGCCAATACCGTCGAATTTCGTCCACACTAACCCTAATTCGAACCGGCAATGTCGATTTCAGCGCTACTCCCCTCGTCGGAGAGGAGTACAGAAATTGATTTTAAGAGCCCTTTATATCGAAGTAAATGGCTTCGTTGTGTGGATGGGTGCAGGGTTAATTCGATTTAACGCTGCTAAATTTGACCTAAACTCATAGTGTAGACCAGGCTAAAGACATTACCTCACTTCCGTTGTCTCTTTCATATCCTTGGGACCGACACGGCTACAACTACACTGCATATAGAACATATATTATTCAAAAATTATTACAGAACCGTTCCAGATCTGTCACAACACCCACATTTATCATGCTGCAAAACTATTCCTGAGGAATGCAAGTGAGAGAAGGGAAATGGTGATTTTAATAGTTTACAACTCAGCTAAACCTGAATGGAATTCCATGGGACAAAGAGAAGGCAGGTCTCTAGGCCAACAGCTCTTTGAGTGCAGAATTTTCAGAGGCCTGCTGCAAACAACTGAGATGTTAGAGCTTCTCAAAAGAAGGTTTTAGTAAACTTTTATAATAATGGAAAGTGTTAGACAACCAAAATTAAGGTGTTGCTACCAGCTTCCCCTATAATTATGTACATGTCCCGGAAAATGTTTGGTAACCACATTCAGTAAACAGAAAAATAGAATACATTTTATGCCAATATTCTTTGTAAAGAACCAGAATGCATTCAAGTCCTTCTCTTTCTCTTAAACAGATGGATACACTGCCACTTACTACCCTCTGCCTTTCCTCCACAAAACCCTTGGACACAGGTTATTTAAATGAAGACCAAATCTTCATGAAGGAAAGAAGAAAGAAAATAACCATAAATACAGAAAAAATAACAATTTGTTTTTTGACTCCACGGATTTAGCAGGAATGAGATTAGGGTTGCCAACTTTCCAGGATTGTCCTGGAGTTACCAAGAATTAAAGTTTAATCTTTAATTAAAGATTTTGTCATGATGAACCTCCAAACATACGTCCAATCAAAATTGGCAACCCTAAATGAGATATTAACAATAAAACAGTTTGTGTATTCCAGAGTCCTCCAGACAGTTTGAAGTTAGACTACATGGTTTGTAGAACCTACATTGTCTCCTCCAGAGCAGCTGTGTTTTGAAGCCTCATACTGACCTTTGTCATAAATGCTAAAAGAGCTGTCTCAACATATTTATCCTAGCGTTGATTGTGACCTGAAGGACTGTTGTTAGTAACTTAATGTTAGAACTGCTGGCCTTGTCCTACAGCAGTGGTCATCATCAAACCTGGGGACTCTCCCAGTCAATCGCGATCTCCGGCGCTGTAGTGGGGCTGACGCTAAGACAGGCTTGTTCCCTGCCTGCCCCGGCCCCATGCCACTCCCAGAAGTGGCCAGCGCGGCCCCGTGGGGAGGAGGGGGGGTGCGCAGGGGCAGGGGTCTCGGTGCACTGCTCCTGCCTGCAAGCACCCCCACTCTCGCAGCTCCAATTGGCCGGGAACAGGGAACTGTGGCCAATCGGAGCTGAGGGGTGGTGCCGGCAGAGAGGGGCAGTGCGCGGAGCCATGTGCCCCCCCTCCAGGAGCCACAGGGGTACGTTGGCCCCTTCCGGGAGCGGTGTGGGGAGGGGCAGGCAGGGAGCCTGCCTTAGATTCGCTGTGCCGCCAACTGGGAGCAGCCTGCAGTAAGTGCCGCCCGTCAGGAGGTCACACCCCAACCTCCAGCCCCCTCCCAGAGCCAGCACCCCATACTCCCTACTGCACCCTGAACCCCCTCCTGCACTCAAGCCCCTGCCCCAGCCCTGAGCCCCCTACCTGAGACAGCACCCCATACCGCTTCTTGCACCCCTGCCCCAGCCCTGACCCCCTCCCAGACCCAGCACCCCACACTCCTTCCTGTACCCCAACACTCTGCCCCAGCCCAGAGCCCCCTCCTGCATCCAAACTCCCTCCCAGAGCTTTCACCCCTTACCCTCTCTTGCACCTCAACCCCCTGCCCAAGGCTCAGCCCGGATCCCCCTCCCACACTGCGTACCCCTCGCCCCCAGCCCAGAGCCTGCACCCCCTCCCGAACCCCAACCCCCTGCCCCAGCCTGATGAAAGTGAGTGAGGATGGGGGAGAGGGAGTGACAGAGAGAGCGGGGGATGGAGTGAGTGGGGCAGGGCTTCAGGGAAGGTGCGGGGTAGATCCTGGTTTGCCCTTAAGTTCAAAAAGTGATCTTGGGCGTTAAGAGGTTGCAGACCACTGTCCTACAGTATATTACATGGTAGCAGTTCACCCTTTGGGACCCACGAGCTCGCAGTGTGATGCTGTGGCCAAAAGAGCTAATGCGATGCTGGGATGCATAAACTGGGGAACATAAGAACATAATAACGGCCACACTGGGTCAGACCAAAGGTCCATCTAGCCCAGCATCCTGTCTTCCAACAGTGGCTTTAGAGGGAATGAACAAACAGGTAATCATCAAGTAATCCATCCCGTCGCCCATTCCCAGCTTCTGGCAAACAGAGACTAGGGATACCATCTCTGCCCATCCTGGCTAATAGCCATTAATGGACCTACTCACCATGAATTTATCTAATTCTTTTTTTAACCCTGTTATAGTCTTGACCTTCACAGCATCCTCTGGCAAAGAGTTCCACAGGTTGACTGTGTGTTGTGTGAAGAAATACTTCCTTTTGTTTGTTTTAAACCTGCTGCTTATTAATTTCATTTGGTGATCCCTAGTTCTTGTGTTATGAGAAGGAATAAATAACACTTCATTATTTACTTTCTCCACACCAGTCATGATTTTATAGACCTCTATCATACCCACCCTTAATCATCTCTTTTCCAAGCTGAAAAGTCCCCAGTCTTATTAATCTCTCCTCATATGGAAGCCGTTCCATACCCCTGATCATTTTTGTTGCCCTTTTCCAATTCCAATATATCCTTTTTGAGATGGGATGACCACATCTGCACACAGCATTCAAGATGTGGGCATACCATGAATTTATATAGAGGCAATATGATATTTTCTGTCTTATTATCTTATTATCTATCACTTTCTTAATGATTCCCAACATTCTGTTAGCTTGTTTGCCTGCCACTGCACATTGAGTGTATGTTTTTACAGAACTATCCACAACTCCAAGATCTCTTCCTTGAATGGTCAGAGATCATTTAAAGCCCATCGTTTTATATGTATAGTTGGGATTATGTTTTCCAATGTGCATTACTTTCTATTTATCAACATTGAATTTCATCTGCCATTTTGTTGCCCAGTCACCCAGTTTTGTGAGATCCCTTTGTAACTCTTCGCAGTCTGCTTTGGACTTAACTCAAGTAGGAAGAGGGAGGTTATTTTCCCTCTATATTTGGCAGTGGTGTGACCGCTGATGGAATACAGTGCTCACAATTCAAGAAGGATGTTGATAAATTGGGGAAGCTTCAAAGGAGAGCCGCAAGAATGATTAAAGGATTAGAAAACATGCCTTTTAGTGATAGTCTCAAAGAGCTAAATCTATTTAGTTTAACAAACAGAAGGTTAACGGGTGACTTGATTGAAGTCTACAAGTATATACATGGGGAACAAATATTTCACAATGGGCTCTTCAGGCTAGCAGAGAAAGGTATAACATGATCCAATGGCTGGAAGTTGAATCCAGACAAATTCAGACAGGAAATAAGGTGTACATTTTTAACAGAGTGTAAATAACTATTGTCCGCAATTAGCAAAGATCGTGGTGGATTCTCCATCATTGGATATTTTCCAAAAAGATATGCTCTAGGAATTATTTTGAAGAAGTTCTATGGCTGTTTTATACAGGAGGTCAGACTAGATGATCATAATGGTCCCTTCTGGCTTGGAATCATTTAGTATGATGAACAGTGTTGGACTTCGTAGTGCACTCTTCTGAAAATGTTGACCTGATAGTTGAAGTTCGGCTGATGCACAAACTTTAAAAAATGCCATCACTGACTTGATCCTACCTCTGAAGTAAAACTCAGCTACAACGTTATACAACAGTTTAGGTCGGGAATTGAAAAAGCCATGTGTAACAGAAACTGTAGGAGGACTTGGGTAGGCAGAATGTAATTACCCAGGTAACAATTTCACCAGGACACAAGTGCTAATGCTTATAAAGTCCAACTGGCAGTACAGGTATATAGTGATGGCAGTTTTAAAAAGTATGTCAGAGAAGAACAGATTGAAAGAATAACTGGTAGAAAGTATTTGTGAAAAAGTCCTATGCCCCTCTGCTCCTGTGCAGTGATTGGCAGCACAGCAGTCCATTATCCCCTAAAGTGACAAGATACATATATGTCACTCTTTAAAACTCTGTGGCTGATCCCAGAGTTCATGGCTGCACAGCCAGTTTAGTATCTAAGTGGGAGAAGGAGAGATCTGTGAACAGGGATAGGCCATCTGTCTATATCCAGATTTCATTAATGTAATTTTTTTTAATTTACCCCACATATTAACAATCAAACTTTGATTGTTTGAACTGAATCTCTGTTGTTTGACGGTCAGATATGTCCTCTAAGCTTTGACTTCTGCATGTACATCTATGGACTGAAGTCCAGGACCACATCTGCTGCTGCCCCTACTGAGCTGGCCAGCCTTAGGGAAATTGGCCAGCTGTCTATAATCAAGGGAACTGGACAGCTCGCTCTAAAGTCTGCAGTCAGGATCAGAGGAGGCATATTTCAAACCCTAGTGGTCCAGGCCAATGATTATGTGAAGGCTTCTACACGAGAATGAGACCTCTGGATAATCAAAGTTCTATTGTACTGTTTTCCTTAATTTTTAAACAGTTATATTTGCAAATATTGTCAGAAAGGAAAGTGAGGAGGTTTGGATTGTCTGAGAGAGTTCCTCACAAACATAAAATATTAGTTAGTCTCAGTAGGTTTGTATAATCCAGTTTGTGAAGGTACAATGGAGCATTTTTGTATTTCTCCACAAGGTGGTGATTTGTCTGATGGCTGAGGGAAGAGAGAGTTTTATAGGTAATAGTTTGAGAGCAATTCTAGAGAAAAGAAGATTACTTATTATAAAGGTCAGTAAGGCTGCATAGTGTGTTTAGAGATGGAAAAATTAAGTCTCTGATCCTGCAAAGACATATATATGTTTACTTTATGCAGTATGAGTAGTCCCATTGGGTTAAGCACAAGGGTAAATTTTTGCAGGATCAGGCTAAGGATAGGGATATATAATAGAGATGTCTAGCTATTTTGTGGCGAGGAGCAAAGAGTCTGTCTACTTGTGCAGTTCAAATTGTTTGTTGCTTGTTTTAATGATTTTAGAGTTGTGTTTAAAAACAAAGTTGAAGGGAAGGAACAATAGGATATCTTTTTCTATGTTAGGGATATCACCACCAAAATGGGACATGTACAGCATCTCTGGGAAAGATACAGTACCTCTGTTGTTGGTCGCGTAAAAGGAAACACTATTAAATTCTGTACAGTAATTTTTTGGAACTGGGACAGTAACAAAACCAAGATTTTGTTATCAGTGTAAAGGTCAGCAATGCAGACAAAGATTAGCACAGTATCTCTTGCAGGACAAAGAACTTTAATTTTAATCATTCCACCAGTCATAAATTTACTGTACTTCAAAATTAACTATTTGTGTGCGTGCTCCTGGATGAAACAAACTGGAAACTCTGTTGTTTTGATTTAATATTCCTCTTATTCTCTTGAATAAATATATGAATTTGGATAGGTCATGACCGTTTTTTTCCTCTCTGCACGTAGACCAGTTTCAGCAAATATGAGGGGACATTTTGATAGCGATTAAGGGCATTTTCTATACTTATTGACATCTTTCTTCCATTTTACATCATATCCAAAGAGTTGTATGGATTAGTTTGTGGTTTCTGTTTTAACTCGAGTTAATTGACTTCCAGTTAACTCCAGTTTACTAACACAATTGTAAATATTAGTCTAGACACTCCCCCAGATGTTTAGCCCAGAACACAAAGGATCCGTAGAAAATTGGACTGGAAAACGGAAGTGAATTGGTGTTTCCTAAAATATTAAGGAAATAGTTACATGTGAAATAGGCCCTTTTTCTCCGAGGGCTATATGCTTTTCTCTAATGAAGTGTTGGGTATTACTGGCTAATCAGCAGGTCCAGATCTGGCATCCTACACCGTAAACGTGGACAGCGAGATCCTGTTTGAGATTTTTGTGCAGCCTTGTTTGGGGTTGGATGCGCTATAAATACAAAGTGACTCAGGAGCACGAATCTGGAAGCAGGCGGGACTGACAACGCGGCCCCGCCCCCAGGCAACGTTTCCTCTCCCGCCTCCCTCGGAGCGCAGCCGCCACCACAGAGGAGGTTTGTCCTTCCGCTGCCGCCGTCTACCGGGCGGCTTCAGCCAATCCGCGAGACTGTTTGGGTCGGAAGAGGCGGGAGGCCACCGGGGCGGTGGGATCGAAGCTGGTTTCCGCTCGGTGCGCTTGTGCCTGTCGCTGCTCCCGGCATGGAGGATTTTTCCGCCAAGTTCGTGTCCCAGAAGATCAGTAAGACCCGCTGGCGGCCGGTGCCCGCTGCCGCTCTGCAGCCGCCCGAGCTCTTCGCTACCGGCTCCTGGGACAATGAGGTACCGGCCCGGGGCAGCCCCGCGCCCCAAATCCTCTCCCGCCCCGGCTTGTGCTGCTGCCGCGCCCCTGCCCGCGTGGCCGGGCCTGAGTTCCCCGGGCCGTTACTAGGACGTGTCTCTCGCTCTGAGCTGCTTGACGCGCGCCGTTAGTGGCCCCCCGGGCATGCCGCTGCTGGGCGGGGGGCTCGGGTGAGAGGCGGCCGAGCGGCGCGAGTGTGTGACAGCGGCACAAGCCGGGGGTGCTGCGCAAGGCCGCGTTTGCCCTGCGCTGCGCCTCATGCTGCGGCGGTGCCCAGCGAGTCCCCCACCCTTAGCGCAGTGCCCGGACCCTCCGCCTCACCACGCTGCGGCGAGGGCGGGCGGCCGCTGCCTCTCGGTGCTGAAGCGCTGTGACCTCCCCGGAGCCTCCCGGCGTGGTTCTCTGTGTATTTTCAGATCCTGGTAGGTTGAACAGAGACTTCCACCTTTCTCAATTAAATTGAGCACCATGCAGCTAATGGTGTGAGATCTTAAGAACTAAGCTCCTGGTTTCTCTTCATGAAGGCTAAAGCTCCTTGCTGGACTGTGTGTGTGTGTTTCTTTGCTTAACTCCATGACCAACATTTCCTCTTCCTTTTGATGTGTGCTGATTGACTAGCTCTCCTCTACTTAGAGATGGCTGCATTTAACTGGTTATGTAGATTTCATTAATTGCTTAGCATTTTGCAGGATTAATATGCTGTGTAAATACAAAAAAATTATGGCATATTAATTTTCTCCAGGTGCCTTGAATGTATTTAATCTACCTCTATGAAAATCTGTCAGCTAGTTTATTTTCTCAAGGTAGTCTCTTTGGGAAGAGAGAAAAAGTTGAGCTGACTTATTGTTTCAAGTGTAGCTGTATTGGTCCCAGGATATTAGAGAGATCAGGTGGATGAGGTAATATCTTTTATTGGACCAACTTGCTCAAAGAGACAAGCTTGTTTCTTTTACCAACAGAATTTGGTCCAATTAAAAATGTTATCTCACCCACCTTGTCTCAACTGACTTATTGACAAGAGTGTCTTAACATATTTTAAAATAAGCTAGCTTCACTCTTGTCATACAGGAAAACAAGATCTCTGTTTGGTCTGTCGGAGACTTTGGAAGTTTGGGTCCCAATGGGGAGTATCAAGGAGAACCACAGCTGTTATGTGATATCAGACACCATGGTGATGTTATGGACATGCAGGTAAAATAGTTATATCCAATGGCTGTTTTTTTTCTTCCTTTTTAATAAGGATTTAACACCACTTTTAAAGAAGATTTTAAGTATCAGTGGGATATCAGAGTATTGAGAATCAAATAATTTTTTCCTAGGGGATTATTGTCTAAATCAGTTTCCAAACATTAGATTTTTCATTTGTACATTCTGAGATTATCTAACAATAAGTAAGACTGCTGCAAATTCAAATCACTTGTGTTTCTGTGGTGATGTCCTCAAACTGTAACAAGCTTAAGATATTTCTTCTTAGTTTTTTGACCAGGAAAGAATTGTAGCTGCTTCGTCAACAGGAAGTGTAACAATTTTCCGTCACCATCAGAATAATCAGGTAAATAACTTGCTGTAGACATAATGTGCACTTGGTTTCAGCTACTCTTGCTTATAGTACAAATCATTTTAGTGCTCACAGAGACATGACTTCTCAGAACTATCAAAGCATGAAGCAGCTGAACTCATGAGTCCTAAAATCTGTAAAGCAAGAATTAGGCTAACTTTTAAAATATGTAAAATAATCCGATAGTACTTACATAAGTGGACCTGTGGTAACAACTGGGCTTACAAATTTACCTAAATTGTGAACTTTATTGTAGAAAGCATGCATACGTTCATAAGATATTGCAATAACGTATAATAACAAATGGTAATAGGAAAAGATACAAAAGACAGATAACGTAACTAAATTAGTCTAAACAAAAAGGACAAGTGAACATAATTTGAAGATTGTGTTAAAATTATGCTTGTTAAAAACAGAAAATTTAAAGCCAAAAGTTGTTAATCCAAAAATGGTATGTCAAATATTAAGTCTAATTAATAAACAAAATAATGAGAGAATGGGTATTCCACCCATCATTCCCTTTTTGGGTCATTAAAAGAGAAAAAAATTTTATGGAAAATACAAAAACAAAAATAAAAACAGATGAAGGCAACTGGAGCAAGCTTCACCACCATGTCTGTCACCCCCCACTGTCTTCTGCACACTGGAACTTTTTTGTCCTAAAAGTGAGGGATGTTCTGATCAGACCAAGCCAAAGAGAAGGATACCGATGACAATACCACCTCACTCAGTTCTAGCTGAATCCTAAACCCTACCTAGAATAAAATGGGATTGGATTTTGACAACAGCTGCAGCTCATCTCAATGAACTTCTTCGCTTTTCCCTGAAAGGAAAGTTTTGGACTTGAACAACAGCAGCAACAACAGTTTCAGACCATTTTAACAAGCTTCTTTTCTTTTCCCCCAAAAGGACAGTTATTATCCTTTTTAATACCATCTAAGAGACTGTCAAAGAAGGGAACAAGAAAGCTTGTTTAAAATAAAAGCCTTACTTAATACTTCAAATTTCAAATGCTTTAACTGTTTTTCTGTCTCTTCTGTATCTTTTAATAAAAGGTTAAAAGGATTTTTAATGGTGTGTTTGCCATGGTACTAAGCTGGCTGTATGTATACCAAAACCCCAGGCCTTGTTTAACACTGTTCGGTGTCAGACAGTGACTGGGTCATGTTAACATCTTTGGGCCCTTTATTTCATCTAAACCAATATAGCGGACCTTATGGTTGTCTGACAGATGACTCACGTAGGATATATGAAGAGCCATGTTCTAGACAGGCTCCTTCCTTACATGAATATATATCAGCAGAAAGTCTGTTCATTGAATGTTTATGCATATATAAAAGTTACAATGGTATGTTACTTGATTTATGTAGTAGTTGCTATACTTCTGAAAGAATATTGGCCTGCTTGTTCCTTCTTTTTTTTAAAAAGAGAACATGTATGAGTCTAGAACTTAGATGTAACTTGAATTTATAATGCAAGTACACACTTAACTAAACAGGATGTTCCGTAACTGTTGGATTTATTTCCTGATGAACATACTGTCTGATAGAAAGACAGGCAATATCTGAGAACTCTATAGTTCCACCCGTAAATTTAGCTTTCAGTATTTGTCTGTTTTACTTTATTGTGTAATTATGAGAACTGAGTTTTTTTTTTTTTTTTTTTTTTTTTTTTTTTGGCAATAATTTGCCTTCCTTACTGCCATAAACCAACGATTTGATCTCAAAGTCTATGTTCAGTATCCAGACCTCATGAAGACCCTATATCCCTGCTAAATATCACTGTGTTGAAATACATTTCCCAGATCATAAAGATATAAATATGTAAATAGATTCCGCTTCTTGTCTGGCAGGATTCTTATGCTTTCTAGAGCTATTGCTATTCAACGTGTCCCTGATAAGAAGCTCTAGTGATTGAGCTGAGAAGAGAGTTCTGTCTGGTCCATCATGCCCAGAAGGATAGTGGCTGAAATGCAGGGTTGTGCATTGGGGATTAAAGAGGAACAAAATATCTTCTGATCTATATTGATGTGAACAACCCTTGAAATAATGTGGTGTGCCCTGGTTATATCAGAACTAATTTCTGATCCAACTTCTTTAAATATTTCAGAAGCATTGATCTCTAACACTGTCACAGGATTGTTAATTAGTACTATTGATAAATTCTCCTCTTTACTTACTGCTTAGACTTTATCTATCAACCAACGATGGGAGAGGGCCCATTACCATGTGGATCCAGATACACCTTTCTATGGTGGAGCGTCATGTACAGGGGTCATCTGCAACAATCCAGAAATTGTCACTGTTGGAGAAGATGGTCGAATAAATCTTTTCAGAGCTGACCACAGGGAGGCTGTGAGAACTATAGGTAGGCCAAATAATCACTTTTTAAGAAATGTGGTCTAAAGAATTTCAATCTCTACTCATCAGGTGACAAATAAAAAAAGAAATAGCCAATAACTTCAGAATTGTGCTGAATGTCTCAAATAGAACCTGTAATGGGCATTAATCCAGATTTAAAATATTTGCTATTTTGTAGTGTTTAATTGACAGACAAAATTCAGACTTAGAGTTACCTGCCTGCATGTGTTTTTCACAGCTTCTGCAATACTGCATTATTTGTCGCAGCAGCTATTTTAAATTATACTATCCTCTGAAACATGTCTATCAAGGTCTTAAGTATCAGAGGGGTAGCCGTGTTAGTCTGGATCTGTAAAAAGCAACATGCATCCGACGAAGTGGGCATTCACCCATGAAAGCTTATGCTCTAATACATCTGTTAGTCTTAAAGGTGCCACAGGACTCTCTGTTGTTTTCTATCAATATGAGCCCATTCTTCTTTTCACACGTATAGAGACGTTATCCTTAGTTCTAGCCAAATTCCAATTTTGGTATTTTTGTTTTATGTCTACCTAAAGGGACACTATAAAAATTAAAAAAGTTAAAAGTAGCTTCTGGTACGATATTGGTCCTTGAGTTCTCTTGCCATTTTTTGTGGTTTTGCAATTACATTTTCTCACTTGTGGGGAAAACCCCATTCACACAAAAGAAACAACCATATAAGAAGTGAAATGTACAAAGTAAACAAACTGAAAAAGAAATGTTTCTCTTATCTTTCTATTACAGTAATATTGAGTAAGTCCCCCCACTTAAATGGTATCTAAAAAAAATTCAGATAGAATTTTTTTATTTTAGTTAATAACATTATTTTACTTCCCAGGAAGTTCCAGCCAGACGTGGTATTTTTCACTTCCTATCTGAAATTGCACTGTTAAACAGCTGCTGTGATTCACCCCAGATGTAGTTGCATTTTTGGTAAATGAAGGATTCTAAACTATAATGAGTAAGCTGATGGGCAAAGTATTTTGGGAACCTCTTTTATGGAAAGGCCCTACAGAAATATACAAGATGTATCCTAAAAATATGGGATGGGGGATGGTAACGTTCTGCTGGGAACTCCTGTAAGAGATTTGTAATCTCTTCTAGACCGAGAATCCTATTTCTCTCTCTGCTATGGAACACAAGATAGGGTGCCTATTTATAACAGACGTATTAAATGTGTAATTGTTTTGTTCAGATGACTTAACCCACATAAACTCTGCACACTTAAATCTACTGCTAAAAAAACAACTGCAATATAGATATAGGATTATTTACCACTACATTCCTAATAAAAAATGGAATCTACTGTTTAGCTAATATGTCCAATATATGCTAAACAGTCAATGCAAATTTTGTCATAATATAGCACACTTAAGTTCTACTGCAGGGCATGCACTTAGTATACATCAGAAGACAAAAGGCAATAATTAAAAAGAAGAGGGAAATAATTTTTTTATAAAGAGACTGAGTATGTGGGGAAAAAGAAATAATATGCAAGAATGTATTTTTTTTGTTAAGGAAATTTGTGCATATGATCTAGTCACTGAAACTTGTCTTAAGTGACATGCAGTGGACCAGCAAAATTTGCTTCTCTGGTATGGATAAAGGAGATATGGAGGTGGAGAAATGAGGTTATATTGGAATGGTCTCAAGACAGGGTTCTTTATAGGAAATGGCCTTTAAGGTGTATTTCACTTTGAAATTTCACTGAATTAATATGCAATTGAAATTGAGCTTATTAAACTTCAACTGGGCAACTGTGCTAACTGCTATTCTAATTTATTCATGAATAAGCACTTTGTTCAGGAATGTAATCTCTATTTCTGATTGAATAGACTGCAAAGCTACTATCTTCAGAAGAAAAGCTAGAGGGGAAGTCTATGTAAATATATGAAAGGCGGATATTCAGTAATGCTAAAAGGGTGCAAACTTTCTAAATTCTTCTAGTAGTTCAGTATATGCTGAAGTTTTAATGGAATTGGCCTTTCCTGTGTTTGTGCAGCATGCATAAAATGTAGTCTAGTTCACTTTTAAAGAAGGTTCTCTGGTTGTCTACTCTCAGTTGAACGCAAAAGAACACGTTCACTTAAATGAATGCTTAACAGGATAGCTATACAATTCAGGTAATCTCCATAAGAGAAAAATAGGGATACCTCCTGAATTTTTGTTTAATCTTAAGTATGAATTAACAAGTACAATGCAAAAGCATCTAAAAAGGAGACCAGTACACTTCTTATACGCATTATTCCACTATAGTAAAGAACAAAGTATGAGCAATACAGAAAAAATAAGTTAATAAGATCACGTAGCGTAAGTCAGTCAATTAGGGCACTGTCTTCTAAACTCCAAAAAAGTGACCAAATGCTGCTAGACTTGGCTTTCATCTCTGAAGGTAAATGATGCTGTTCATAAAGCACTCTTAAATATTTTTATGAAAAACAAATATTTTTAACTCTAACTAGGAGGTTAAAAATAATGGGCAGTGCTGCTATAGAGGAGACCTATTTAAGAACAACTGACTTGCTGGATGGGCATCATGTAGATGGTGATATTTGAATAATAAGTCATGTCTTGGTGAAGACTGATGAAATAGCAATGAAATTCTATTGTAGACAGCTGCTTAATTTAGCATAGTAGCAGGAGTTGTGGCTCTTGCGGAACACAGAATCACACTATGAAAAGCTTCACAGCCTCCAGTTGTGAAACAATGGACTTGGGATATACAACGTGTTCCTTTTTTTAAAAAGGCCTGTTCCAAAGCAATGGAGCATGCCACAGACACCGACTAAATGACCCTCTTGTCAACCACTTGTAGCAAATCTTTCCAGGTCAAAAATTAGATTGGATTCTTCTAAAATAATTCAGTTTATAAACCACAGACCAATAACCTGACTGTCAGTAACAAACTAGATTGTCTGTAGAGCATGCATATCTTTTTCTATGTACCTTCAAGTATAACTTAAATTTTTATAAACCCAGTAAAATTAAAAGAATCTGGTTTAATAACTTTGTTTAAACAAAGTTATTATAGTAGGGAATTCAGGTTAGGGAAATGGCTCCCTGGATAGATTTTAGGGAGAAAGTGTATCAATACAAACACATTGTGAACATAAAGGACGCTAGAGCATATTGGAAAATTCTAATAAATAAAGGGGGAGGAAGAACGTTCTTAGTGAGTTTCAAGAGCAGCTGCTTTGAAAACTAGTGAAGTTTAATCTGCAGACCATGGGTTTTTGACAGATAAAAGGAAAATAGATGTTAAAACTATTAGTTGTTTAATCAATATTTTCCTAATCTCTTCCTATTGCAGAAAACGCAGACAGCAGTACACTCCATGCAGTGACTTTCCTTCGCACAACTGAGATTCTGACAGTAAATTCAATTGGACAGTTAAAAATATGGGACTTCAGACAGCAAAGAAATGAGCCCTCTCAAATATTTTCCTTGTAAGCTTTTTATTTTCAGCTTGTATTTTCCAGTAAATACATCTTAAACAAGAAAACAAAATCTATTACGTATAAATCTCTTGGACTATACTTTCTTGATAACAGGTGATACATAATTGAATTTGGATATTGTAATTGTACGTGGAGGACAATTGCAGTGTTTCCATCTATAGAAATTTTTTTCTCCATCTCCTATGAATACACTATATTTCTGGTTAGGAAAACAGCATTTTGTAACACTTGGCACTTTTTAGCCTTCAGGGTGCTTTATGAACACTAATTCTCTGTGCTTCGTGAGGTAGGTAAGAAATTGAAATATAGGGCCTGATCAAAATCCCACAGATGTCAATGGGGAATCAGGCTTATCTATTGGGTGAGTGACTAAGACACTTCCATTCCTAATTCCGGTTTTAACACACAATAGGCTGCAAAGGGAGTAACAACCCTTTGTAAATATAAGTTTATCTGTATTTCTTACCACAAAGCACCCTTACACTGCTAATGAAATCTTTATTAAGCTTTTGTAGGTGGTCAATAATAAACCACAAGGTTCAGAGCCTGGTGCCTGTCTAATTAGTGGTACAATAACTTAATAAAAGAAACAAGTTCCAGTGGGTGTCAAATTGTTCTAACCTCAGTAGTAAGATACTCCTGGTAATTATACATCATAATTAATATAATTACCAATTTTGATTAACAGCATGGTGCTTTGGGAGGGAAAAATTGTTTGAACAGGAAATTACTTTTGTTTTTCCCCTCTTCACAGGACAGGTGACAGAATTCCACTACACTGTGTTGACAGGCATCCCAACCAGCAGCATATTGTAGCTACGGGTGGCCAAGATGGAATGTTGAGTATCTGGGATGTTCGACAAGGCAGCATGCCAGTGTCCCTGCTCAATGCTCATGAAGCTGAAAGTAAGAAGCTAAAGAGAAACAGATACTGTATCTCTAAATATTTCTGTATTTTTGGACAAGATTTAAACATTGCTTTTTTGTGTTATAACTACTAAATGTGTGTTCATCCACACTGTTTGCTTCCAGGCTTATTCTTTGTCTAACAGGAGCTGGTTAATGCTGTATGTTATGGCTAACTAAAAGTCTAGTCAAACAAGAAATAGAATTGAGAAAGTGGTTTGTTTTTTGTCAAACGCATTTTATAACTCCTTTAAACATATATTGCTCTGTGTTTCTATAAGAATTGCATATTGGTGGTCCTTTTTGCTCATGTAACACCTATTAACATTTGATAGGAATCACATAAGCACCGAGAGCAGGATTATAGTAATTGACAAATTTGAAAATGTGCAACTGAGCAAAGAGAAAAAGAACTTTAAAAAATAGTTTTTAAAAATACTCTTTGGGATAGCTTCTTTTAGTTCCTTGTTGTGGTTGGGATGTACCCTCAAATGATGAAACATAACCACTTCTACTGGCAATTCTGAGAGCATTAGCTATGAGGGAGCAGCTCTTTTTCACAACATTGTGCTGGAAATAGTCCTTGACAGTTGAAGAAATGTATTTTAAGATTTGGGGTAAAATTTTCAAAAGCGTCTACGTCATTTAAGATCGTAAGTCCCCTTTTATGTCTAAATGTCAACTTAGTTTATGGCAGAGGTTCTCAAACTGTGGTCCATTCAGGTGGTCCACGGATAGTTCCCTCTAAGATGCGCACCTGGGCGGCCGCACACGAAAGAATGAAGGGCCACCCACCTAATTAGTGGAGCCGCACAGGCGTGGCTCCACTAATTAGGTGCCTGGACCCTGGAGAAGAAGCACATATGAGGTGGTGGCTTTGGGGGGATTAGGGGGTAGGTGGGAGGGGGAAGTGGGATAAGAAAAGAGGGGTGGAGGGAATTTGGGACGTGCAAGGCTGCAGCGGCCAGAGAGAGACCACTTTCCCCAGCCCCATGGCTGCGGCTGCTGGGGAGAGACGGCCCTCCATCCCATCCCCAGCTCGGGGGCTGCTGCAGCAGGGGAGAGAGGTAGAGACACACCCTCCCCTTCCCCAGCCCTAGCTTGGGGGCTGTTGCGGTGGGGGAAAGAAGCCACATTCATCACATTAGAAAGTTAAGACTACTGATATTAAAATGAGTTGTGTGCTTTTTTTTGTAGAACAAAAAAACATTAATTATTATTTTTTAATACACCACTTTTATCCAAAGTGCTTTACAATAGTTAGCTAACGGTACAAATAACATTTGGAAAGATCATTAAGTGGTCCGCTGAGACCCTCAGCAATTTTCAAGTGGTCCACGGGGAAAAAAAAAGTTTGAGAACCACTGATTTATAGGGGAAAATGTACACTTGTTACACTCAGCTTCTTAATTTGCGTGGGGTGAGGCAGGGGAAAAAGCTTGGGGTTCTCTGTATATCCATTGCATTGAATATACAACTTTGCTGTTAATACAATGCTATGCTTCAGATTTTAACATAGTACAATATTATATGGCTAGTTCTTTCAGGAAGAAAACCCCAAAATTCACATTAAACATAACTTTGGGGGCTTGTTTTATGGATGTATTAGCCAGGTTCTAGCTGTGGGTAGAGTGATGCATGTGATACTGAATCTACTGGCTAATCAACTTGCATGCTGTCAAGTACGGGTCTCTGATACAAAAGTGTTGAGTCAGAGAAGGGGTACAGTCAGGTTGATCTATGCTGCTCCAACAGCCCTCTTTGGGCAATAAGTAAAGAGGAAGTTAGTGTGCAGATTGTGAAGGTATCAGGTTTATGCCTGTGCACCTTTAGAAAGACAGTAGTCCAGTTCTTGGCTTCTGATGGTCCACCCCATAGAAGCCTGCTAGCTTCTCTCCCACAACCCCATCTGAGCTATAGCGAGTACTGGCAAGATAACCTGGCTCTGGTGGTCTTTGTCTCACCACTGATCTCAATAACTAGAAAAGATTATGCAAGTATAGTAGTGTTATTTCTTGCTTACATCTGCCCTATCCTGGCATTCATTAACTTGCACTGGGTTTCCCCCATTAGTGCAAACTAATGAGGTTTTACTATATCTTGCATTTCTTTTCTAACATTTCACGTGTGACACTTTACAAATGGGTTTTAAAATATATTCCACTTTAAGTAAGCAAACAGAATTTTGGTCTGGCAGGACACAGGTAACTTAAACATTAAGGTGAATGGAGGAAAGTGTGCAGTCTTATGAAGGGCATATAGCTTAGTTAATGCATGTCCTTTCCCCTTCTTGTTTAGTTTTTGTCTATCTAAATTTAGATTGTAAACTCCAAGGCAGGGATCTTTTTACCTTGTTTTATGAGGCATCTTGCACACTTCTGGGAGTAGGATAGATGAATCAACTTCAGATGAAAGAAAAGAACTACAAAACCAGGGGAAACAGTGAATGATGCACAATGTAAACCAGGGAGAAAATTCTTTAGTCTTTCAATTCAAGTAATCTCTGGCATTATTTAGAACAGTGACCGTTAAAAGTTCAGTCAGTTATGGAGTTTAAGGCCAGAAGGGACCTCAAATCATTTGGCCTGACCTCCTGTATGTCACAGGCTATCAACACCACCCAGCACCCACACATTAAACCCAACAATTGAAATTAGACCAAAGTATTACAGCTCATAGGAGGCCAAGTTGTCGATGTGCCACAGGCAGAGAATAGGAGGGACTGAGGTGCACCAATGCCCGAGGCCTCTGCAATGACAGAGAAATGATTACAAAAGAAGTGGGGGGTTTGTGTGTGGGTTGTAGTTTTAGTTTTGTTGTGTTTTGGTTTGGTGGGTTTTTTTTTACAGTTAAGACAGAATGGAAGCTCTATAGACAGTTTAGTTCATCTCCAGTACATTGAGTGACGAGTTATACTGAACACCTTGATTTGGAATTTCCTTGTCTTCTTGGAGAATCAAACTCTTTGATATTATTTTAATTTAGATTTGTTTATATAATCATGGGTAATAAACTTGAATCTCTTGACTTTTGTAGTGTGGGAAGTTCACTTCCATCCTTCCAACCCAGATCACCTATTTACATGTTCTGAAGATGGCTCTCTTTGGCATTGGGATACCTCCACAGATGTATCAGAAAAGCCATCTTTTTTCCATCAAGGTAAGGATTTTTGAAGCAAACTTCCTTTTAGGAAAGTGAAGATCTTAGGCTGAGTTTGTGCAGCGTAGTTAATTAAGTAATTGGCTTGAGGACACTATTCCATAGTCTGTTCATTTATACTGAGGGATGTTGAAGATGGGAGTATGATGATTTCTTATTAGAAAGAGACAGCCTTAGTGGTCCTCTTCAAGAGAATTACAGTGCTTTCACTTGTTTCCTGAAATATTACCTCATATCTGATGTGGGTGCACTCACCAACAATGGATCAAGGGGCACATCCAGAATTTTCACAGCTAAATCCAGTTCACTTTCCAAAAATCATAGAATTGTTGATTTGGAAGGGCACTAAATGCCATATAAATGCATATATCCTTGAGGGAGACTTTTTGGATGTTTTCTACATTTTCAAATATATTAATTTCAATTACAACACAGAATACAAAGTGTACAGTGCTCACTTTATATTTTTTTAATTACAAATATTTGCACTGTAAAAACATATTTTTTCAATTCCCCTAATACAAGTACTGTAGTGCAGTCTCTTTATCATCAAAGTTGAACTTACAAATGTAGAATTATGTACAAAAAAAGCATTCAAAAATAAAACAATGTAAAACTAAAGATTCATATGGCCCTTCATGCTTCAACCACCTTTCCAGAGGACATGCGTCCATGCTGATGACGCTTGCTAAAATGTATTAATTAAATTTGTGACTGAACTCCTTGGAGTGTCCTGCGGTTTTACCCGCATTCTGCCATATATTTCATGTTATAGCAGTCTCAGATGATGACCCAACACATGTTGTTCGTTTTAAGAACACTTTCACTGCAGATTTGACAAAACGTAAAGAAGATATCTATGTGAAATTTCTAAAGATAGTTACAGCACTCGACCTAAGGTGTAATCTGAAGTGTTTTCCAAAATCTGAGAGGGACGAGGTGTGGCGCATGCTTTCAGAAGTCTTAAAAGAGCAACACTCAGATGTGGAAACTACAGAACCCAAACCACCAAAAAAGAAAATGAACCTTTTGCTGGTGGCATCTGACTCAAATGATGAAAATGAACATGCGTTTGTCCACACTGCTTTGGATCGTTATCGAGCACAATCTGTTATCAGCATGGATGCATATTCTCTGGAATGGTGGTTGAAGCATGAAGGACCATATGAATCTTTAGTGCATCTGGCATGTAAATATCTTGCGATGCTGGCTACATGCGAATGCCTGTTCTCACTTTCAGGTGACATTGTAAATAAGAAGTAGGAAGCATTACCTCCCATAAATATAAACGAACTTGTTTCTCTTGGCGATTGGCTGAATAAGAAATAGGGTTGAGTGGACTTGTAGGCTCTGAACTTTTACATTGTGTTTGAGTGCAGTTATGTAACAACAAAAATACATTTGTAAGTTGCACTTTCACAATAGAGATCGAACTACAGTACATGTATGAGGTGAATTGAAAAATACTATTTTGTTCATCATTTTTACAGTGAAAATATCTGTAATTGAAAAATAATAGAAAGTGATCAATGTACACTTTATAGTCTGTTGTAATTGAAATCAATATATTTGAAAATGTAGAAAAAATCCAAAAATATTTAATAAATTTCAATTGGTATTCCATTTAATAGTGTGATTTAAAACTGCAATTATCATGATAAATTTTTTGAGTTAATTGCATGAGTTAACTGCGATTAATCGACAGCCCTATAGACAAATCATTGTAGAGAAAAACCTATTCTGATGAAAAATCAGACTTAATACTAAGAAGGTCAGATTCTGCTGCCTTCTGTTTTCATTCTTGTCCTAATTTTTGGAGTACAGAATTCAACCTCCATGTAGAAACAAAACTTGCAACATAGTGTTGATGTAAATACACTTGAAATTTCTAGGTACAAAACATTGGGGTAGCTAAAAATAGGGAAAATATTCAGATTTATTTGTGAAGTAAAGCCCTCTCTTCCCTGGGCTCAAAGGTTTGAGGGATTTCTGTATAGGGGAAAGCTGATATAACAGACTAAATAATAAATCTAGTTGCACTCTGCTTCTTGTTGTACCAGGTTTGCCTATTACATACCCTGGATTCTTAACAAATAGCTTTTCCCTCAGTCTATCTCTTCCACCAATTTTAATCTTGTTATGAAATCATAATTCTAATTTTGTGAAACTTGTGACTGTTTCTTTCCATAGCAAAGTCAAAACCAGGTGTATCCTTTGTAAAGGATAAGCAGGAAATTGGGGGGGGGGGGATGATTTGGATCAATATCTTAAACAAATCTAAAGAAGCAATAAACATAGGAAAATACTGTCTAAGGAAACTTTTTGCACAGGTACAAGCTTGCTTTCAGTTTGAAAGTTAATTAATCAAGTTAATTAATCAAGAGGTTTAATGTATCTAGTACATAATGTTATTCCTCACTATACCCTAAGGAGGTGATTCCTTACTGTTATGATGGCATTAGCTCTCTCAGTTGAGGGGGAGATCTAGTAAAAACTAGCTATTCTGACTGACTTCTGTCAGTTAAGTAATGCAAAATATTTTTTGATCCACTGGAGTCTCATCTAAGCCCATCACATCAATTCAATCTAAAACCCAGACTTTGGTATTCCCACCATGTTAGCTGAATACTTAATATGCCACCCCAATCCTGAATGGAAGTAAATAAAATCATAGCTAACTGGTTAGTTTTTCTTTGTTTTTTGTTTTTGTTTAGGTGGAAGAAGTACTACACTTCCGTCACACGCTGCTAACCAGTCTGTAATAAGTGCCTGGCTAAGCAACAATCCTACCAAGGACCGCATGGAGATCACAAATTTAGTTCCAAATCAGACATTATCTGTGAATAGCTTGGATGTTTTAGGACCCTGTCTAGTATGTGGTACTGATGCAGAAGCCATTTATGTTAATAGGCACCTTTTTGCTTGAATATACTTTAAAGGGACACTCTTAAGTAGTTTAACCACCTTGAGAACTAGCAGGAAAGGTCCTGAGGATTCCAATTTTTTAAAAATGAAATCTTTTACAGAAGCCTGGAAACATAGGGGCCTTTAATGTAGTCCTAGTAATGCAGAGGGCAAACCAGCTACAATAAGGCTCTTGAGAACTGTTCCATTGCCATTGATGCTTATGCATCCAGTGAATGAAACAGCAGTTACCATATGTTATGTAAGTGCACCATTCTTTATTCCCCACTGCCTTTTGCATTTCTTATTTGGCAAGCAAAAAAACAATCAGTATGGAAATAAATGGTATTTTAAATGTTGTAAGGGTGTTACAATAGCTTAAAAAAATATGAAATACTTGAATTCCCTTAATGTTCATGCTATTGTAATAACACTAAAGTATTCATTCAGGGCCAAAATTTAGGATTCTTAGGTTCTTTTAAAAACAGACTTAATAGAAATATTATTTTTTATTTGAAATTTTAATATTTAAACATCCCTATGCACTATTAGAATGTAATTGTTATGCTGGTGTGTGACAACTAGAAAGGGAAACAGTTACGTGAAATGCAAAAAGGACTGTTTAAATGGTGAATGGTTAGAAGTCCCATAAGAGTCTAAAAATCTTGAAGCTGTAATAATCTAAGACAATGCTAACACTGGTATGGGCACGTTAAAATTTGATGTGGACTTTGCCTGTACACATTTGATTTGTAGAAAAGAATATATTTTTACAAGTTAGTCTTTCTGCATGCTGGACAGACCTCTTACCAGCATTTATCCTATTAAGGTTAAGTTCATACGATAAACAGTTTTTGACAAAGCTTTAATCATGAGTTTTGTCAAAATTAATGGAGTATTAAATTGAAGTGTTGCCGAACAGCTATCATAAAAATGCCTACTGTAATTTTTCAATATTATGTCTAGCTTATGTAACAAGGAGCCCTTTCTCCAATGTTTTTAATAAATATTTTTTCCACCAGAATTTTATTTACTCGTTCTTATGCCTTAGCTTTTATTATAAAGTGAAAGATAAGTTTGAATGGCTATCTTACAGGAGGCTAAACAACTTATTTTTGGCTTAGTTCGGTGTTAAAATTGACCGATAGAAGTTGATCTTAATATGCAGCACACCCACTTTAAGGTCCCACAATGTGGTTCCACACTGGAACCATGGTCCACCTGCACAAATTAGCTTGTGGGATTGGGACCTTAGTTATTATGACCTAATAGCTTGACTTCTCAGATGTGTAGAGCACCCTCTAATCCAGGGGTGGGCAAACTACAGCACGTGGGCCGGATCCAGCCCCATGGGATTGCCACCTCTGTGGCACCCCGGGCCCCGTCCTGCTCCCGGAAGCGGCTGGCACCACATCCCTGCGGCTCCTGGCAAGGGTGGAGGGCTCCGCATGTTGCCTTCGCCTGCAGGCATCATCCCCTGCAGCTCCCATTGGCTGGGAATGGGGAACCGTGGCCAACGGGAGCTTCGGGGGAGGTACCCACAGGCGAGGGCAGCGCGTGGAGCCCTCTGCCCCCCCCCCCCCGCCCCCAGGGGCCGCAGGGACATGGTGCTAGCCACTCCCGGGTGCGGCACGGGACCAGGGCAGGCAGGCAGGGAGCCTACGCTGGCCCTGGTGTGTGCCACTGACACCCCGGAGCCGCTCCAGGTAAGCAGTGCTGGGCTGGAGCCTGCACCTCAAACCCTTCCTGCACTGCAACCCCCTGCCGCACCTCTCCTGCACCCCAATCCCCTGCCCTGAGCCCCCTGCCCTGACCCCTCTCCCGCACTCCCCACCCCCTCCTGCACCCAAACCCCTGGTCCTGAGCCCCTCCCGCACTCCGCACCACTGCCCTGAGCCCCCTTCTGCACACCGCACCCCCTTTGCACCCCAACCCCCTTCCCTGAGCCACCTTGTACCTCGCACCCCTCCTCTGCCCCAACCCCTTGCCCTGATCCCCTTCCTGCACACCACACCCCCTCCCACACCCTGCACTCTCTCCCGCACCCCAACCCCTTGCCCCAGCCCTACATTCATGGCCCTGCATGCAATTTCCCCACCCAGATGTGGCCCTCGGGCCAAAAAGTGCTCACCCCTGCTCTAATCCCATTGCAGTCCAATCAGTCCATGCATACACTGGAATATCTTCATCTGGATACAAAGGTGAGTAGTTAGACTGTGCATTGTGTCACTGAAAGGCTGAGTGATCGCGTGGCTGTAAATGGTAAGACTACAGGACAGAAAGTCACACTTTCTGAGTTCTATTCTGCTGATTTGCCTTGTGGCTCTGGGAAAGTCACTCTTCTATGCAATTTTATTTCTAAAGGAGTAATGCTTGAGGTTTAACATTTTGTAAATCAAGATGAACTGGTTGACAGGATAAAACTAAGAATCAGGAGACCCGAGTTCCCAGTTCTGCCTGTGATTTGCTGTGGGCAAGTAACGTAATCTCTACTTCCGTTTCCTTATCTGTAAAATAAGGCTAATGTTTTTTATTCACCTTTTGTAAAGCAGCTTGAGCTCTGTGGAGGAAGAGTACTATGTAGGTGCCAAGTGTTGAGACAGTAAAACACTAACTCCTAGTAATCAGGCTCACTGTGTATCATGACCGCTAATTTGTCAACTGATGCTTTTATGTTTGATCCATTACATACACCTATTAGGAGCTGCTACCTCAAAGTGGTGATGTCTCTTGAAGAGTGGGTCCTGTCTACATTCTGTGTGTATTTCTTTTTGCAGTAGTATATCTACATCACTAGCTATATACTGGTGCAAACCCCTAATTTATACATAATACCCCATTATAAACCATAATTTGTGCTGTTGCAGTTTATCCCAAAAGATGTACTTGAAACGATTTGTTGGTTCGGTATGTCTATGCTATGAATCTTCATAAATCCCAGCTGTGGACAAGACCACAGATCTAGAATCCAGACAGAGACCATAGTGTAAGGGTAAGCTTCTCTGCCACCAAATAATCACAGGATAACAGGAGTGTATTCTACATAACCGAGAAGGAGTACATCACTTAACAAATTTAATGTCTAAATTCTAATTAAAAAAGACGTTTGCAGGTTTTGACAGGAAACTTATTAAACACTTTTAAATGTGTTTATACTAAATAACTGGTTGTCTGTAGAATGCATAGGAAAGATTTGACTTGCAAAGCTATAAGGCACATTATTTTTCTGGTCTTTAAAGGTGACCTACAGAAGGGAGGTGGGGGGGATAAGGGGAATGATGTGTTCTCTTTGGTTCTCTCTCTGATGTAAGAAGTGCTTGGTTTTTTTTGTTTTGTTTTTTAAATTCTGCTAGTTTCTCTTAAAATGGGAATTCAGGTCCTGTCTAAGCTGGAAATCTCTGATGCCTGGAGAACTAGTGAAATGGTGAAGAGAATATCAGCAAGAAGGGGAAATGATTTTCTATTCACCTTTCAAAACTTTTTACCCCAGAAAAGAACAATTTAATTTTTAAATGATAATTTGAATAGAAGTCTTAGACTCAAACCCTAGCCCAGTGGTTCCCAAACTTTAACAACCCGCGAATCCCTTTCGCTAAAATGTCAAGTCTTGTGAACCCCCTCGTAAAAATGAATATTTCCAGGCATTTTCTCCCTTACTTTAGCATAAATTATAAAAGCAGTGATCTTGGAAATATAAATTTTGTTTTTATGACATTCTTATTACACACTATTATTATTTATCGTTACAGTATTTTTATTACATTATGAAAATGACAACACTCTTCCAAGATCTCACTTTTGTAGCTTGTATCACTTTTGATTAAGCCTGTTATAAGACAAGGCTCTTATCAGAGGCACCAGTAGAAAAGTGGGGGGGTCTAGGGAGGCTGCTGGAAAAAGGGAGGGACCTGCGGGAGGGTGCGCCGATGGAGTGGTACGTGACTCTCATCACCCCCTGTACTGGCGCCTCTGCCTCCTATGTTTCATCAAGGAGTATCAGATGTGAAACAGCATGAAGGTATTTAAGAAGCCAACTCAGAGTTCCTCCTACACAAGTATTCAGGTCCTGAGCAATCCAGGCAAACCATGTACGTTACAACAAAGCTTAAACTTGTTCTTCATAATAATTTTAAAACAACACTAGCAGACTATATAATTTTAAAAACAGCAAAAAAAATCCACCTCCCTTTCTATTTTGTATAAGGAGTCTTGAAGTTTAAATCTCAGTGTGACAGATATGCTTGCTTTGATTGGCTTAGCTCTTGGAAGTCCCCAAGGCTCCAGGCTGCTGGCCCCGTGCTACCTGGGGTCCCTATGGACAGCTCTGTCTGTCATTAGGGAATTTTTTTCCGAGAACCCTCTGTAACATTTTGTGAACCCCAGTTTGGGAGCCACTGCCCTAGCCCCTTCAGTTAAGGTGGTCAGTGCTCCCAATAACTTTCTTAATGCCTCCTGATGGTACTCTAAAGACCAGATTTCACACTTCTGCTATTTCTAAGGTTAAAAAAAAAGCCAAACTAATTTAAAAAAACATTTGTCAGGCAGCCTTCATAAATAAAAAAGGACATATATCTACTATTTCAAAAATATTTTGCAGGTCACCTATAAAGAACAGAACATGCTTAACAACAACTTTAAAATCTGTTATTTTCCTATGCGTTGTAGTGATGAACTACATTTTCTGTGCCGCGCCACCCCCCACCCCCAAGTCTTCTGACATTACCCTAGTTAAAACAAATGAGATTCCAATACAAAACTGGCTAGGTTCAATATTAGTAGTTTTATTATCAAAAGTCAACCTTTTCTTGTTTCTTTGCAAAATAAGATGGGCGATCAACTCCCCTAAAGATACCAGTCTCTGGATCCTGGCCTTTTCAATGCCATTTGTGGGAATGATGATTAATATGGTTCTTGGATTTGATCATGATCAAATGTTCACTTCCACCAAATTAGGATCCAATACACATGGGAAGAAAACTTGTAGGTTTTGATCAACGGAAAAGTGAACTGTGGTTCTCATTTTTTTTTTTTTTTATAAATAGCATGCTTACTGATTTAGAGTTCACTCTACAGTCTGACTGGCCCCCAAGAAAGTTCTGCCTCTGATATAGGTTATCTTTAGGTTAATTATAGAGAGTTCCATTGTGCCAGAGGAGCATAGTTGTCAACAGTGGTCTTCATCTTGGAGTTTTAAGTGGTGTCTTCTATGTTCTGGGTCCAAGTCCTTCAAAATAAGGATTGAGACCTCGAACTTGATTTGGAATTGAATGGGAAGCCAGTGTAGATGGGGGGGAATTGGTTTGATGTGTTTGCAGTAGCCACAGTTGCTGAGGAGGTACGCTGCAGCATTCTGTACTAGTTGGAGTTTCCTAAGCTGAAGTTTTCATGCCCAGGTTTTATCACATTGATGTAGTCAGCCAAGAAGTGATGAAGGCATAAATAACCGAGGCTAGATCATCATCTATCAGGATGGGATGGAGTCTCTAGCTCTCTGGAGATGATAGAGAAAGCATTACTCATGGATATAACTACACTACAGTACACTTCTTAGCTAGAGGCCATGAAGATGACTTAGGAGAGAATTCAGGTCCCACTAGGAAGCTTTGAATATAAAGCTTCAGACCACTGCCTTTGGTTTGATTGAGATGTTTAAATCTTTGTTCCAAAGAGTGATGATGCTTACACAGTTCCGCTGCATTAGGTTCATTGGTATCTTATAGGCTGCTGAGAAAAATCCTTTAGCCTTAATGAAATATCAGTTTGAACTTTTCAGTAAAATGCAGATGTGCAGTGTATGTTTAAAAATCTAGCTTATGAGCTGCAGCCAGTGCTTGTCTGAACCACGTTTTTATTGTAGACCTGGGAAACCTCTTTTTGAGGTTTTGGGAAAAGGCTTTATTTCCTATTTATGATATCTGAGGAGTTCTATTGTACTCAGTTTTTCTAACCTCATGCTAGATCTTGATTTTTACCTTCTTATAAAGAGATGATGATTCAAGGATGCACCCTATAAATCACTATTAATAACTTTTGATTGCATTTCAGTAACTGTAAAAGGACATATGACTGGCAACCTCTCCAATTTTTCAACATCCCTTTTGAAGTATGGATACCAGAACTGCAAAAAATATTCCAGTAGTGATCCAGCTGGTAGAGAGAACAGTGTTGATGTAATATACTTTGACTTCTCCAACATAATTGCCTTGGTACTGTACAACATTTTGATTAAAAGCAAAAGAACTAGAGCAATATACAATTAACACAATGCCAATTAAGCAGATTAAAAATTGGCGAAATGACAACTCTCAAAATGTAGTTATAAATGTGGAATTATCATTGAACAGCTGTGTTTCTAGTGGAGTCCTGCAGGGATTGATTCTTGGCTCTATACTATTTAATGTTCTTAATGACCAGTGTAATAGGGTCCTTGGTGGGCCAAGGGGCCTAGTGGTTAATGTCCACTTGGTCATGGGGCAGTGGTAGGGGAGCCTGGGCCTGCCCATTCCACCAGGCTCTGACCCACAGCCCTAGGAGGGTCAGCATCATTTGGCCTCCAGATAGGGCCCTCTGAGCTACCTTCCCTGGGTCACTTCTTACCGCTGCTTCACTCCCTCAGCTTCTGGTCCCAGACAAGGAGAAATGGAACCCAAACTCCCACCCCCAACTGGGCTTAGTATACAGTCCTGTTCATGCAGGGAGGCTTCTCCAGCCTCTTTTGGGCAGGAGCCTTCTTGATAGGTCTGCACTCCTTCCAAGCCTCTCCCTTCTGAGTTGGGTTGCTCCCTTTACAACCCTATCTCCAGTTGGAGTGTGCTCAGCAGGATTGGAGGGGCAGGGCTACCTCGGCCCTGTACTACCCTTTAACCTCTTCCAGCCCTATGTGAGGTTTGTATACCCCATCACAACCTGGAATAAAACATACAGTCATCACTGATAAAATCTGCAGATAACACAAAAATTGGGAGAGTGGTAAATAACAAAGAGGACAGATCACTGATACCAAACAATCCAGATTGCTCTGTAAGCTGGTTGCAAACAATATATATTTTAGTACAGTCAAATGTAAATATATACATTTCTAACAATGTAGGCTATATTTACAGGATGGGGCACTATATCCTGGGAAACAGCGATAATCGGCTGACCATAAGCTCCTACTGTGAGGCTGTGGCCAAAAGGTCTAATGCAATCCTTGGATGCATAAAGGGGAATCTCAAGTAGGAGCAAAGAGGATATTTTACCTCTGTACTTGGCACTAGTGTGATTGCTGCTGGAATACTGTGTCCAGTTCTGGTGTCCACAATTAAAGATGTAGGTTGATTCAGGATGTTGATAGATTGGAGAGGGTTCAGAGAAGAGCCACAAGAATGATTTAAAGGATTGGAAAACATGCCTTACAATGATACCCAAGGAGCTCAATCTGTTTAGTTTAAGAAAGCAAAGGATAAGATGTGACTTGATCACAGTTCACAAGTACTTACATGGAAGACACATATTTGATAATGGGCTTGTTAATCTACTAGAGGAAGGTATAACAAGACCCAATGATTGGAAGTTGAAGGTAGGCAAATTCAGACTGGAAATAAAGTATATATCAGTGGTTTACAAACTTTTTTCATTTGCAGACTCCTAAAAAATTTTGAAAGGAGGTACAGACCCCTTTGGAAATCTTAGACATTGGCTGCGGACTCCCAGCAGTCCATGGACCAAAGGTTGAAACCCACTGGTGTACGTTTTTAACAAAGAGGATAATTAACGATTCAAACAATTTACCAAGGGTTGTGGTGGATTCTCCATCACTAGCAACTTTTAAACAAAAAATGGATATTTTTCTAAAAGATCTGTTCTAGTTCAAACAGGAATTATTTGGGGGAAGTTCTATGGCCTGTGCTATGCAGGAAGTCAGACTACATGATCACAGTGGTCCCTTCTGCCCAGAGACTCTATGAATCTCACTTACGCTGTATACAAAGGTAATATCACTGTGCCAGATTCGGTCACAGGGACCCCCTTGGGACTGTCACCTGATGTGCTGAAACTACCTCTGAGCCCATTTTCTCTGATGGCTTAGGACTCCAGAACCCTGTCTTGTTGAGCCAGACCCACTAGCCTGCTGCTAGACAGACCCAAGGTCTGAACCGCGTGCCCCCAAAGCTGCAGACTAAACTGAAAACAGCTCAGCAAGTACTCCTGTCTCCAGCACACAGACACCCAGCTCCCAATGGGATCCAAACCCCAAACAAATCCTTTTTACTCTGTATAAAGCTTATACAGGGTAAACTCATAAATTGTCCGCCCTCTATAACCCTGACAGAGAGATATGCACAGCTATTTGCTCCCCCCAGATATTAATCACTTACTCTGGGTTAATGAATAAACAAACGTGATTTTATTAAGTATAAAAAGTAGGATTTAAGTGGTTTCAAGTAATAACAGACAGAACAAAGTAAGTTACCAAGAAAAATAAAACAAAACATGCAAGTCTAAGCCTAATACATTAAGAAACTGAATACAGATAAATCTCACCCTCAGAGATGTTCCAATAAGCTTCTTTCACTATACTCCTTCCTAGTCTGGGCCCAATCCTTTCTCCGGTACAGTTCTTGTTAGTTCCAGCTCAGGGATTTCTCATGACTGGTAGCCCCCTTTTATAACTTTGGTACAAGGTGGGAATCCTTTGTTTCTCTGGGTCCCCACCCCTCCTAAATGGAAAAGCACCAGGTTTAAGATGGATTCCAGTACCAGGTGACATGGTCACATGTCCTGTGAGACCCCAAGCCTCCATTCTTCCCGGCCTGACTCAGAGGAAGGCTTGCAAGTAAACAGAGCCATTTACAACCAATTGTCCTAGTCAATGGGAGCCATCAAGATTCCAAGCCACCATTAATGGCCCACACTTTGCATAATTACAATAGGACTTCAGAATAATACTTCATATTTCTAGCTTCAACTACAAGAATGATATAATCATACAAATAGGATGAACACATGTAGTAGATCATAAGCTTTGTAATGATATCTTACAAGAGACTTTTTGCATGAAGCATATTCCAGTTATATCATATTCAAACTTATAAACATATTTCCATAAAACATATGGAGTGCAACATCACAATCACTTCCTTTATTTGTACTCTATATTCCCCTATTTATACATCCAGACAACCCCTTTTGGCTACAGTATTGCACTAGGAGGTCATGCTTAGTTGGTTATCCTCCAAGTTGATCCACCAAGATCTGAATCCTTTTCAGTGTCATGCATTCCAGGATTCTGTCCCAAATCCTTTTAAGTATGGCCTACATTCTTTGTTCCTAGATGCATGACCTTCAATTTGGGTATATTAAAAAACATGTTTGAACATGCCCAGTTTACTACATAGTCCAGATTACTCAGTACAACTGACCTGTCCACCTCATTATTTGTCACCCCATCAATCTTTGTAAACTGTAGCAGGAATGATGTTATATTTTCTTCCAGATCACTGATTAAAAATATTGAATAAGGTTAGGTGAAGAACAAACTCCTGTGACATCCCATTAGAAACACTCCCTATTTGAATATTCCTCCCTTTTTTTCATGCTATGATCAGGTCAATGCTTTTTTGAATCCCTTAATCGTCCTTTTACTGCATCAAATTTACATTTACTCTAAGTAACTGTCCGTCTTACTGATTTTATTTCCTGTTGCCCTTCAGTCTCCCAAATTTCCCTCTCCATTCTGTTCCTTTCATCTTTACCTCATCAAAGCTGCATCTACAGTAGCAAATCTTGATGCCTAGATTCACTGTTGGAAGTAGTGTTGAAAGGGCTCAAGTGTTTAACCCTCCTTAGAGAAGGTTGATTTAGTATATTAATCAATGATTTGGAAAAGGATGAACAAGATAATTGGACCTTAAAATATGCAAGTAACTTAAGTAGAGCAACTGTCAATGTTTGGGAGGGGGGAAACATCTATTGCAACAAATTTAGCAGATGCTAATTTAGTGGACTGTGAGGAACTTCAGCAAGACCAGTCAAAGCCTGCTGAGCAGCCAGTATATCACATGAAATTCACTATTAAATACAAGAATATGTATATTAGAAGGAATAATCTTAACTACTCGTACACATTACTGGGTTCTAAATTAACTGTAAGCACTTGTGAAAACGTGGCTGTCATGGGGGGCAGCTCAATGAAAACATTTACTTACTGTGCATCAGTGGCTTTTTTGTTGTTTTGGAAGCTGCATCAGGAATAGGGTAGAAAGGTAATAAAACTGTTAGATTACATAAATTAAGTGGTATGTTCTCACATAGCATAATGTCTTACTTCTGCTCCCCCCCTCTCTCAAAAAAAAATATATAAAAGAAGGGAGGCAGAGTCTGGAAATTGAGTCTAGAAAACTTTCAGAGTGGGAGAGTGAAAACATTGGGGCTTGCTGAGATGGCAGCCAAGAGCCCACACCCCCTCCCGAACCCCAACCCCCTACCCCAGTCTGGTGAAAGTGAGTGAGGGTGGGGGAGAGCAAGCGATGGGGCGGAGGGGATGGAGTGAGCGGGGTGGGGCTTTAGGGAAGAGGCGGGGTAGATCGTAGGTTGCCCTTAAATTCAAAAAGTGATCTTGGGCATAAAAAGGTTGGAGACCACTGTGGTAGAGAGAGCCATTCATTATTTCATATCTAAGAGGGGATGTTTTCTCTCTTATAAGAAGAGCACACAGAGAGTGGTTGACACTAAAAGGCTGATGACAGGATTGTGTTGAGTACAGTCTAGCATGGCCTCATTGCCACAAGGTATCATTGAGCCAGGAGCAGATACTGAGGCAATGAGATCTGCGCCTCATTTGTTGCCTCATGACATATGTCTCAGCACTCAGTCACTCCTTTGACATACTTGAGTGTTCTGAATGCAGCTATGGCTGATTATTGTTGTGGGTGGTGCCTGATACCAAGTAGAAGTAAGACTGCGTTGAGTGCCTTCCACTTACATCATGCACAAGAAGGCAGAGATGAATGTAGTTCTCAATGGTCAGCGAATAAAGCATGATTCACACCCGGTCTATCTAGGCATCATGTTGGATAGAACTTTCACATATCGTTACCGTCTTACAAAGACAGTGACTAAAGTCAAAATGCGCTAAAACCTGCTCAGGAAACTGGCCAGAATGACATGGGGTGCCAATGCCCATATGTTACTCACTTCAGCCTTGGCACTCTGTTATTCAGAGGTGAAGTACTGTGCTCCAAAGGGGCTCGCTTGTCTCACGCAAAGATGATCGACGTATAACTTAATTGCACCATACCTATTATTTCAGGCATATTTACATCTATTCTTCTACCTTGGTTAAAGATATGATTTGGTCACAATTCTGTAACTGCACCGGTCTGCTTCGGCTGGAGCCAGGGCTTTATGCCCCCCTTGCAGCTGTGGCAGGAGCTGGGGCTGTGCCCCCCACCCCCCATTGCTGTGACCAGAGCTGGAACTTCAACTGGGGCTGGAGCCAGGGCTGTGCTCCCCCTTCTCCCAGCATAGCTGTGGCCAGGGCTCGAGCCAGGGCTGTGTGCCCCCACGCAACCCTGCGTCTGGGCCCGAGGCTGTGTACCCCTACCCTGCGGCTTTGGCTGGGGCTGTGCGACCCTAACCCTTGGCTTCAGCGGGAGCTGTATGCCCCCCCAGCTGCAGCCAGGGCTGGAGCTAGGGTTGTGCGCCCCCTGTTGCAGTAGGGCTATCAGTCCCCCTCACCCTTTGCAGTAGGGCTTGGGCTCTCAATCTCCCCCATAGAGCTCCAGCTGTGATCCCCCTCTCCCCCCGTTATTCTTAGTAAAAGTCACGGACAGGTCATGGCTCCCATGCATTTTTGTGTATTGCCAGAGACCTGTCTGTAACTTTTACTAAAAATAACCATGACAAAATCTTAACCTTAACCATAGTTACCAGTTCTCTGCAATACTGCTCCGGCCAGTGTTGGTAGACAGGAAAGCGTAGCAAAGCTTGTGACAAAATTGCAAAATATGCCACATCTATTGTTAATTAAAGACTTGTTTAATCCACCCTATGGCCGTCTGCCCTCATGCTGCCGGTTGTGAATAAGTTTGGGGTGAGGGATTTACGGTAGAGGACGCGTGGCGAACTTCACGGACCGCAAAGAAAGTGACATATAGTTAGCTTGCTTGGGACCCCACTCCGTGCCAACCCGGGTTTCATTTACCACGAAGGCAATGGTGGAGCCTTCTGAACCGGTTTCGTATGGGGCATGGAATTTGCGCCACAGCGGAATTTCAGTGGCGTTTGAGAGACAGGTCAATGTGGGCAGCCACAAACCCCGATACGCAGGGGTGAGGACTGCAAAATGACACAGCTTCCTGGAGGCCATCCTGCCTGGAACCCCTCTGATAAGAACGCCGCCACCCCGGCGTGGCTTCACCAGATTATTTTGCATGCACCAAATAACTCTGCACTGAGAAGTGGGGGCGGCTGGGAGGGGATCGGAATCCTCAGATCATCAGCCAACCAGAAACGGCGCCTTTCCTGGGGGGCGGAGTTGTGCTACGGGCCGCTGCCAGAGCCAGGACAAGGGCGCGCGTGAGGCGCTCGCGGCCCGTTCCCCCCGCGCAGGGCCCGGCCCGGAATGCTGACTCCGAGCTACTCACATTCCAATCCAGGGGGGTGGGGGGAGCAGCAGGGAATACTCGCAAAGGAGGCCGGGAACTGCCCATATCCGGGAAACCCTCTGCGCCAGACCCACCGAGAACATGGCGGCCCGGAACTGAGCCCCACGGGGGGTGGGGGAGGGGACGAGCTGCCACCAGCACCGGGGACCCGAACGGCGCTGCCGCCGCCCCACGGGCGGAGCCCAGCGCCGCACGCAGCGCGCCGCACCCCGCAACACGCGTGGGCCCGGGGCGACGCCGCCGCCGCCTTGTCCCCGCAGGTAGGTCCGGTTCCGAGCGCCCTCGCCCCGCTCTGCCCGGGGAGGGTAGCGCGGCCAGGGGGATCCAGTGCCCGGGCGGAGGCGAGTCCCGACCGCGCCTTCCGCGTGAATGTGACCGGCCGGCCCTGGCCGCCTGGGGGGCGCTGCCCCGCGAGAGAATAGAGACAATAACAGCCCCTCCCGCCCCCGTCGCCCTGTGCCCTCGGGAGCCGCAAGGGGGGGTGGGTGGTTGCTCCTGTCTCCCCGCCTGGCTCACCCCGTTTGCAGCTCTGCCTGGCTGCTGCACCTCCCCCCCTCTCCAATCCCCTGCTCAGATCCCCTCGCCCGGTACAGCGCTTTGCCCCTGGGGGCATCCCCCCGCATCCATCTCTCCGGCGGGGATTCCCCGTCTGCTGCCCCAGCGCCTCGCCTTAGCTGCTCTGGGGAGGGGCTGGGCGGCGCCGACTAGAATCCAGTTTGTGCCCCGGGGTGGGTACGGTCTGGGGTCTCTGCCTCTCTGCGCGCTCCTCGCCTGCAGCTGGAGCTTTTGTGTATTTCAACCCCGGATTAAACTTTGAAACGTTTCCCCTCGTTCCTGCAAAATAAAGATAGGGGAAAAGGGGAGCGGGGTAATTGAAAGCGTGTGTGTAACTGATTCGAGAGCCAAATCTATTAATCTTTGAGTGAGGACTATGGGGTTGGGATGATACCGGGTTGAGGAAGAGACACTGGACTTATTGGGTTCCGGGTGGAAGAGACACTGGAAGAGAGATTATTCCCTCAACATGATGCTCCCATATGGCCTCTTCAGCTGTTACTGGCACTGACTTCTGCAGTCAAATAAATTTTTATATGAAACTAGGTCAGCTTTGGCTAGTATACTTTCATTTAAGTGAAATCTGGTTTAACTTGTTTGTCTATTGGTGTCCAATGAATATCCCACCATTATAGTGATTTAAATTTGGTGGATGTTCACACATTAGGCCAAGCTCCATCTCCAAGTACCCAGCTGTCACAGATAAGGGAGAATCTGATACTTTGGCAGATGGTATTTATGCTGCTCTGAATTTTTGTATATAGGTTGAAAACTAAATTGGTCCCAGGTCTGGTACTTTCTATAAATCCATGGTCTATGCCAAAATACAATGCTGATCTGAGGGATCAGTGACTGTCTTGTTCCACAAAAATAACAGGAGTACTTGTGGCACCTTAGAGACTAACAAATTTATTAGAGCATAAGCTTTCGTGGGCTACAACCCACTTCTGCTCTAATAAATTTGTTAGTCTCTAAGGTGCCACAAGTACTCCTGTTATTTTTGAGGATACAGACTAACATGGCTGCTACTCTGAAACCTGTCTTGTTCCAATATCTTGCAAACCACCAGGGTTAGAAACAAAAGCTGTTAACCATTGTAATACACTATGGAAGGGGACATCATAAGAACATAGGAATGGCCATACTGGCTCAAATTATTGGTCCATATAGCCCAGTATTCTGGCTTCCAACAGTGGCTGGTGCCAGAGGCTTCAGAGGAAATGAACAGAACAGGGCAATTACCAATTGATCCCTTGTCATCCAGACCCAGCTTCTGGCAGTCAGAGGCTTAGGAACTCCCAGAGTATGGGGGTTGTGTCCCTGACCATCTTGCTAATAGCTATTGACAGACCTATCCTCCATAAATGTATCTAATTATTTTTTTTAACCCAGTTATGCTTTTGACCTTCACAAGATCCCCTGCCAGTGAGTTCCACAGGTTGACTGCATTGTGTGAAGAAGTACTTCCTTATGTTTGTTTTAAACCTGCTGCCTATTACTTTCATTGGGTGACCCCTGGTTCTAGTGTTATGTGAAGGGAGAAATAATACTTCCTTCTTCACTATCTCCATACCATTTGTGATCTTTTCATTTATCATATCATATATTTGTCTTCTAAACTAAACAGTTGCAGTCTTTTTAATCTCTCTTCATATGGAAGCTGTTCCATACCTCCTCCTCCCCCCCCCCAAATAATTTTTGTTACTCTTCTCTGTACTTTTTGCAATTCTAATACACCTCTACCTCGATATAACGCTGTCCTTGGTAGCCCAAAAATCTTACTGCGTTATAGGTGAAACCGTGTTATATTGAACTTGCTTTGATCTGCCAGAGTGCACAGCGCCCCCCCCCCCCCCCCCCCCGGAGCGCTGCTTTACCGCGTTATATCTGAATTCGTGTTATATCGGGTAGCGTTATATTGAGGTAGAGGTGTATATCTTTTTTCAGATGGGGCAACCAGAACTGCAGGCAGTGTTCAAGGAGTGGGCGTACCATGGATTTATACAGTGGCAGTATGATATTTTCTGTCTTATTTTCTGACCATTCCCTAATGGTTCCTAAGATTCTGTTAGCTTTTTTGACTGCTGCAGTACACTGAGCAGTGTTTTCAGAAAATTATCCATGACGACTCCAAGAGCTCTTTCTTGTGCGGTAACAGCTAACTGAGACCCCATCACTTTGTATGTATAGTTGGGATTATGTTTTCTAATGTGCATTACTTTGGCAACATTGAATTTCATCTGCAGTATCACATTCATTTCTAGACCTGGTGGTCCATGAGATGCTGTACCCTTAAAATTGCTTTATTCTAATTACCTTAGTACCTCTCTGTCATTATGCCAATTCCAATGTGATTTGGAAGCTACTGTCCTCGTAGCTACTAGGATCACTTCTGTATACTATGTGAAGGCAACTAAGAATACCAGCTTTTAAATGAGTGTAAAGAATTGACCTCTAACATGACAGTCTTGATTGAGAAATTTGGACTGGTTAAATTATTTAGAAGTGAAGCATGGCAGGAGAAATGACAGTTTATTCCAATTACAGTTTTTAAGGATTGGGTGTTTAAATATTGTTGCAGTTATGAAATATTAACTATGTACAACTTTGTGATAGTTTTATAAAACTTAAAAGTTAATATTTTTACCACTCCAATGGTTCCCTTTCCCAGTGAAGTTTGAAAGGCCTTACATGGTACTGTCAGAAGCTGCAACTGTTCACACTCTCAAATTGAGCTACAACTACCTAAATTGTCAGACTTTCTCTTCCCAGCTCTCAAGTTTGATATTTTCTTGGCTTATACAACATTCATTTTTAAGGTCCAATATTTTGTGAAATACAGGGTATAGAAGCACTAGGGCAGATCAGTACAGATATTTCTAGGACCAATAAACATTCTGAGAATTTGGCCTGGAAAGTAAGAAACCTGTTATCCTGGTTTTTGTCTCCTTAAAAGGAAAGAAGGGGCAAACTGATGCAGCTTCATTTGAGAAGTGGAGATAGATGCAGCTGAAAATGTACTGATGGACAATGTTTACAGAATTGCAAGTGGGGCTATCATCAGTTCTTCAGATACGGGGAGAATAGTTATTGTCCCCTGGCTCAATGTGCAAGATGAAGGGAGTGGTGTTGACCACCTAGCAAAGCCTTTTTTACTTTTAAAGTGGGTGTGTAAATTCCTTGTTTGTGAAATGTGATGAATTGGCAGCTTTGGGGTTTGAGGTTCCCTGTACACAGAACAGGTATATCGCAGTCTGTGGCAATACTTGCTTCCTCATACTTCCCTAAGATAGAGGGACAATCTCAGTTGAGGAACCAACTCAATTTGGCTTCAAAGCAATTCAGTTTTCAAGCCCATTGGTCTTTGGTCTGTCTTGCTGAAACCATCAAGAAAACAATACATTATATGTAACACTTATTACATAGCATTCCTCATCTGAGGATCTCAAAGCAGTTTACAAAGGAAGGTAAGTATAATTATCTCAATTTTATAGATGGGGAAAATTGACACACAAAGTTAAGTGGCTTGCGAAAGGCCACATAAGTAACTGTCAAACAGAATAGAATCCAAGTCTCCTGACTCCCAGTTAAGTGCCCTATCCACTTGACCACAGAGTCTTTCAGGGGTGGCAAGTCTGTTTAGCTTAGGTATTTAAAAGATGCTTATCCCCTAGATATCTAAGCACCAAACAATATTATGGAAAAGCGTAAGAGTGCAAAGCAACTTTTTTCCCCCTCACGCTCCCCTTTTCCCCATAATTACAGGGGTATGCAAATTTTATATAGGAAAATTCCTTCAGTGGGCATTGTTCCTTGGAAAATATGTAGTCAGATTAACTTGTAGTGGTTGTCTGTCTATCATAGTGTGGACTGACAAACTCATTTTAAGTAGCTTACGTAGTAGTGGTGGTCAGATAGTAATTACTTCTGGGTGCTACCAGCTTCAACTGTATTCTAATCAGTAACCTAAATGTTCTGTTGTTACTAATCTTCTGAGCCATCTAGTCTTACAGATAATTTTGAATGGGGTCTTGAATAAGTTTACACCCCCTGAGTACCTTCTTTCTGGATGATGGTTTTTTTTTCCAGTACTATTAAAATGTAACTCCATGTTCACTTTTGTAGCCAATTATTCTTTATAGCTGTTAATGCAATCTCTTGGAGGCAGAAAAACTTCCTTCTCCATTATGTTGGCCAAGCAAGAACAAGTCCCACTTAAAATCGGCAATAAGTTACCCTTGCCTTCACCTTTCTTTGGGACATGTGTTTTTATTCAAACACTCTCATTGAAGTCACATTTCACACATTAAAAGCAATAAAAAATAAAGAAAACTAAATAAAGAACAAAAATCAGTTTATCTAAGCATAATGATTTTAAACACTTTTTAATAACTCATTGCACACTTTTTGCTTTATCATATTTCACTTCAACTACTTCTTTATTAAACTTTTGACTTTTTGAAGTTTTTTAATGTTAAAGTTGCAATTAACTTTTACATTTCCTGACTTAAGCTTCTCTGTGCAACCTTAAACTCTTAACTATGTTCTCTTGCCTATATGTATTATAACTCTTTATATAATTCCATACTATTACTCTAATAGATATTATACAGGGTTGTTGGTTTTTTTTTTTTACAATTTATATTCAAACATGTAGCATCTTATAATATTTTATATATGCCTGGCAGTCTCTGGAAGTATATACCTGAAGATTTCTGCCTTATTCACTGAGCAGCATAAAAGAGCATATTACAAGACTACAAAAAAAATTGATTATATATTGTCTTAAAATAGCATGAACAACTAAAGGTTTATGACATAAGAGAGATCATAAAAATGAAAACTGGATTGAGAGAGAGAGTAATTGTTATGCAGACTGTTTAAAAGTACTTACATACACCAGTTTAACTCAAATGCCTGATAAGACAAAGGCTTTTGTCTACATCCTGTCTCTTTAACTTCGGGATGAGAGTGTGCCCTTTCCACACGTCTGGGTCTTCCAAGGAAAGCATCCAGCAAAACTATATAGAGAAGGTTTGGCATTGTTGATATTTTTAAGATGATAAAAAAGCAGAAAAACTTTTTTGGGCGGTCACAATGCAGCACTTTCAGGCCATCTTTACATGTAATAAAGAAAAGGGGATTTGTGCCCTTGTTTTCTTCAAGTTGCCAATAAAGAAAAAAGGAAGACATCACAAGAATGCCCCATTCCTTGCACCTTACTTTGTTGGTAGGATGGAGTTCCCTTCCTGGGGAGCCTTCGGAGCTGCATGGGTTTTACTTTATAAGATGTATTCTGAGTGAAGCAGGGGCCCATTGTGTTTCCGCACACCTCTGCTTGTCTTGTTCCACCACCTCAAACTTTTTACAACACAAGTTAACCACTATGCTCTTCCTTAGCGGTGCACACCTTATGAGCTTGGTTTAAAAGCTTACTCTGTGTATACAGTGTAATTTGTTTCCTTAATGAGCCAAAATTCCATCAAAACCAAAAACATCTTTTACAAGAACATTCAAAGGCATCTCTCATTGAGGATTATTTCCATGCCATATTTCATGATTCTCCCCACAGTGACTTTGATGTTAGTTAACTTTTTCTTTAAATTAAAATATTTTTACAATAGGAAAACCTTTTTTTGAATTTATTTACCCCCCCCCCCCCCCCCCGGATTCTCCTCATCCCCAAAATGGCTGAATTTGTGACAATGACTAGGCATGGGAGAACGTAGGGAAAACAGGGTTGGAATGGAAACAGTATAGGAAACTACTGTAGCTGTCACTAGTATGACAAATGCAGGCAAATGTTCGGTTTTATGCCCAAGGTGTGTAAAATCAATGGTGAAGATTCTACCGCAGAACTAAAAACTAGTTGGCCTGTTTTTAAGAGGTGCTGAGCATCCACAACAGTGGGAGCTGCAAGTGTTTGGCACTTCTAACATCCCTCTCCTTCCCCTCAGCTCTAATGCTTGTAAGAGAAACATACATGCCTACCCCATCATTGGTTTGATAATCTGAAGTAGTTTTCTGTAAATATAGTCAATTTACTGTTAGTTACTCTTTGTGAAGTTTTAAGAGTATTTCATCACATGCCCCATTACAAGAAGTGATGGAGGAGGAAAGATTGTAACACTTGGAACAATTTACCTAGGGATGTAATGGATTCTCCATTACATGCAATATTTAAATCAGGACTGTATATCTTTCTAAAAGGAGATACTATAGTTCTAACAAAAGTTAAGGACTGGGTGTAGAATTTGTTGAATGAGGTTTTGGCCTCTGTTATGCAGGATGACAGATTAGATCGGGGTCGGCAACCTTTCAGAAGTGGTGTGCCGAGTCTTCATTTATTCACTCTAATTTAAGGTTTTGCGTGCCAGTAATACATTTTAACGTTTTTAGAAGGTCTCTTTCTATAAGTCTATAATATATAACTAAACTATTGTATGTAAAGTAAATAAGGTTTTTAAAATGTTTAAGAAGCTTCATTTAAAATTAAATTAAAATGCAGAGCCACTTGGACCGGTGGCCAGGACCGGGCAATGTGAGTGCCACTGAAAATCAGCTTGTGTGCTGCCTTCGGCACCCGTGCCATAGGTTGCCTACCCCTGGCTTAGATGATCCTAATGGTCCCTTCTGACCTTAAAATCTATGACTAACATTCTAAAAATAAAGAGCCATTAAAGTTTGTATGTATGTTTGTATGTTTTCAATTCACAACCTTATTAGTATCACCATCCTTCCTCTTCCATTGTTTTCTTCCCCAACTTGCTTGTTTGATACCAATTTTTGTCATGTTAGACCTGTACACAGCAGACTATTTTTACTTGGTTTTGTAAGGCATTCATTTGGGAGCTTAAAAAATGATGACTCTTGTACATTATACTCATATTCAGGCATATGTTGTGCATTATAAAGAGGGTATAAGAAAGGTGGTATCAGAACCAACTTGTGTGGTTTGTCTAGGCATGCAAGAAGTACAGTTCTTCATGCTAACTCAAACCAACATATAAACTATTGTTAACATTTTGATTGAAAATTATATTTAAATTTTGTTATCATTTTGTATAAAACTGAGAAAAATGTTTCTTTTGAAACAGTTTACCATATTGAGTTCACTTTTGCTAATTTAAATACATTTCAGTTTTTCTGATACTGTAAGAGCACACAATCTATTGCACAGAAGTTTTTACAATATCACCCACTTGGCAGACTATTTTAAATTGTTTGCAGAGTTGTAGCCGTGTTGGTCCCAGGATATTAGAGAGACAAGGTAATATATTTTATTAGACCAACTTCTATTGGTGAGAGAGACAGGCTTTCGAGCTTACATAGAGCTCTTCTGTGTCCCACTTCTCTTCAAGCAAAGCCGATATCAGACATCTGCATTTAGCTAGGAAATTGAAGCAGATGATATTCATAAAAAAAATCTGTTTTATGATTAAACTCTGTAGTGTCCTTAAATAAAATGAAAGGTGGGAGAAATGATGGGGAATAAACTTCAGTGCATTGATGTGATGGAGAGCTAAATGACTTGACCCAGGGTATCACAGTGAGTAGGAATAGAGCAGGAAACAGGATCAAGGAGTCCAGATTCCTACTCTCCTTTCTTTGTCCATTAAATCACATTCTTTTTGATGTGTAGATCTTTGACAATCCTTCAGCTGTGCTAATATGATGTGTTTCAAATAGTAGCATAGTAAAGCAACCTGTTAGGACGGTGATCAGGATAAACTACTGTCAAGAGGAAAATAATTTATGTATATTTTCCTGTCTCTTGTCTTCTAAGTGAGATTAAATTCAAGCAAGTTTCAGGATTTAAACATTTGGGCCATAGTTTAAAATAACTCAAGCATGCAGTTAATTTTTGTAGCAGGCTAAGTTTGCAGTTAACTGATGGCTGTACACTCCCTGCTTGAAAAAAATCAGCAGTGTTTATCATTGTCAATAATTGTAAGACAAGTTTACTCCCGAGGTTTGATAAACGCGATTTCAATCCCTCCCAACTTTGGGATCTTTAGACTTGAGAGGCAACTAAAACATTGTTTACTAATTAAATGTTGCCAGGCCAAAATAGTTTTTAATTTAGAATGGTTAAAGACTGCATGAATGATAAGTTGCATATGATGAATTTAGTAAATATGGAGGAAATGATATATGTATGCCCTGCAAATTGCAAACTTTTCACCGTTAACAGCATGTGTAACTTGAATGTTCTTTTGTTACAGGGTGGCTGACTCGGTTGTTGAGAATTTCAGCACTGTCGGAACCACAAGTAATGGTGAATGTTTTCACTCTTGCTTGAGAGTGAGTTCTGAAACTACCAACGAGCCTTTCTTGAAATTTTTGTGGCTGAGTCCTTGGTGGAGGTTACATAGATACATGTTTTCATGAAGAGAAGTGAGAAGCCGGAAGGATATAGACAAATGAGGCCTAAGACTTTTCCTGCTAGTAACTACACTGGCAGCAGCCGGCAAATGTTACAAGAAATACGAGAGAGCCTTAGGAATTTGCCTAAGCCCTCAGATGCTGCTAAGGCTGAGCACAATATGGGTAAAATGTCAGCTGAAGATCCCAGACAAGGCCGAAATCCCCCCAAATTTGTAACATACCATAAAGCTTTGCAAGAAATTCGAAACTCTCTGCTGCCTTTTGCAAACGAAACCAGCTCCTCAGCCAGGGGAACATCTGAAATCAATCGACAAATGCTACAAGACTTACAGGCTGCTGGGTTTGATGAGGTAAGCTTTTTTGTTGAATATTAATCATGCGCACACATTTTAGTTGTATGTTACCCTTTTTGTATTTAAAGAGTGTAAGTAGCATGATAGTCAAAATGTTTCCCTGAAATACAAATTAATTTTTAACTGACCTGGCCAAAAAGAAGAAGAGAGGGTGGAGGGCATTGGTAATGTTAAAATAACCCATGTTTTTTCCCCTACATCCGGTGTAATCTATTCTTTCTATAAGATTAGTAGTAGTTTGATTAGTCATTTACATCCCTGTGTGTGGAAATGAGTGGACTCCTCAAAGTCTGGAATTTTTCTCAGAGTAATTTAATGGAATTTTGGATTATGTGGTTTAAAATGTGTTGTGAGAACAACACAGTTCAGAATAGTAAGGCAAGGATACCAAATGTAAGTGACTCGACAATATTTAAATACTTTTATTCTTTTTTATGAGAATTTCAGAAGCCCTGATTTATGAATAACTTAAACTTGTTCAGAGAAATGGTTCATTATCTGAGCTGAATATGAACAAAAAACTGCATTTGTCTTGTTCATCTGAACACTTCAATCTTAGCTATATTCAAATGATGTACATTACCCTAAATCAGATACAAAAGAATGTATCATGATAGTACAATAAATATACTGCAAGGAGAACAGTGCAGAATGCCTTCAACAATGTAGTGTCTTCTAGGAAAAAATGTAGACATTATATAGCAGAGTCCCATAATGATGTCTTTGAAAGTTGGGATTATGTTGGTCAGTATAAAGACATGGATGAGGTGATTGATAGGCATCTGTCTGAAATCCTGTCATCTACTTCAATACCAGCTGAACTTGTTTTCACTTTAGTATGGGAAAGTGTGTAATGTCATTTATTGACAAAATATCTGGTTTCCATGAATAAAGAATTAATACATTTAGAGACCTTTGTGTGTGTTTATTTGCAGTGTATGTATTGGCAAGTGTAAGTAGCACTTACATGCACTTGTAAACCTGAGCACAAAAGTACACATGCAAAATGAGCACAGACCTCAGGCCCAACAGTTTCAAAAAATTTTAATAGCAGGCCAAGGATAGCTTACAAGCAAACAAGGTAGAATGGTTCATTCATAATTGCACTAGTCAAAATGATCATATCAAAAGTTGTAATTGCAGGTTAATATTAAAGAATCAACGTATTTTGCACTAATTTCCTTTAAAGGTTAGGCAGAGTGTTTTGGTATGTCATATTTGTTAGTTGTACACCAACATAGTGTTGTTAGCAAAGACGTCAAGAAGGAGTGGTTAAGAGATCACCATATTGTTGCCCATACAGAAAGATTATGAAAAGAGCTCTTCAATGACATACAAATGCATTCAGCTCATCAGTGCATATAAATGATATGTCAGCTCAGTACATTTACTTTAGTTGCTGAAAGAACTCATTGACAACAGGGGTTTTCATAATATCTGTTCTCCATTGCTTTCTTTTCTCCATTTTGTTTAATGATAGACAATTGTGTCTAGTTTTCAAATATCCAATTAAAAAAAAATTCCTACATCCTTGTTGTTGTTAAATGTTGTTGCATATCACACAAATCAGTATCTAAACTGTTGGCATTTACAAAGAATTTCACTGTGCTACTGTACCTGGCTTAAGAAATGGTGACACTGCATCAGGTAAAATCTGCTTAAATTATGGATTTTGTGATGTTGTGTGATTTCATCTGGTGGGGCGCAGAGATATTAGATATGTCAGTGTTTTCAAAAAGAAGCCTTTTTTTAAAGGAATCTTGTAATCTCAAAAAGTACTTAATTTATTCAAAAATATCAGATGTTTTAATTGTCAGTGAGCCTGAATTCTAAACTTTTAAAAGCATAAGGATTTTTTGAGTGGTTACAAGAAAGATCAAAATCAGTTTTAGCTATAGAAAAACTACTATTGCTGCACAGTGAACTATACCTTGGCAGAGCGGGGAGTAGTCATCTGGTCCTATAGGCATCTATTACTTGAGCTACAGGAAAATTTCTTAATTGTCACCCATTGAAGGACCCTTATACTTCCTCCCCCCCCCCCCCCCCCCCAAAAGCTACAACCAGTCAGAAGAAGGCAACATGTTCAAGGTTTTTTAAAGGAGTCTAGGGGAGTTAGGCACACAAATCCTACTGAAATTCAGTGGGTATTGAGTGCCTAAGTCTTTATCCTTTTTAAAAATCCCACCCAAGTGTCTGATGCTACTGTCACTGAGGTCAGTAGCAAAAAACATCCCTTTTGTATCAGAGAATAGGGCTCAAATCTGTTCACAACAGAAATAATTAAGAACATAATGGCCATACTTGATCAGACCAATGGTCCATCTAGGCCAATATCCTGTCTTCTGACTGTGGCCAATGCCAGGTTCTTCAGAGGGAATGAGCAGAACGGACAGTTATCGAGTGATCCATCCCCTGTGGTCCACTCCCAGCTTCTGGCAGTCCAGAAGTTAGACACTCAGAGCATGGGGTTGCATCCCTCACCATCTTGGCTAATAGCCATTGATGGATCTATCCTCCATTAACTTACTTATTTTGAACCCTGTTACAGTTTTGGCGTACACAACATCCCCTGGCAATGAGTTCTACAGGCTGACTGCTGTGTATAAAGAAGTACTTCCTTTTGTTTGTTTTAAACCTGTTGCTATTAATTTCATTGGGTGACCCTGGTTTCTCCACACCATTCATGATTTTATAGGCCTCTATCATATCCCCCCCCCCTTAGTCGTCTCTTTTCCAAGCTGAAAAGTCTCATTCTTTTTAATCTCTCCTCATATGAAAATTGTGTACGTTTATTATTTCTAATAAACGTACACAGTTTTGCCCTTCTCTGTACCTTTTCTAATTCTAATATAGTTTTTTTAAGATGGGGCAACCAGAACTCCATGCAAGTATTCAAGGTTTTAGCATACCATGGATTTATATAGTGGCATTACATTTTCTGTCTTATTGTCTATCCCTTTCCTAATGGTTCCTAACATTCTGTTAGCTTTTTTGACTGCAGCTGCACATTGAGCAGATGTTTTCAGAGAACTATCCATAATGACTCCAAGATCTCTTTCTTGAGTGGTAACAGCAAATTTAGATTCCATCATTTTGTATGTATAGTTGGGATTGTATTTTCCAATGTGCATTACTTCACATTTATCAATTCTGAATATCATCTGCCATTTTGTTGCCTAGTCACCCAGTTTTGTGAGATCCCTTTGTAACTCTTCGCAGTCTGCTTTGGACTTAACTATCTTGAGTAATTTTTTATACTCTGCAAACTTTGCCACCTCGCTGTTTACCCCTGTTTCCATATAATTTATGAATATGTTGAACAGCACTGGGCCCAGTACAGGTCCCTGGGAGCCACCACTAACTCTTTCCATTCTGAAAACTGACCATTTATCTCTACCCTTTGTTTCCTGTCTTTTAATCAGTTACGAGCCACGAGAGGATCTTCTCTCTTATCCCATGACCGTTTACTTTGCTTAAGAGCCTTTGGTGAGGGACCTCGTCAAAGGCTTTTAATGTTACTTGATGTCAGCCTATTTCTTCCAATATAGTCAGTGCATTAGTGTATAAGGAGATTCAGAGTTAATGCTGAAGTAACAGTAAAAAGCCAAAATTCAGAATTGCAAGTCAGAGTACTTTTTGTAACCTGTAATGTATTATCTCCTTTGCTTTCATAATAAATCAGTTGATTTTCAGCCATACAGTTTTTAGCTATTTTGAAAGTTTCAGTGGGGGCTAAAAATAGAGCCTCATATTGGAAGCTGGTTGCAACGTTAATTGTGTAGAGGTTACTGTCTTTCAGTAATATATAAGCACATAAACAAATTGTAACAACAGTAATTCTGAGATTCAAACAGCACAGTAGATACACTAAAGTGAGACTCTAACATGTTAACTTTTTCTGGGCATCTTGGCAGTGTGAGATTTAACTGCAGTTTTTCTGACTCAGGGAGATGCAGATTTAGCCATGCATTTTCTATTAAAATTAATGGAAGATGTGTGGCAAAATCCCCCTGCAGTGCTTTGAAAATCTCAACTGTTGGTGCTTTTGACTCTTTTTCTTCTGTTAATTTTAAAAATGAAATAAAATATTTTAAACTTAATTTTCCCTTTAGGATATGGTTGTACGAGCTCTTAGGCAAACTAACAGCCGTAGTATAGAAGCAGCAATTGAATTCATAAGTAAAATGAGCTACCAAGATCCTCGTCGAGAGCAGATGGCTGCAGCAGCAGCCAGACCTGTTAATACAGGCATGAAACCACCAGGTATGTGTATCCAATATGTATTTTTCTTATAGGAAGAAATCATAAATTAGCCAAACATTTCAATTAATGCACTCTCAACTGGGGAATGGAGGGGAAGTGAAGCATAAACTTTAACAATTAAATAGGAGGTTGAAATACCATTTTTCTTGAAAATGGTGAAATTTGTTAGTATAATTTATAAAGTAATCCACTTAAATGACAGTACTTGACGTTAGTTTATAACAAGCTTTTAGGTTATGTTTTCAACATCATATATAAGTAATCACGTTCAGACCTCTAATTGTAGTGTTCGTTTCCTGTGTTGAATACTTTTCATTAATTTCTTAAATTTGGGAGTCATGTCACTTAATTTCTGTGCAATTATAGTAAAATTGTTAATTTATGTACAAGAAAATAACATAGAAACACCACTAGCAAAGTAAAACAGGTCTTTCATTTTCAGTCCACTATCTTTCAACCTGTTAAATTGAGTTAACTAGAATTTGTACAAAGCTTTTGGTGGGATACTGGAATTTAGCCATGACTTTCATTCTTACTTGCACAATTTATCACAATTTACCCATTTTTCATTTATGGAAAAAATGTTGATTTGCAGCAGTGACAGTAAAAAATGAAAACTTTCAAAATTAAACACAAAATTGCCCTGTTCATATGACATAATGTCTCTGTCTTGTAATTACTTTCTGGTACCTCCAATAAAAGATTGCTATGTAATTCTTAAAGGAGTTAAATTTTAAGAATTCAACGGAGAGATGATCATTGTAAATTTTGCACGTATGCAGTCTTATCTTACACTTACAAACGTATAGTATCTTTCAGAATGATTTAAAACAAAACCTTTTGATGAACAGAACTTTGCATACAAGGAACATAATACACTTAGATTAAACTGTTAAGTGCATGATCTTTTTAATTTAGTATCCCCGTTTACAGGTGTACAAGTCCTAGCCATCTTTCAGCTGATTAACTCAAAGGTTATGAACCCCTCAAGTACATCACTGAGTTGTCACTTTATAAGATTGATTTGATGTAATGTTTATATCATCAATGTTATGTAAAATGTAGGTCAATACATTTTTCTTTGCTCAGCTTTTCCATGCTAGAAATAGTTCTATAGCTTCCTTTCTGATTAGTCGCAAATCAGTCATGTGACTTACTGTGGCTTATATTAAAATTTATTATCTACTTCATAGCAGTAAGGTAACTGCCAAAAAAGGAAAAGTAACTGAATTAGAATAGTAGTAAAATATTGCAAGCTGCAAGTAGAGCTTTTTTTTTTTTTTTTTTTTAACAAATATAAAATGCTGTGCTTTTTTTTTTCTTTTGTAAAAGCAGGTAGTGTGCAGCAATCAGTTAACCGCAAACAGAGCTGGAAAGGTTCTAAAGAGTCCTTGGTACCTCAGAGACATGGCCCTCCATTGGGAGATAGTGTAGCTTATCGTTCAGAAAGTCCAAGTTCTCAGTCAGATGTAGGAAGGCCCTTATCTGGTTCTGGATTAGCAGCATTTGCTCAGGCTCATCCTGGCAATGGACAAAGAGTGAATCCACCACCTCCACCACAAGTAAGGAGTGTTACTCCCCCCCCTCCACCTCCAAGAGGGCAGACTCCTCCACCAAGAGGAACAACTCCTCCACCTCCTTCCTGGGAACCAAATGCTCAAACAAAACGTTATTCTGGAAGCATGGAATATATGATCTCTCGCATTTCTCCAGTACCACCAGGAGCATGGCAGGATGGCTATCCGCCCCCACCAATGAATCCGTCACCCATAAGTTCTTCTACGCAGGGACAAAGAGGCATTAATTCTGTTCCACTTGGCAGGCAACCAATAATCATGCAGAGTTCTGCCAATAGCAAGTTTAGTTTTCCATCAGGAAGAGCTGGAATGCAAAATGGCAATTGTCAGACTGATTTCATGGTTCATCAGAATGTTGTATCTGGGAACTCGGTCAATCGTCAGCCACCCCCTCCGTACCCAATATCCCCAACTAACAGGCAAAGTCCTACAGCATTGCAGATGCAAGCAGGAGGATCTGTTCCTCCTTCAGCATACACCAATGGAAATATTCCTCAGTCCATGATGGTGCCAAATAGAAACAGCCACAACATGGAACTTTACAATATAAATCTACCTGGAATACCAATGTCCTGGTCACAGCCTTCATCTGCTCCACCCCAATCACCACCTGGCAGTGGACATGAAATTCCTACATGGCAACCCAACATTCCAGTAAGATCAAATTCTTTCAATAACCCTCATGGAAATAGACAGAGTCACTCTAGCAGTTCTCAGCCTTCAGCCACCACAGTAACAGCTATAACCCCAGCTCCCATTCAGCAGCCAGTAAAAAGTATGCGAGTATTAAAGCCAGAGCTGCAGACTGCCTTAGCACCAACTCATCCTTCTTGGATGCCACAGCCAATGCAAGCTGTCCAACCAGTCCCCTTCTCTGAGAGTCCATCTACCAACATGGCAGTTATGTCACCTGTTGCAGAAGCTCCAAATTACCAAGGTCCTCCACCACCTTACCCAAAACACTTGCTACACCAGAATCCATCTGTCAGTCCATATGAGACAGGAACCAAACCTAGCAAAGAAGATCATCCCAGTTTACCTAAGGAAGAAGAGAGTGAAAAGAGTCATGAATGTGTTGATGGGACAGATAAAGAAAAAAAACAAATAACAACCTCACCTGTTCCTGTTAGGAAAAATAAGAGAGATGAAGAGCGAAGGGAGTCTCGCATTCAAAGCTATTCTCCTCAGGCCTTTAAATTCTTCATGGAGCAACATGTGGAAAACATACTCAAGTCTCATCAGCAACGATTGCATCGTAAGAAACAACTAGAGAATGAAATGATGCGGGTAAAACCTTTATTTTCTTTAATATTTGAATGGAACTACTTTAGCTTTTGGTATACATTTTTAAAAACTGCATATCTAGACAGGTTTCTTGATTATACTGCAGTTTTGTGGGCAGCTGTAGTATCTTTTGGTATTGACGTTCATTTTTAGTTTGACCACATGTTTAAGAAGCAGCCAGCCTTTCAGTATTTGTTTAGGTAATCCCATTCCTCCCTTTAGTAAATTTATTGAAGCTTGCATTGGGCTTAGCTGCATGGCTCCCAGGTTTTTATTATTGATGATATTAATGCTGATTTGGGGGAAACTATTTTTAAAATTGTCACAGTTAAGTATTATTAAAGATTTTTGTAGATGCAATTTAGGAAGAAATGGTAATAGGGCTGGCTAAAGTCTCCATATAGAGCCCCAAAGAATGATTACTCCCTTCACTTTCACCAGTTTGACACCATTGTGTGATGGTATATGTCCAGGAAATTTCATTCTAAAAATGTTGTTCTAAATAGTCTAGTCAGCTTTCGCTAAATGTACTGAGGGTTTGATCCTCTATTCCATAGTCCTTTCATACTGTGCAAAATTCCTGTTAATAGCTGTGAGAGTTCTGGGTACACAAGGAATGCAGGGTTGGGCCACCATAGTACACCTCTATCCCGATATAACGCGACCCGATATAACACGAATTCGGATATAACTCGGTAAAGCAGTGCTCCGGGGGGTGGAGGCTGCGCACTCCGCTGGATCAAAGCAAGTTCGATATAACGCGGTTTCACCTATAGCGCGGTAAGGTGGCTCCCGAGGACAGCGTTATATTGGGTAAAGGTGTATATTAACTGAACCTTGGGTAGGGAATTTAAAACTCATTTTAATCTCCACTTTAAAACACTGCAGCAAGCAACAAAAATGCCACAGTTCTGTAAAGCCTATACTCTTTTATCTAGCACTGGCCCAAGAGTACATGTTCTATTAATTGAAGGTTTTTTTGTTTTTTTTTAAAGACTGCTTTTTATTTAAAAACTGGCTTTAGATGATGTATCTGATTCCCAATTTGTGTTTTTACAGTCGCATTTTATACTAAAACTTTTTTGTCTTCCTTGTTGCTATGTAAAGACCCACACAACAGGGGAAACAGTGAAACTGACTTTATAGAAAACATTGAGAAACACCCACATTAAAACAAGAAAATACAGATAAAATATTATCTATGATTTTTATAATAATCTTAGGTTTTACTTGTAATCTTAGTTTTTCTGGGAATAATAGTAGGTAACAGAATTTTATACAAAAGTGTTTTTTTTTTAATTGATACCTTTAACTGAAAATTATTTTTTTTTGCTTGACTGAGGCGACATTTCAAAATCCATACTCTCCTGCTCTTAAAAAAAAAAATCTTGCTTTAAACTGTACTCTTATATAAGTGTCTACTTAATCACAACATAATTAAATGTTAGCAAATAAGATTTATTCCTGGAAGTCTCTCTAGATGTTTATTCTTAGTCTTCTTTTTCCTTTTCACTTTCACTAACAGCTGATTTAAACTCTTAAGGTGTTGGAAGCTTTGCTGACTTCTATAGCCTCCATTACTGTGTGGGCAAGTAAGACTTTGGAGCAACAGTATTATATTAAGAATAGCATGAACCCTTTCCAAAGGACTCTGCATGTATACCTGCATCAAAACTAAAGCATGAAGTTGATGTATTTTTTTATATTACGTTTGGGTACTTAAGTGCAAGATCATAACTAATTTTGATTTGCAAACTTCACTTTCATTTCTTATTTGGAGCATTTTATTGAGTGTGCTCTGCAATGGTGTAAGCACAGTTACTTATGTTGACACATATCCCTCTTAATGGTAATGATTTTTTCCCCCCTGCATGCTTAACATAGTCAATTAAAATCAAAATTTTATTATCTTTCTTACACTAAATATATTTTATGGTAATTGTGCTCAATTCACATAAAATGTGTTTAATTCAAAAGGAGGGTCTTTTTTGGGGGTTGGATGGTGAAAAATGGGGTGTCGTGGGAGAAGCTGCTCCCTTTAGTACGCAATGGGAGAGAAATCTGACAGGAATAGGCCAACTCACCTTACATCTTGAGTAGGAAGAGAAGAAGTGAAACTTGATGGCCATTTGTCTCCCCTAGCATTTTTTGGTCTTTATTTGCAGGAGAGTTAAGAGGATTAAACCAGGAGTGGATTTCCTCATTTCTCTCCTTCTGCAGGAAGTTGAGGGAAAAGGGCCACCAAAATGTTTCAGCCAGTGTATATTCCCTGGTGGGAGGGCAGGTGACTAAAGGAAGGTGCTTAGTGGAGAGAACTGGGTTTTTTGGGTGTGGAGCAGCTGTCTCACAGGTGGAGTAGTAATGTATTTTGGAGGTATGCACTTCTATTATCTTATTCTGTCTAACGGCGCTAAAAGTGGTGCGGGGCACCTCCCAGAACACACACAACATTTCTGCCCTGAAGAGTGTGAAAACAAAATTAGTTATGATGTAGGGAGTAACAAGACCATAGGGAAGGAAAATAGAGGTGATGTCAATGAGATCACATGGCTATTCAGCAAGGGCTAGTGCAAGGCATGGAGTAAAGAGAATGGAGTATTTTGTGTGGGAGTATGGAGTGTATGTATGTGTACATATATAATTTAAAAATAATAGATTTCTAGGTTAATTTCTTGTAGCCATCAGAGAAGTGGGTCCTAAAAGCAATATTAATAAGGAGAAGGAGGGGACTTTGCAGATCAGCTCAGAAAGGGTGTTTGAGGTACAGTGTGGGTGGCGTGGAGGAAAGTGTGTAGGTCTTTTGGGGGGAAAGAAGATAAATAAGGTATTGATGCTGAGATTTTTGATGGAGCAAAGGGGTTGGCAAGCAACATGAAGAGATAAGGCTAGTGGAGAGCAGAGGCTTGGAGGTTCTTGGAGATAAGGACAAAACACTTAAATTTGATGCCATGGAGGAGGGAGAGCTAGTACACTGAGGTTAGAGGGGATGGAACGGTCTGACTGATGGGCAAAGAATATGATCTTGGCAATGTTTTGATGGAGCCAAAGGAGAGCATCATGGGTGTTCAAAGGCCACAGAGGAGGAGGCTGCAGTAGTCAAGCCTGGAGGTGGTGAGGACTGCACCAGAGTTTTTTTGTTATATGGACAGACACAAGGTCAAATTTTCAAATCTCTGCTTGAGACCCACTGTTGCTGTGATGCCTGTAAGAAATCTGCTATGGTCTGGTGTATGCCAGTTGGCTAGTTGATTTTCTTTTTAAAACAAAAAGTGCCTTCAGGGATCATTAAGTAGCTACCTATGTAACCATGATTTCTGTTGTTCTTGTTCTCCCTCATTTTTGTTTGCCTATTTTGTCTCAAATTAGACTGTAAGGTAGTCAGAGTAGGGACTGTCTCTTACCATGTGTTCATACGGTGCTTAGAATATTGGTTCCCTAATACAGATTGCAGTTTCTAGATGCTACTACAGTACAAATATTAACTTTAATATTTTGAGATGTTATGGAGGTAGAAATGGCAAGATTTGGGTACCACCTGAATGAATAGGTAATGAAAAAGGGAGGAGTGGAAGACCTCTAGATTATGGGCCTGAATGCTGGTGCTGTTTTCTCAAGTAACATTATGGAGGGTGTTGCAAAGAGATTGGGAGGTAAGCTTAGAAATTCAGTTTAAACTGATTGAGCTATCCAGAAGAAAATGTCAGAGAATCTGAAATCCAGAACTGAATTTGCAAGTCATTGCTATAAAGATTATTGAAGTCATGGAATTGCAGATAAAATCACCAAAAGAGAGAAGGAAGAGCTCTTGAGAAAAGAAGGGAGGTATGGAGAGGTGGAGGACTAATAATCCTTGTATAGTGCTTTTTATCAGCATCATTCCCATTACAGATGGTGAGGCTGAGGCAGAGAGAGAGAGAGTGACTTGCTCAGTCACCCAGCAGGCCAGTGGCTGAGCCCAGAATAGAGCCCAAGTCTCCCTAGTCCCTGTCAAGTGACCCATCCACTAGATCACATTGCTTAAGCGAGTTGGGAATCCGAAAAGGCAATAAAATAATGAATTATGTAACCAAATATGACCCGAACAAGTGTGTTGGCAAAAAAAAAGGTCTTGTGTCCTATTTTGCTGTTCTGAATTTAAAGATGGCCTAAATGGCTTAAAAACAATTATTGTGCATGTGTTCTGCCTGAGAAATATCAGAAGTATCAAATTTGGTTTTTCATGTCTTTATATGGGATCTCTTTAGGGTTCCAGAGGATGTTTATTGTGAAGTCTAATACCTTACTTAAAAAGATGGCGTAGAATCTTCAACAAAGATACCCTTTATCAAAATATTAATTAGTCATTTGCGTTAGACAGTAATTAACCAAAACAAGAATGTTAAACACGCTGACTGAAAATCTTCTCTCCTCTCAATTGCTCACCTTTTACTATCTTGGCTTCTGTTATTTGATAGTTTCATTAGTTCTCCAGCCACTATAGTGTCTTCCACGGTAGACAAGACTTGTCTTTTTAATGTAAAAACACAAGCAGAACCACTTTTCATTTTGCCTTTATATTTCATAAGAAGCAAAATAGGACAGAAACCTTGGAAGGACACCTTTAATTAAGAGCCAAATGGAAATAGTTATGCAAAAACAATTAAGTATGCAAAGAATCAGTCATCAAACAGTGGATAACTAATTGGAAAATCTACAGAGCAATACATTCCGTTAATTGTGTCAGGAATCAAGCAAGTAATGACTCCATTAATGCAGCGAATTAAGTAAAAGTTAGGTATGCAGAGAATCGTGGACAAATCTGTACAGTTGTTAATATGTAAGGGACGTATTCCCATGTGGGAACATCTCTGTGAAGGATAGTGGGTTACCAATGGCCTCCCTCCTGCCCTACAATCCTGTTTCTTCTACAGAGGACATGAAAGACAACCACCATCAGCTTGTCTTTCTCCCATCCTAGTCCGTTCCCAAAAATGGCTCCCTTAATCAAGAGCATGGTGGTGCATGGCACCTTGTGCAAATTGTTGTTATAACTGTCCCTTAGATTGCACATTTTGGGGGGGGGAGGGTTGTTTCAACCTTAAGTGTTTTTATAGAGACCTAATGTGTGTTAGGGAAAAAACTTGAAGTATTACTCCTCATTTTACATGTAAGTTTTTACTTTACTTTGCCTGAACCTTCTAAATGTATGATGATCACCACAAAGAGAAGTGTTTTTCACTTGTGAAATTTAACTTCGTTACATAGGTTGGGTTGTCCCAAGATGCCCAGGATCAAATGAGAAAAATGCTGTGCCAGAAGGAATCTAACTACATTCGTCTCAAAAGGGCTAAAATGGACAAATCAATGTTTGTAAAAATTAAGACTCTTGGCATTGGGGCATTTGGAGAGGTCTGCCTAGCAAGGAAAGTGGACACTAATGCTTTATATGCAACAAAAACCCTGCGGAAGAAAGATGTGCTGCTTCGGAACCAAGTTGCTCATGTTAAAGCTGAGCGGGATATCCTTGCAGAGGCTGACAATGAGTGGGTGGTTCGCCTGTACTATTCATTCCAAGATAAGGACAATTTGTACTTTGTAATGGATTACATTCCAGGAGGTGATATGATGAGCCTATTAATTAGAATGGGTGTCTTCCCAGAAAATCTGGCACGGTTCTATATAGCAGAGCTGACCTGCGCAGTTGAAAGTGTTCACAAGATGGGCTTCATTCACAGAGACATTAAACCTGATAACATTTTGATTGATCGTGATGGTCATATTAAACTGACTGACTTCGGGCTTTGTACAGGTTTTCGATGGACGCATGATTCCAAATACTATCAGAGTGGTAAGAAACTATTTTTGTTATCTAATTCATGAATAATAATCTGAGTAGAAAGATGAACATGACGTAAAAAAAGTTAGAATTTAATACCCATAAGGGAAATGGAATAAGCTAAACCAATATAGCAGCGTGCACACTTGAAGTAGTACTAATATAACTATTTTGGTAAAAAAAAAAATCTTAACTGAAATAGTTATATCAGTGCAAAAATTCTGTGTAGACCAGGCCTAAGTCACTTTTGAAAATGGGACGTAGGAGCCTAAGTCATGTGGATGCTTTTGACAATTTTACCCAAGATCTACAATTCTTCATCCCTTTTCTGCAGTTATGTGGAAATTCACTAATTACGTTTCTTTTAAAAAAAGATTTAAGTTTATTTAATGCCTTCAGGGTAGTTGCGGGAAGCTTATAGCAAAGATAATTTTGCGTTTTGTTCTTCAAGTGGCAGTATCTGGATTCCTTCCTCGTTTTACGGTTATTTTTTTTTATAGGTAACCTGCAAAGAATTAAATGAAAATTGGGCTTGTACCTTTTTTCTTCAATAGATTATTTTCAAAACCCGCTTTTTTGGCTTGTGTTTACACTAGAAATTCAGTTCCTCTTTAGCCTGGTATATTTTACGGGGATTGGAGAAGTAGCAAGAGGCATGACATTACATAAGGCAAGAGAGTGAAAGTTGAACAATTGTGATAGGTAAGATTTTTAATCAGACTGTTTAAAACTTTCTATTTTTTAAACACATATTTAACTACAGTGATTGATATTTTGGAGACGGCCCTCCTTCACTGCAGGTGAGAGAAATAACCGTATACATCCTATACTTCCAACAAGTTCTGCAGCAAAACTAGGGAAGATCAGAATTGACATTTCCTATTACTTGTTACGCAAAAAATCAATTTTTAACAAACAGAAAATAACTCAACTTTCAGGCATTCTTTTACATCATAAGCAAAAAAAGCACACAAGCTCAATATTCTAAGTTCTTTACAAGTTCACTTTTAATGATTTTTATTTTAAAGTACTTTGATTCATTAGAGTAGAGAGTGTTCTTCATAAAAAGGAATGTTAAAGAATTTGGAGAGAAACTGGTCTTAGTTGAGAACCCCAACTAAGGGGTTAAAAATCCACAATATTTCATTTTTATATTGTAGGTGACCATTCACGTCAAGACAGCATGGATTTCAGTAATGAATGGGGTGATCCAGCAAACTGCAGATGTGGAGACAGGCTTAAGCCACTTGAGCGTAGGGCAGCGCGTCAGCATCAACGTTGTTTGGCACATTCACTTGTTGGCACACCTAATTACATTGCACCAGAAGTACTCTTACGAACAGGTAAAGCTTTTTAATTTGATCCCTTTGCAAAATGACTGATGTCTAAAGGCTTTGGCCCTTTCTGAAGACCAGCACTTGTACAGATTAATTAATAATGGAGTCAGTAACAGATAAGTTAAATGAATTCTTTGCATCAGTCTTCACTGCAGAGGATGTGAGGGAGATTCTCATACCTGAGTCATTCTTTTTAGGTGACAAATCTGAGGAACTGTCCCAGATTGAGGCATCCAATAAGAGGATTGATAGATTAAACAGTAATAAGTCAACAGCATATATTCACCCAAGAGTCCTGAAGAAACTCAAATATGAAATTGCAGAACAACTAATAAGTTACATTTCACTATCACTTATATCAGCCTCTGTACCAGATGATTGGAGGATAGCTAATGTAAGGCCAATTTTTAAAAAAGGCTCCAGAGACGATTCTGGCAATTATAGGCCAGTAAGCCTATCTTCAGTACCAGGCAAATTGGTTGAAACTGTAGTAAAAAACAGAATTATCAGACACATAGGTGAACACAATATGTTGGGGGGAGGGGGAGAGTCAAAAGTGATTGAGGCATGTAAAGTGAAATCATGCCTCAATCTATTAGAATGTTTGGAGGGTGTCCATAAGTATGTGGACCAGGGTGATCCAGCGGATATAGTGTACTTGGACTTTCGGAAAGCCTTAGACAAGGTCCCTCACCATAAGCTCTTAAGCAAAGTAAGCAGTCTTGGGCCTGGTCCACACTAACCCCCCACTTCGAACTAAGGTACACAAATTCAGCTACGTTAATAACGTAGCTGAATTCGAAGTACCTTAGTTCGAACTTACCGCGGGTCCAGACGCGGCAGGCAGGCTCCCCCGTCGATGCCGCGTACTCCTCTCGCCGAGCTGGAGTACCGGCGTCGACGGCGAGCACTTCCGGGATCGATCCGGGATCAATTTATCGCGTTTAGACAAGACGCGATAAATCGATCCCAGAAGATCGATTGCTTACGGCCGGACCAGGAAGTAAGTGTAGACCTGCCCTTGGAATGAGAGGGAAGATCTTCTCACAAATTAGTAACTAGTTAAAAGATAGGAAACAAAGGGTTGGAATAAATGGTCAGTTTTCACAAAGAGGAGAGGCAAATAGTAGGGTCCCCCAACAATCTGTACTGGGATCTGTGCTGTTCAACATATTCATAAATGAACTGGAAAAAGGGTTAAACAGTGAAGTGGCAAAGTTTGCAGAGGATTCAGAATTGCTCAACATAGTTAAATCCAAAGCTGACTGTGAAGAGTTACAAAAGGATCTCCCAAAACTGGGTGACTGGTCAACAAAACGGCAGATGGAATTCAGTGTTGATAAATGCAAATAATGCATATTGGAAAACACAATCCCAACTATGCATACAAAATGATGGGATCTAAATTAGCTGTTACCACTCAAGGAAGAGAGCTTGGAGTCCTCAGGGATAGTTCTCTGAAAACATCTGCTCATTGGCAGTCCAAAAATATTAACAGAATGGTAGGACTCATTAGGAAAGGAATAGATAATAAGACAGAGAATATCATAAGACCTCATATAATAAAAATATATATTAGAATTGGAAAAAGTACAGAGAAGGGCAACAAAAATTATTAGGAGGGTATGGTACAGCTTCCGTATGAGGAGAGATTAAAAAGACTGCTTATCTTAGAAAAGAGATGACTAAGTGGGATATGATAAAGGTCTATACAATCACGAATGGTGTGGAGAAAGTGAAGAAGGAAGTGGTATTACCCCCTTCACATAACACTGGAACAAGGGGTCACCCCAAAAAATTGATAGGCAGCAGGTTTACTTCTTTATGTTTGTTTTAGTACTTCACACAATACAGTCACCCTATGGAACTTGTTGCCATGGGATGTTGTGAAGGCCAAAAGTGTAACTTGGTTCAAAAAAGAATTAGATAAGTTAATGGAGGATAGGTCCAGCAATGGCTATTAGCCAAGATAGTCAGAGACGCAACTCCATGCTATGGGTTTTCCTAAGCCTGTGTCTGCCAGAAGCTGGGTCTGGGTGACAGTGGATGAATCTTTTGATAATTGTCCTGTTCATTCCCTCTGAAGTATCTGGGCTAAATGGACCATTGGTCTGACCCAGTATAGACGTTCTTAAGCTTTTCTGGGTCAAAAATAAATATTAAATTATTATTATTAATCTGGAAGATAATGCAATAAATACTTACTTGTAACTTGATATGTTGGTTGTCCATTTAAATGTAAATCTAAGTAACCAAAGCACTGGTTTCATTTTTATAAGTTTGCTTTTGTTTCAGGATATACACAACTGTGCGATTGGTGGAGTGTTGGAGTAATTCTCTTTGAAATGTTGGTGGGGCAGCCTCCCTTCCTGGCACAAACACCATTGGAAACACAAATGAAGGTAATTAAGAAAATCAGGTGTTAAAATTATGTAATAGTAATGTGCAAATGTAGTAGTTTGTATAATCCTACAAGCATTACCATGCTGAAAAAGCAGTCAGAATTTGTGTAAAACTTTCTAATTATATAAAGTGAGAGGAGAGTTTTAAGTGAAAAAGCACTATGCACAACTAGGTGATAAACTAACCCTATTTCTAAGCCAAAGGATATCTTTCACAGAGGCTGAATATTGTAAGATCTGATTTGTTTAGTTTCACGCAATAATCCAAGCTTGTCATTTGTTCATGCTTTGTCAAGAGCTTACCATTTTTGCTCTCTTACACTATGCCCTTCTCAATACCATACTTCTCTCAAACAGTGCCATGATTCGTGAGTCAGAGTGTTGGCCCAGCATCCTTTTTGTCAGACAAGCAATGTAACAGTGTAAAGGGGCATTCACTTGAGCGCCTCCTAATGGCTGGATGCAGTAGCGCAATCCTTTTCTCACCCTTGGCACCCCTTACAGGCTGCCAGCCGACCTTGATGGGTCTTCAGTGGCTTCACCCTTCAGCCAAGTCACAAAGTTCAAATGAATCCTTTCATGGGTATGTAAGAGTCCAGTAACTAAATAGTCTATTTGCCCTTTCTTGGGTCTTCAGCCCCAGCTCTGGACTCTTTAAATTTGGCACTTTGTTCAGGTTCCCAAATAAGCCTTGTCCCCTTTTTGGGGTTTACACCACTTCACCTGGGGCTAGAAGGGGAACCCGGGCCCGCTGTAACATACTAGGGCACGATCCACACTAGTGGGGGGCTGTCAGCCCTGTCCTGCAACCTTGGGTGCCTTACAATTCCTTGCTGTAGTAACTCCCACCTGGGCTGCTCAGAGACTGCCTTCCAGCATGTATTCCACACCGAGTTCTGTGTAACTGCAGCCTCCCAGCTACACCCTGGCTCCTACCAGCCTTGGTTATAGTGCAGGGTGACCCAACACCCCTCCAGTCCTGAATCTTCCCCCAGAAATGTGTGTCCTGTACTGCTCAGCCTTCTCCTGGACAGTACAAATATATTAAGTCCATTAGATCATTAAGGAAATAATATAACCGCTTATTACTTAAAATAGTTACCCAGACACTTTAACTGAAACACGCTGGATTAGATAAAACACTAAAACCAGCTTATTAACTACAAAGAGATTTTTAAGGGAGTATAAGTAATGAGGCATAAATGTCAAAATGGTCACAAGAAGAATAAAGATAAAACTGTGATTGGAATCTACTTAAGAAACTATCTAAGGGCTTGTCTACACTGGCACTTTACAGCGCTGCAACTTTCTCGCTCAGGGGGGTGAAAAAATACCCCCCTGAGCGCAGCAAGTTTCAGCTCTGTAAAGCGCTAGTGTAGACAGTGCACCAGCGCTGGGAGCCGTGCTCCCAGTGCTGGGAGCCACACTCTTCGTAGAGATAGGTTGGAGCTCTCCCAGCGCTCTGCCGTGACTACACAAGCCATGTTAAAGTGCTGCCGTGGCAGTGCTTTAACATTGCCAGTGTAGACTAGCCCTTAGTTGCAAAGCAAACTTTCTCATCACATATTTCCAGCAAGGTTACTGACCAAACTCTTCAGGTCAGGACCCCTCCCTCAGAGTCCAGTGGCTGTTTCCTTTTGTCTTCTCAGTTTTGCGGAGGAGGTGAAGGGCAGGGAGAGAAAGAAGGGTCCCTTGGTGTGTTTGTCCCTCCTTTTTATAGTTTCAGCCCCCCTCTTAAAAAAACATTTGCAGCTGAGAACCAGGAGACAAAGAGTCTATGTGGAAGGATGTTCCCTGCTGGGTTTTTTTATTCCCACCTGTTTGAACTTCCTTTGTTTTCCCTTCCTGCTTGATGACACTATTTACTGCTTAAATGCAAACAAAGGCAAGCACACGTTCCTTCCTAGGCTCTGACAGACCTAACTTGTGCCTGGGCAGGGCTGTGAGATTTGGAACATGTGTTAATAACATCATAAGGGGAATCTTATAACTTAACATAGTGTTACCACACACATTTTATTAAGACAATACTGACCAGCAAATTGAGTTTTCAAATGATACCTTACAAGGCATAGCTTGTACAAAGATTATTACAATAGTGCATAGAGTATGAACACGGGTATATTCAGTCACACCCGCCCACTACTCTGGGTTCCAGCCCAGGGACCCTATAAACAGCAGCCACATATGGCTTGATTCAATTCATTGCTGCTTCTTCCCCGCACCTTTTCCTACTTGCCCCCTTTAGCATCACCTTTATCTCAGAGTTGTGGTTCTTAGGTCCTCTCTCTCCCTGTAAATCCAGCTATGCAAAATTGCAGCCAGAAAACAATCTGGCTATCCCTCAAGTTCCTTTGCCCAGAGAGGAGCACCTCCCTTTCCAGGTCCCAACAACTGAACTGCTGTCTGTTTGTCTTTGTGTTTTTTGGCACAGCAGTCTCATACAAGGCTATGACAGCCACTTTCTTCTTTCATTTTTAGGCCAAGTTTTTTCTTAATATCCTTTGACTCAGTCTAGTAACCTTAAGGAAATGCAGCAAGGCTTTTTTATGTGTGCATTATTCCATTTCCCTGATGTTCCCCTTTAGGGAACAAATCTTTGATTCCAAGTTGTCTCAATTTTTCATAAAGAAACTTTCTTTCCATAGAATATTGCACACAGTGCCATAGAACATGGTCAACAGTTTCTTTGGTTTTGCACACACTACACAGTCTGTCTTTAAGTCTTTGTAATAAGTTTACCTTATCATTTAAGGCACAATGACCTGTTAACTCTCTAAAAATTACTACTTTGCTTTTTCTGTCATGACTGGTGTAGTATCTTCGATTTTTTTTAGCATATATCATAAAATCTTCTGTTTCCTCGGTCCATAATTCTTGCCATTCCTTCGCAAGCTCCTTTGTGATCACACTTTTCAATTCTTGTCTACTTATGGGTATCTTAATATCCACCATATCCACCGCCTCATTTTTAGAGCTTGTCTTGCTGCTTTGTCAGCCATCTCATTTCCAGGTATTCCGATATGTGCTGGAACCAATTCTATTGTTACACAGCTACCTGCTTCCATTATTTCCATAGTTAGGAATGTTGTTCACTTATGTCATTTCTGCTTTCTAAAGTCCGTGTTCTGAGTGTCATAATACCTGATAAGGAATCATAAAATTACAGCTGCAGTCGGTCACACATCTCTTATCCAGGTTAGTGCCAACATTATTCCGATTAGTTCAGCCATCAGTACAGTCACATAATTCAATAGCCTTTTAGATTTCTGGATTCCAAAACTAGGACTACAAAAGGCTATTCCTACTCTACCCCGTGTTGTATTCTTTTGATCCATCTGTATAAACTTGGCAAAGGTGGCCCCGTTTTTCATAAATTAAGTTCAGAAATTTCATTGGTCATAATGTGTGGGTTGTTTCCTTCTCTCTCTTCCCCCTCCCCCATACAATTCCAAATCCACCAATGGAGGAATAACTGTCTAGCTGAAATCTCATTTCCTGTGACTAAAAAGTTTTATTTTTATATCTCTCCTTTAACCATTCTTTTGACCCTGATAGTATAAGGACACCCTGGTCCTCCAGGCTTGGGGTTAGGCACAGGGCTAACAACCCTGTCCGATTTAAAAAAACAAAAACAAAATATGTTATGGAAACAGTGGCAGAGAAATTGACCATTCCTGTGTGTGATGGCCTTCAGGAGTCAGTGACCCGTATGACTACTAGTGGTGAAAGCCGAAAGAAAGCCACTGGCATGAAGACTAAAGTGCTCAACACCAATTCAAAAACCAAACTTGGTTTTTGGAACATACAGACAATGTACGAAACAGGGAAGCTAGCTCAGGTCACAGCTTACAAATTCTGGATGTCAGTGAAAGCAGATGGACAGGATCAGCAAGATTAACAAGAGCCTAGGATGAAACTTTGCTGTATTCTGGACAGGATGATGGACAACACCATAAGGGTGTTGCCATCCTTTTGAAGAAGAGAGTGGAGCATTCCCTGCTTGAGTGGAAGTCCATCAGCAGCAGACTTATGAGAGCTAGACTGAAAGGGAAACACAATATCACCCTGATTCAGTGCTATGCACCAACAGATGACAGTGATGAAAAAGCAAAGGACAAATTCTACCTTGCATTACAGGCAGAGTTAGAGAGAGTACCATGCCACGACCTATTGTCATGGGAGAGCTGAATGCCAAGGTCAGTAAGGACAACACAAACAATGACAGAGCAATGGTAAGACATGGGTGTGGTACCATCAATGAAAACGGAGAGAGTCTTGTTGATTTCTGCAATATGAATGACTTAGTCATTGGCGGAACCCTATTTCAACATTGTGAAATGTTGGTGTTCTCAAAATGGCAGAGATAAGAACCAGACTGACGATATGATGATCATTGACAAATGGCGACACTCACTGACAGATGTGAAAGTGAGAAGGGGAGCAGATGTTGGCAGTCACCCGCACCTTGTGACGGCCTCTATCAAGCTAACTGAGAAGTGTGGGTCCACCAAACAAGGGACATAGACATTATGACGTTGACAAGCTAAAGTCCCCTGAAATAAAGAGAGCCTTCATTCTGCAGTTAAAGAACAGGTTTCAGGCACTTGCAGATAAAGAGGAGGAGGGGAATGCAGATGAGATCAACAAAAAGTGGGACAAAGTAACAATTTATAAATGGAGCAGTGAAGCCCGTCTAGGCTAGAGGCAGAAGAGAAGGAAGGAGTGGATTACACCCAGCACATGGAATGCCATAGAAACCAGAAGAGCCCTGAAGAAAAAAGCTTTAGACACAAAATCCCAGAAGCTAAAGGACAAATACCACCAGCAGTATAGCAAGGCACACTGAGAGGTCAAATGCCTTGTGAGAGCAGATAAACAACATTATATTGATGATCTGGCAACACAAGCAGAGGATGCAGCTGCTTGTGGTGAACAAGGAACTGTCTACATGTCTTATCAGTGGTAAATGGCAGACACCAACAAACATTCTCATTGGGAACAAACAAGGCCACCTACTGGCAACAGAAAAAGAAGAAGAAATGCATTGGACAGAGCATTTAAAAGAATTGCTGAACAGAGAGCCACCTAAAGAGGAAGCAGATATCCAGGAGGCAGAAGATCTTGATATCAACACAGACACCCCAACTAAGAAAGATCATTCAAGCCATCAACTCCTTAAAAAATGGGAAAGCTCCTGGCAAGGATAGCTCGAATGCAGAATTGTTCAAGATAAATCCTGAGTTAGCAGCATCTATCCTGGCCCCTCTATTTACATCAGTCTGGGAAAGGGAAAAAAGTGCCATATGAGTGGACCAATAGGGTTATAGTGAAGATATCAAAGAAAGAAACTCTCAGGGATTGTAATAACTGGCATGGTATCACATTTTTATCTGTGCCAAGCAAGGTATTGTGCAAGATCATAATCCAGCATATATCCGAGGCAGTTGATAGTATTCTCAGACAAGAGCAAACTGGTTTTCGGAAAGGGCATGGATGCACAGATCAGATTTTAACTCTACGAAACATAACAGAACAATGCTTAGAATGGGAACAGCAACTCTACATAAACTTAAGACTTTGAGAAGGCTTTTGATAGCTTTCACAGGACCAGCCTATGGTGCATTCTGTGGGCATATGGAATCCCTCTCCGTATAATCAACATCATCAAAAGCTTCTATTCCAACTTTACATGCATTGTTGATCGCAGTGAGCTCTGTTTTTAGGTCAGAACAGGAGTACATCGGGGTGAGTCATGTTTGCAATCCTTTTCAACATTGCCATTGACTGGGTAATGCGGTGTACAACAGAAGATATGCCAAGAGGCATTAAATAGACACCCTTCTCATCCCTTGAAAACCTGGACTTCGCAGATGATCTTGCTCTCCTATCACATTCCCAACACCATATACAAGAAAAAACAACTAGACTCAACACATTCAGCCAGCAAATTGGACTGAAAATCAACCGCAATAAGACCGATATCATGACCTTTAGTACTGTCTCACCGTTACCAGTACGGCTAGAGGATCATATTCTCACCAATGTAGAAACATTCACATACTTGGGCAGCACCATCAGCCAGGTCGGTGGAACAAGCCAGGACATCTGGAACAGAATCAGTAAAGCCAGGAACACCTTCAGGAGCTTAAATACAATCTGGAAATCATCAAAATACAGCACCAAAACCAAACTCAAGATTTATCAGAGCTGTGTACTTTCAGCACTACTTTATAGTGCAGCATGCTAGGGAAATGAGAAAGTATGACATGTCCAAACTGTCGTCTTTCCATACAGTCTGCCTCAGAAAAATCCTCTATCTTTTGGCCCAGAACAATCTCAAACGAAGATCACACAGTGCAGTCAAGAAAATATGAACGTCATCATTCCCAGGAGGCGTTGGAGATGGATTGATCATGTGTTTTAGCAATAAGATGGACACCTGAAGGCAAGTGAAAACAAGGCTGCCCAAAAACAACATGGGCAAAGAGCTGTAGAAGCTGAACTGAAAAACCCTGGGGCACAGAGGGGGAACCATTGAAAGACTTGCCAGAAACAGATAGGAATGGAGGAGCTTAGTCGCTGCCCTAAACGCCAGAGGCGTAATGGGAACGATGATAATGGTTGGTTGACTGATTGATTGATGAGTATGAGGCAGTCTGGGCAAGTCATATCACTTTGTCTACTAAGCTCCCAGTAATACTTGTAAATCAGTTGTGTACTTCCATTGGCATGATTTCCTTTTACCTTTTGCCCAGAAGGTTAGAGCTAATAGTTTCATCCTTAGATTTATAGATGCTTCCGCAGTGGCTGTTTGCAGCACACACACTAATGATGTTGTTGGCCAGCAGTTCCAAGTTTCTAAGAGTTGTTTTTGAGGGTGAATCAAAAGCTTGGCATCTGTAGTCCTAAAACTGGATTAAACCAATGCTCAATACATCATCATCAGTACCTTCTTATCTGCACCCCATTTGTTTCCAGATATGCTTTTAAGTAAGTTCATCCTACTTCTGTACATTTGTATGATTATCTATGTAACCTTTCCAAATTAATTTAATAACAAACACTACTCCTAAGAACATACGCTTTTGAACTGATTTTTTTTTTCCACCGTAAAGAAATAAATCCCAGTCTTCCCTTTTTTTCTTCCTGGTTGAAAGCATTTGCTTAGTTTTTGCAAGCGAGAATTTAAATCCCCAATCCCTTCCCCACTTGGAAATCCTCTGGAGTGCCTCATTTATCTTTCATATGGTTACTTTTAGTATTTATACTTAGTCCATATAGCACAGTCATCTGTGAAAAGGGAAATACTTATTCCCATCTGCACAATTTCTGGGAAGTTATTTATCATAATGGAAAACAAAACAGAGCTAATAATACTCCTTGTGGAGTTCCATTTGTAAGCATGTAGGTTTTTGATAAAGCTGTTCCCACTTTGACTTGTATAGTTCCATCACTTGAAAAGTCCCTTCGCCACCAAAACATTCTCCCTTTTATTTCAATTTTGGCTAATTTATATTGGAGGCCTTCCCTCCATAGCATGTCATATACTTTTTCAGTGTCCAGGAAGACCGATATCATAAAGTTCTTAGTTCTTTATGCTTTTTTGTACCTCCATTTCTAGTCTCACTATATACGTTCAACCATGCATCTTCCTTTTATGAAACTACTTAGTACTGTTATAGTATCATTTTTATCCAAGTATTCCACTAGTATAATTTTTTACCATGATTTTCCCCACACATGATGTGAGGGCAAACTGAACTGCAGCTCCTTTATCTGAGCCTGCTGAGCTCTGATTGGCTGTCACTAGCCCTTCTAGCCCTTGAAGGACCTGGTGTCTCTAGCTTTTAGGATGAGTGCTCCAGTGAGGTGTCTCTAGGTAGGCCTGGAGGACCCACCTTTGTTGCTCTTTTCATTCTACCTTGCTGCTTCCTAGGGCAGGGTGTAGCGGAGAAGTATGGCCTCTAGAGAGGCTACGAAGGCCTGGTGCATCCCATCACAACCAGATAGTTTTTTTTTTTTTCCTCTTACCTTCTTCCAGAACTTAAGATCAATAAAGAGCATATTCCTCAAGAATGGTAACAGTCACATAGCACAACTAGATTCAATCCTGAATGACTAAAACAAATTATATGTTTTTATTTTTAAGTCCATTAGAGAAAATATCAGTAAGAAGATTTAGAAGATAATGCATGTTATTTACAATCCTATTTCTAGGCCCTGGTGAAAGCCCTTAGAAATCTTAGTTACAAAAGAGAAATATTAGATGACATCAGAAAGTTTAGCCAGATATTACCGTATAGAATCTCCTGGTCTTTCCAGATTCTGTCTCATGCTTCCTGTGGGGAAAATACATTCATAGGTTTTTTAATTTATTTATTCATTTATTTTTAAGACTAGAAGGGATCACTGGCATTGACAAACATCTGTAAGCACTGTAGTGCTGGTAGGAATAACATGCCATAGAATTTCACCCAGTAATTCCTACATCAAGCCCATAACTTCTGATTGAGCTACAGCATATTTTTTAGAAAGACATCCAATTTTGATTTAAAGACTTCAAGGGCAAAAATCCACCATATTCTTAGGCAAGTTGTTCCATTTAATTACCCTTACTGTTAAAACTTTGCACCTTATTTCTAGTTGAACTTGTCTAACTTCAGCTTCTATACCTTGGATCTTCTAATGCCTTTTTCTGCTACAGTAAAGAGCCCTCTACTATCAGTCTTCTCCCCATGTAGGTTCTTGCAGACTGTGATCGAGCTATCTTTTACTTTTCTGTTGGATAAAGTAAATAGATTACGTTTCTATAGTCTCTCACTGTAGGACAGGCTTTCTAGACCTTTAATCATTCTTGTTGCTCTTTTCTGAACCCTTTCCAGTTGGTCAGCATCCTTTTTAAAGTGTGTACATGAGAACTGGACACAGTATTCCAGTAATAGTCTCACTAATGCCGTATACAGTGGTAATACCACCACCTTACTTCTCAATATTCCCCTGCTTATGCATCCAAATAGCACATTAGTTTTCTTAGATCTGGTCTATACTACATCTATCAATAGACCTACATCGCTGTGGTCAGGGTTGTGGATTTTTCACCCCCTGAGTGATGTAGTTATACTGACCTTCCCTCCCTGTAGACAATGCTATGTCAGCAGGACAGCTTCTCCTGCCAACATAGTTAATCCACTCCCTGAGTGGCGATAGCTGTGTTGATGGGAGAGCTCTCTCCCATCGTCTTAGAGAGTCTTCATTAAAGCAGTACGGGGCACAGTTGCATCGGTGCAGCTTATGCAGCGTTTTAAGTGTAGACTTGCCCTTAGTCACAGCATCAAATTGGGAGCTCGTGTTCAATTTGTTATCTATCATGACCTCAAAGTCCTTTTCAGAGACAGTTTTCCAAAATACAGCCCCTCTCCCCCCCCCAATCCTGTAATTGTGACCTACATTCTTTGTTCCTAGATGAACTACCTTGCATTTGACTGTAGGAAAACAAATGTCTTCATCTCTTAAGGCTTGTACACACTAGTGCTTACTTCGGTATAACTTCAGTAGCTCAAGGCTATGGAAAAGCCACCTCCCTGTGCAACATAAGTTACACTGACCCTAAGCACCAGTGTGGACAGCGCTGTGTCAGCGGGAGAAGTTCTTCTTTTGACACAGCTACCGCCACTCAGGGAGGTGGATTAATTATGCCGATTGTAGAGCTCTCTCCCCTGGGCATAGAGCGTCTGCAATAGTAGTGCAGCTGCATCAATACATCTGTGACGCTGCAGCAATTCTACTGTAGACTAGCCCTTAGTCAGTACAGGTTTCCCATCTGTACAGTGAGGATAATAGTGCTTTCCTTCCTCACAGGGGTGTTGTGAGATAAATACATTAAAGATTTTGAGGCAACTGGGATGCTCTGGTAAAGGAGGGTCCTATAATTACTGGAGAGAGAGATGATGGCAAAATAAATAAAAATATCAAGTGGGGGGGCTTTTGAGTTTTTAGGGGAAAACACTTATAGGTGTTAAATGATCACTCTTGAAACAATTTTCATTGTGCATTTCATACTTGGGTTTTTTAAAAAAGAAATTGCAAACAAAAAATGAAAAATCTAACGTTATTTTCTGATCTTTTTACACTTTCTTTTTAAAGGTTATCAATTGGCAAACAGCTCTTCACATCCCACCTCAAGCTAAATTGACTCCAGAGGCTTCTGACCTTATTATCAAACTCTGCCGAGGGCCAGAAGACCGCTTAGGCAAGAATGGTACAGATGAAATAAAAGCTCATCCATTTTTTAAAGCTATTGATTTTTCAAGTGATCTACGACAGCAGACTGCTTCATATGTTCCTAAAATTACACATCCCACAGACACATCCAATTTTGACCCAGTTGATCCCGATAAGTTATGGAGTGATGATAAGGAAGGGAATGTAAATGACACACTTAATGGGTGGTACAAAAATGGGAAACATCCTGAACATGCTTTTTATGAGTTCACATTTCGAAGGTTTTTTGACGACAATGGCTACCCATACAACTACCCAAAACCCATTGAATATGAATACAATAATCCACAAAACTTGGAGCAGCAATCAGATGACGATGATGAGCAGGCAGGCAAAGGGGTTCAAAATCGTGATCTAGTTTATGTTTAGCAGAGAAGTTGAAGATATTTGAACCGTGTGTTTTGAAGTTGGGATTTTTCAAAAATCCCCTGTGATGAGAGAATTAACATAAGATTGCTTGGGTAAATATATGCACACTTTATTAAAAAAAAAAAAATTACCATTATCACAGAGTTCTGTATTTTTGCTTTCTGTACATTTTGTTTCCCCAAAATGCAGGGAAATCATTTTAAAACGTTAATTTATTCCAGCATTATTAATCATTAATTTAGAAAAGAATTTGTTAGGAAAAATAAATTATGGACTGAGTTATATGATCAGTTCTTTGTACTTTAAGTACTCAATATAGGAAATAGTGATTTCTTAAAAGGAGATGCCTGTTATCTATTTGTACATAGGCTAAATATTTTTTTTTTAAATCTTTGTTCCAGACTTAAACAGTTCTGCCTTGCTTTGACCAAATATAAATCTTATCATACACTTACAAAACTGATACCTCTCTGATACAAGGCTGCTGTACCGTGGCTTCCCACAATATCAAGCTCCATTGTTAGCAAAATTAAGCCTGTTTGGTAAGTAATTCCCAGTTAGTACAGCTTTGAAAATAGGAAGCATCAGTCTCTGTTGTAATGTGACTATAAATGGTTAAAAAAAAAAATCTTAGGGTTTTTATTTATATTTAACTTAAAATTATATTGAAAGCTATAACTAGATTTAGGGCACTGTGATACCTAAAACCAGTAATAGTATTTACTTAGTAGCAATTTAGCTCTCTCCCTGTCAGCCCCCCTTAAAGATGTGGGCGGAATAAAGCTTTAGAAAAAAATAGCCTGAAATCTGCTCTAACTTCATTTTTTGACTGAAGCCAAACTGTACTGTCTCTAAAACTCTGTTCCAATCAGAATTATAGCTTGAAAAATTGTTTTTAAAATGGTTCTATTTCTTCCTCCAGGCTTTCAGTTGGTTATGAGGAAGGATTGAGAGTATGATACATGGCTTTCATTAGGCTTTTGTGCTGCGAAGACCAGTTTTATGTGTTAAACCTTAACCAGTGGGAAACACTGCTGTGCGTGTACCTGGGAACAAACAAGTTAAGCTGTTTGTTTCCCCCTTGTTACATTTGTGTCATTGACAGCTTAATTCAAAGCAGATTTACCTCTGTGGTGTTTGATACTGCGATAGCAGATGCATATAATTCTGAATACTGGTTTCATGGCATTCAAGCAGCAGCTGAGCAGAAGTTCTAGTATCACAGCCTTAAGATGCAAAATTAATAAGCCTTTTGTGATGCTCCGAGGGGAACACACCACTAAACAGCTGTCCCACTCACAAGACCAGCAGTTGTTTCAGGTGTGGAAAGAGAGAGCAATGCCCCTCGATCCCATAGCCAGCAGTTTTTTTGAGGGACAGAGGGAAATGCAAGTTGTTTTTAAAAAATAAATAAATAAATAAACATACTTTTAAACAACCACAGTTTCCCCACTCCTGGGTTGAAGTCCCATCTGTTAATATCAATCAGACATTTTTAACATCAGTGTGTCTTGTTTACTCCGATCATCCAGGCCATTATACTAGTATTCTTGCTCCCTAAGCATCATGAAACCACACTCAGAGCTGGTATCACAGCAGTGTAAGGAGTATGTGCAGTACCACTATGGTGCTATCGTGATAAATGTCTTTTAAAAATAATTTTAAGAAGAGAGTCCTGTTTTTATGGATGTTTACTTATCTTTCTGTTCTGAAGCATCTATCATGGTGAAAAGATATTTATGTAAAAATATGCATTCCTTATAATAAAAAAATAGCTATTTATCTATAGTCTCAATAGGACATGAATCAGTAAAACACAATTCAAGTCCTGTATGCCTGTCTTAAAGAAAGCTGTTCTGTCTCAACATTTCTAAGATCTATAATGTTTAGCTTCAACATTATAAAATGGATGCAATATATAAATACTACAGCGTTTTATTTTTGTTTGTAAAAATAGGCTTTATTTCACAGTAAATAATCATTTAAAGGACTGTCTTCATTCATAATGTTGGTAAGTGTCCCAGTAAAACTGGTAGTTTTAATCTCCTTTACTTGTCCTGCAGTAAAGTGTAATATATTGCTAGTTAAAACCAGTTTAATCAAGTGAGCATTATTTGTGGGCATGTAATAAATAAAACTTCCTTAGACAATGTTGTCATCTTTTAATTACAAATACAATTTTTATAATTGATTATCTGAGCATATTTCTCCTTTCCCAGTCCATCAGAATCTAGACTTGTGATTGGTCTTAGTCAAACAGTGATGGGTTTAGCTGAAGAAAGATGTCCTTTCCAAGGCACTTCCATTCTACATAAGGAAGTTAAATCCAAAAGGAATTGCTATTAAACCAAAATAATTGATATTTTAAGCTAATATGCATGGTACCGAAATATGAGATACCGCTCTGCCATTTTGAAACACTTAAATATACATGTCCTGAGAAACTGGTAGTATTTCCAGTTTTTCTATTATCTACCATTAAATTTCTGATACTCCTAATTTCTGAAGTTTGCAGTCTAGATGCTGCAGTACTCCATAAATGTATTTCTCTCCTGGATCTCCCAGCACATTATAGCGCTAAGTCCTGCTCTGGGAGAACAGAAAATATCCTCATAAACAATTGTGTTATCTCAGCTCTCCAATGTATTGCCCTACGCCCATGTGTGAAACTCCCATTGACTACAGAAGTAGTTCCAAACATGGATCCAGGACATGCTGTGACCTTTAGTGTCTACTGTTTACAATATTGATATTTCAGTCCTTCATAAATTTTGCTCTAGAATCTTCTGGGGCATTGAAATTCAGATTGATCTTTGATCGGACTAGTTTATATTGACAACAGAGGAGAGATGCTTAAAACCAGCAGCTGTGAGATTGTATAATCACAGTTTTAGTTCGGACTTCTTGAAAATATTTTCAATTGTAAAGAATTAAAATGAGTCATTTTATTGCCTCGTATACATATAAATTGTATTTATAAAATGTTCTGTAATCATGTAACTATTGTAAATACTGTTCTGATGTATTGTTCAATGATATTCTATCCTAGGGCAGGCCCTCTTGCTGTATCTTTTCTATCTTCATATTTCTAATAGAATCAATAGAATGTATGACTAGAAAGTCATTTTGAGACTGACTTAAAAAAAATCTTCTGCTGTTGCTAATTGCAAAGCTGAGAGTGGGTATGATTTATTTGGACTTAATTTTGTTTAGTTATTAGCTAATGCAGTGGTTGGGTTCTTAGATGCTGCTGCTATTACCCTACATACCATAAGACTCAGTTCCAAATGTTGTTGGCATTTAAAATCAGACATTTAATCTGTTTGCTTTAATTCAACCAAAGCAAAGAGAGAACAAATTTCAGTCAACATAATAGTAAAAATGTTATGAGTGCCTTAACATGCTTTTGAGCAAAGGCACTATTCAAGTTTACTATTGTATTGCGTGTGTATATATGTCTTTTGTATGATAAATGTTCTGTTGACAAAACAATACAATTTTATAAAATGACACTAGATTAAGAGAAGGAATTGCAGCCTTCGTAGACATAAATCATCTTTGCATACTTCTGAATGTAACAGCTGTTGGTAATCAGTGACATTCCCTATAACTGTTTTATGAATGTTTCATTTTTCTCAAAATCAGTTTCTCTAGGGTAATATCTGCTGGGATAATAAAGAATAAAGTACAGTAAATCTTTTTCCTTATAAATGGTAAATAAATTCTGGTTCTACTAATCAAATACAAGTTAAAATTTTAAATTGTTCAAAAGTTGTTGGTCTTCCTCTGTTCTCTTAAATCTCTGCAAATGGCTGTACTTGGACATAGTTTCTGATCTCTATCCTAGAAGTTCTGTACCTCAAGTCACACAATAATTGTAATTTGTCATTCTTCTTTCTCCCCCTCCCACCATCAAATGATTAAAATGGCCCTGCTCAAGATCTACTTATTCAGTGGACAATGAATGGGTATGCAGTCTGTATAGACTGTACATCATGGACAACTAACTTCATAAATTATTGCTTTTCTTGGAGATCTAGATGTAGTGCAGCTCTTAACTTATGAAAATCTAAATATAGGACATTGACTTTTTCTTTGATAGGCTTCAGTTTAAAGTGTAAATCTAAAAATGAAAACAGGTGCATAAATCCATGCTTTACTAAAGAGGTATGTTACATGCTAGCTCCTCTACCAGACTTGGATCTCTTGGGCTTGAAATAAAATATAGTGATAGTTTTGATGTTCTTGAGGGGTGAGTGACCATGTGACAGTTAAAACAAGAAACACATAGACTTTGCAAAGGAACTTTTTAAACATATCCACATTTTACTCCCAGAAATATAAAAGATTTACAGATCTAGCGAAAAACAACAAACATCTAAGTGCAAATCCTACCTCAGGCTGATCTCACCCCTCTGGTTTCAGTCTGAGATGTGTCCATGTTCAGGGTAGGTGGAGACTCCCGTGTCTCCAATACAGCAAGTCCTTGCTGCTGGTGATAGCTGGCCCCTACACAGAAGTTCTCTTACTTATATACACTGACTTAGTCCTGATCCCCTGTTCCAGCTAGGTTGGAGTTCACATACTCAACCCCTCTTGGTTCACAGGGAGAGCCTGGTAAACCAAGACACATCATTAGCAAGTCAGTAGTCCTTAGGGTCAGTCTGGATGGGTCATTCTGTGTTAGATCTCCAAGGTGAAGAAAGCTTCCTTCTCCAGCCTTGCTATGTATCACCTTTGGCTATGCATGTATCACTTTAAATTGGCTCTTGACAATATAGGTCCATACACAAACTGTAGGTTCTACTTCACAATGCAGGTTTACAACCCCCCTCTACAGAAAGGATGTGGACAAATTGGAGAGAGTCCAGCAGAGGGCAATGAAAATGATTAAGGGACTGGGGCACATGATTTAGGAGGGGAGGCTGAGGGAACTGGGCTTATTTAGTCTGCAGAAGAAAAGAGTGAGGGTGGATTTGATAGCAGCCTTCAACTACCTGAAGGGGGGTTCCAGAGGATGGAGCTAGGCTGTTCTTTGTGGTGGCAGATGACAGAACAAGAAGCAATGGTCTCAAGTCACAGTGGGGGCGGTCTAGGTTGGATATTAGGAAAAACTAGTTCACTAAGAGGATGGTGAAGCACTGGAATGGGTTACCTAGGGAGGTGGTGGAATCTCCATTCTTAGAGGTTTTTAAGGCCCAGCTTGACAAAGCCCTGGCTGGGATGATTTAGTTGGGGTGGTCCTGCTTTGAGTAGGGAGATGCACTAGATGACCTCCTGAGGTCTCTTCCAAACCTAATCTATGATTCTAAGAAAACAAAATGGAATTCATAAAATGACATTCCCAAACCCTCACACAGGTTCCTTCCATTAATTTTAGAGGTGCTTTGTGCTGGTCTTGCATATCTTAGTGAAGAAATCCAGCAAAAGAGAGGAATGTAAGGGCTCTACTCTGAAATGTGTATTTGAGTAAAAAAAATTGTTTTGACATGTTTTGTTCTAAGAAAATAATTTAAATTGGCATGTAAAGAAACTGGAGAATGGTCAAGGGGTTGCTAAAGGGAACAGAGCAGGGCACCCTTGCTCCTGACTGCAACTTTAGCAGGGTCCTGTCTATGCATGTTTTGAGCACTTACTTAGATTTAAATTGGTTAGAAATTTAGCTCAAGCAAAATCAAAATATAGCACTCAATCTTAAATAAGGTTTCAGAGTAGCAGCCGTGTTAGTCTGTATCCGCAAAAATAACAGGAGTACTTGTGGCACCTTAGAGACTAACAAATTTATTAGAGCATAAGCTTTCGTGGGCTACAACCCACTTCTTCGGATGCATATAGAGTGAACCATATATTGAGGAGATATATATACACACACATACAGAGAGCATGAACAGGTGGGAGTTGTCTTACCAACTCTGAGAGGCCAATTAAGTAAGAGAAAAAAAACTTTTGAAGTGATAATCAAGATGGTTCAGTACAGACAGTTTGATAAGAAGCAAGTGTGAAAATACTTACAAGGGGAGATAGATTCAATGTTTGTAATGGCTCAGCCATTCCCAATCCCTATTTAGCCCTGAGTTGATTGTGTCTAGTTTGCATATCAATTCCAGCTCAGCAGTCTCTCGTTGGAGTCTGTTTTTGAAGTTTTTCTGTTTTAAGATAGCCACCCGCAGGTCTGTCAAAGAATGGCCAGACAGGTTAAAGTGTTCTCCCACTGGTTTTTGAGTATTATGATTCCTGATGTCAGATTTGTGTCCATTAATTCTTTTGCGTAGAGACTGTCCGGTTTGGCCAATGTACATGGCAGAGGGGCATTGCTGGCACATGATGGCATATATCACATTGGTAGATGTGCAGGTGAACGAGCCACTGATGGTATAGCTGATGTGATTAGGCCCTATGATGGTGTCACTTGAATAGATATGTGGACAGAGTTGGCATCGGGCTTTGTTACAAGGATAGGTTCCTGGGTCAGTGTTTTTGTTCAGTGATGTGTGGTTGCTGGTGAGTATTTGCTTTAGGTTGGGGGGTTGTCTGTAAGCGAGGACAGGTCTGTCTCCCAAGATCTGTGAGAGTAAAGGATCATCTTTCAGGATAGGTTGTAGATCTCTGATGATGCGCTGGAGAGGTTTTAGTTGGGGGCTGAAGGTGACAGCTAGTGGTGTTCTGTTATTTTCTTTGTTGGCCCTGTCTTGTAGGAGGTGACTTCTGGGTACTCGTCTGGCTCTGTCAATCTGTTTTTTCACTTCAGCAGGTGGGTATTGTAGTTTTAAGAATGCTTGATAGAGATCTTGTAGGTGCTTGTCTCTATCTGAGGGATTGGAGCAAATGCGGTTATATCTTAGAGCTTGGCTGTAGACAATGGATCGTGTGGTGTGTCCTGGATGGAAGCTGGAGGCATGTAGGTAAGTGTAGCGGTCAGTAGGTTTCCGGTACAGGGTGGTATTTATGTGACCATCGCTTATTAGCACAGTAGTGTCCAGGAAATGGACCGCTTGTGTGGATTGATCTAGGCTGAGGTTGATGGTGGGATGGAAATTATTGAAATCATGGTGGAATTCCTCAAGGGCTTCTTTTCCATGGGTCCAGATGATGAAGATGTCATCAATGTAGCGCGAGTAGGGGCGTTAGGGGACGAGAGCTAAGGAAGCGTTGTTCTAAGTCAGCCATAAAAATGTTGGCATACTGCGGGGCCATGCGGGTACCCATAGCAGTGCCGCTGACTTGAAGGTATATATTGTCCCCAAATGTGAAATAGTTGTGGGTGAGGACAAAGTCACAGAGTTCAGCCACTAGGTTAGCTGTGACATTATCGGGGATACTGTTCCTGATAGCTTGTAGTCCATCTGTGTGTGGAATATTGGTGTAGAGGGCTTCTACGTCCATAGTGGCCAGGATGGTGTTTTCTGGAAGATCACCGATGGATTCTAGTTTCCTCAGGAAGTCAGTAGTATCTCGAAGATAGCTAGGAGTGCTGGTAGCGTAGGGTCTGAGGAGAGAGTCCACATAACCAGACAAGCCTGATGTTAGGGTGCCAATGCCTGAGATGATGGGGCGTCCAGGATTTCCAGGTTTATGGATCTTGGGTAGCAAATAGAATGTCCCTGGTCGGGGTTCTAGGCATGTGTCTGTACAGATTTGTTCCTTTGCTTTGTCAGGGAGTTTTTTTAGCAGATGGTGTAGTTTCTTTAGGTAATCCTCAGTGGGATCAGAGGATAATGGCCTGTAGAATGTGGTGTTAGAGAGCTGTCTAGCAGCCTCTTGGTCATATTCCAATTTATTCATGATGACGACAGCACCTCCTTTGTCAGCCTTTTTGATAATGATGTCAGGGTTGTTTCTGAGGCTGTAGATGGCGTTGTGTTCAGCATGGCTGAGGTTATGGGGCAAGTGATGTTGCTTATCCACAATTTCAGCCTTTGCACGTTGACGGAAGCAATCTATGTAGAGGGGATTGCAGTGATTTAATTAAATCAGTTTGCTTGCATTTAGCTAAATCAATGCAACCAGCCCTATGGCTCCTGAGTGAAGCTGGAAGTACTATAGAGAATGATAGAATTACATAATTATTCCTTGAAATTTTGGGGGATTAGTAGGAGTGTGAGCATGGCTCACAACTTTGTCACATCACTTAAAAGTTTTAAAGTAGAGATTATTCTACTAGGCCTTCAATTTCAGGGAGTCCAACACAGATTCCTAGTAGTGGGGACAAATGGAGCTTGATGCAGCACTTCCAAATGGACTTCCTGACCTAAAGTGCAGAGCAGGCACAGCTTGTATGGTATACCTTGAGTGGCAAACAAGGCACATTACCTCAGGCTCCACGTATCTTGCCCCCCAAACAACAATGGGGGAAAAGGTCAAAAGGATACATCACACATGCAGACACATTGTGCCACACGCTTATAATTTTTCAAATTCCCTTCTTCCTAAATAGGTATGTATTCCATTGATTTAACAATTTACACTATTATGATGTAATTTTATTGCCATTCAGTCTGACTTGATTAAAAGGACACTGCCACGTTAAAAGTGATGTCTTCTAAAAGACAAATGCTCTTGTATTACTCATAGATTAGATTAGTAATGCTAATGATTTTCAAAACAACTTTTTATTATTTATATTTATGTATATTACTCCACAGGAAATTAAAAGGATTTAGTTCTGCTTTGATTTATAGTAATTTTCTAGTAGATTTCACTTCTAGGTTCTAATGCACTACCACAGTGCTTGAATGCTCAGTTGGCAAACACTGCAAGATAGTTAAAAAATATCCATTGTATTTTGTTATGAATATTTGTATTTGTCTTGGATTGCATAAACTTTTTTTTAAAAACTAAAGCCCAGTCCTAGAAGGAGCTGAGAGTGCGTGTGTTCCCTTATCAACTGTTTTTGAAGTCCAGGCTAAATCTAAAGTGACAGTTCCCCTTTAAACAGAAACATTTAAAAGAGCCTCAGCTGCCCTAACTGAGCCCACTCTGCCACAAATGGCAGAACAAGTGAAAGCCATGTCAGCAAAAATATGGTCACCTTGATCGATCGGTTCTTCAGCCCTCGTATAGATTGCGCCGATCACAACACGTCTTCCATTCTTCTCATATCCTGGCCTTCCTTCTCCATGTGCGGCCATGTCTTTTCACGATAAAATCTTCCCATCTCTTTGGAGGTCGGCTGAGTGGTCGTTTCAGTTCCTGGAATGGGTACCACTCGGTGAAAGCTGCAGTCCATCAATTGTCAGTGAGCCTCGCCATATGCCCGGACAATTGCATTTTACTATGCCTGCTCTCAACAGCGACGTCCTGCACTCCACTCTGCTGTCTCATCACTTCATTGGGGAGTCGGTCGTGGATTTAAATCCCCAGAATTCTTCTTTCCATCACCCTCTCCATGACAGACAGTTGCTGCTCCTCTGTCTTCGTCAGCGCCTATGTTTCGCTGCCGCACAACATTGCTGGCAGTACTGTTGAGCTGAAGAGGCTGGCACGAGTTGCCTTGTTGATTTTTCCTTCGAGGACGTACTTGATAAGAATTGAATGCGCACCAACCTGCTTTCTTTCTTCGTGAGAGTTCACCTTCCTGATTGTGGCGCATGGTAATTTCTTGGCCCAAATAGACAAATTGCTCAACCTAAAAATGTTCAACTTGATTTGTTTTTGAGGGTAACAGGCAGACATTTGTTTATTTCTTTAAAGCAAGTGACTCCCCCCACACTCTCCGATAGCAAAATGAGGACACGCTTTAAGGACGAAAGCTACTGCCCACACACCACATTTTGGGATGCCAAATCCTTCATTTTGAGGGTGGTTTTTTTTTTGCTTACATGGTTTGGGGACAGGTGGATGCCAAAAGTTTTCCCCTATAGCAGTGGTTCTCAAACTTTTGTACTGGTGACCCCTTCCACATAGCAAGCCTCTGTGTGTGACCCCCCCACCCCCAATAAATTAAAATGTTTTTATATATTTAACACCATTATAAATGCTTGAGGCAAAGTGAGGTTTGGGGTGGAGGCTGACAGCTTGTGACCCCCCCCCCATGTAATAACCTTGCAACCCCGAGGGGTCCCAATCCCCAGTTTGAGAACCCCTGCCCTATAGACAATACAATACCTAGTGCTAGCCCTGAGTACAATGTTCCTGTCAGCCAAAGCTACCCCTTACTAATTTGCCCAGGGCTTGCTTTGAAGAGTTGCATGGTGAGAACACAGCTGACTAAGCTATAGCTAAATTCTCTCTGTTTGCATTGGTGGTTCGATGATAGCCTTCTGGCCCGCTATGCGGGAAGTTGGGGGTCGAGTCCTGGCCCGTGCAGTTATGAATATCTTTTTGATTCACAAGAGCGAGGGGAGCCAAGATTCTGTTTGTTGTTCTCTGCTCAGTTTCCCCACGGACGGGCGATTGCAGACCCCGGGAAGGGAGGGGGACGCGCCACGCGCTGACAGCGGAGTCCCTCCCAGGGCCCTAAGGAGGATCCAACCCAGGCCCCACAGCCTATACACTGTAGCAGGGAAAGCGGGCGCGCCGCGCAAGGCTTCCCGGAAGTGACGCAGGCAGATTTGCCTTCGAACGGGCCACAAAGGGACGCGGCAGCCGCGGGGGGCGGGGTGGTGGGAGGAGCTGAGGCCGAGGGTGGGGGACGCGGAGAGGGAGGGGGCGCGCGCGCGCGCGAGAGAGAGTGGTGGCGCCGTTACGGAGCTGACGGTGCGCGCTGGAGACGAGTGAGTGTCAGCGCGTCCCCGCCCCTTGCCCCCGGTCAGGCAGGGGCTCCCGGGGCTGTGGGACTCCCCTGCCCGCCGTTCCTCCTAGGGGGTCTCCTCAGCCCTCATCCCCGAACTGCGGTTGGACCCCAGGGGGTTGCGTCGGCGCGACCCTGCCCTCCCCCTCCCCCGCCGCGCGCTGAGGCGACGGGGGCTGGGAAGGTGCCGGGTTCCGGATGGGGCGGGGCCGTGTGTGTGCGCGGGGCCGGCGACCGGCTTGCGGATCCTCGGCTCACCCGGGCGGCGGGGAGGCCGCTCCTCGCCCCGCGGCAGGCGCCTCCAGCTCCCCGGCAGGCGGCCCCAGGCGAGTCGGGCGCTTCGTGCAGTTGTGCCCGCTCCTGGCTGCAGCTGCCCTAGAGCGTTAGGTCGGGTTTGGGGGAGCGGAGCGCTGCGGGGGCCGGTGTCCCTTAGCGGCCTGGGAGGGTGGTGATCGGTGCTGGGGGGATGTCCGTGTATACGGCATGTATCGCTGTTATTCCCTTGTCATCTCAGAGGCGATTTCTTCCCTCCGGCCCCGCAGTTGGGTCCCCCGCTACTGTGTGGTGTTGAGGTCATGGCTGAGAGACCTAGGACAGTGAGACACATTTAGGGAAATCATTTTGGCTGTGAATTGGAAATCTCTGGAAAACAAAACAAATAGAAGAAAGTCTTACTTGGACCTCTTCTTGAGACTGTTTAGACTAGACAGTCCTAGCCTGCCTCACTCGTTTCGCATCTCAAATTAAGGTGTTTTGCTAAGGAAACTATAAACTAAGGCTTAAAATGAGGCCTCTGCCAATAAAAAGGATCATGGTGAAGCAAAAGCTCCTTTAATACCCCACCCGATCACTAGTTGCTATTAAAATATTTGCTAATTTAACTTTTTTCAAAGTTCTCCACCATAGCTGTGCACTCCAAACAGCACAATTTTTATAACATCCTGCAATCCCTTGTCATTCCTGACATTATTAAAACCTTTTTAAAGACATCTGACAAAGTGGGTATTCACCCATGAAAGCTCATGCTCCAATACGTCTGTTAGTCTATAAGGTGCCACAGGACTCTTTGCTGTTTTTAAAGACTGTGATCAAACTGCATTTTCTATGTCAGTTGCTCCGGTAATTGCTGTTATTGTCTATACCAGTCATACTTATGACAACTTGTAGCTTGCCATGTGCAGCCCTTATCACATGTGCTTTTGTTCTTCTGATAAAGTCAGAGGCGGCTAAAAGTTTTGTGGGGCCCTGGGCCAGAGCAAGTGGGGGCCTCTCCCCACCCCTTCCACCTGCAATTACCCCCAGTCCTCCCCCCCCTTGCTCCTGCTGGGGAAATGGAGTTGGGGTGCAGGGGCGTCCCTCGCTCCCCAGCAGGTGGAGCCCCTGGCTCCCCAACCTGGCACAGCCCCGTTGGCCTACTAGCTAATCCACCACTGGATAAAGTAGCTTAAAACAAGAATGCATGTGCAGATGTATGTCAATTATGTGGTACAGAGAAATAAATTGGCTCTCACTTATTCATTGTATTTCTATCATAAGCTAAGTATGAAATAATATTTTAGGGTTCACATATACTCTTCTGTTTATGTAGAATAACTTCGATTTGGCACTTGTCTGTTAGAAGTCCTTTTTTATTTTTTCCTGTCAAGTTTGAGTCTTTCAAGTGAGTCAGTACAGAATGCTGCTTACTCCCTTACCTCAGAGGATCTGAGATGCATTTAGGCAACCATTCTTGAAACACAGACCTTTTCAGTTAGTAAAATAAGAAGGGCTGTTCCAGAATAAACTGTTTTTTAAAAGATGCATACCACTTCAATCTATTAGGAAATAAACCACTGGCACATTTCAGAAATGCACACATGGCGCGGGGTGGGGAACAGAATTGGAAACATGAACCAGAATACATAGCACATAGTCCTGAGAGCAAACACATGCACCTAATTTCACATCTAGTATTCCATCTTGGTAACTAAGATACAGTTGCCAGACTTAACAAATCCATTTGCTGATATTGAGGGCCCTCATGAGTCGAGAGAGTGCTAGGGGGCTTTCCATAAGTTTCTGCAGAATTTAAACTTTTTTTAAAAATAGTCGATCTTGTACTTAATAAAACTTTCAGAATGTGAACTGATACCATGATTTTCCTGAGTGTGCATAACAAATTGAAATAATAGAAACTGCCTAAGGCCCAAAAAAACCTGGCTCTAGCTTAGTCTAAGCAACCAGGTTGTGTGGTGAAGTGTTCCTCTGGGCGTGGAAAAAAATTCTTAGGCCTCTTTGTAGCACTGGAACTCTTCCATTAATGTTAGGCCTGGTCTACACTAACCCCCAAATTCGAACTAAGGTACGCAACTTCAGCTACGTGAATAACATAGCTGAAGTCGACATACCTTAGTTCGAACTTACCGCGGTTCAGACGCGGTCCACACATGGCAGGCAGGCTCCCCGTCGACTCCGCGGTACTCCTCTCGCCGAGCTGGAGTACCACAGTCGACGGCGAGCGCTTCCGGGATCGATATATCGCGTCCAGACCAGACGCGATAAATCGAACCCGGAAGTTCGATTGCCAGCTGTCGAACTACCGCGGTAGTGTAGACCTGGCCTTACTCTGGCCCTAGGACTGCCTCTAGCCAACTTGTGGTGCACAGTTTGTGGATGGAGTAGATCGTGGATCCATGTTGTAGCTGATACAGCAGCAGGCCCCCACATACCAGCTTAATATGATATGTTGAATACCATTGTGGAACTGGATTTGTTTAAACCTGGTATGTGTGTTGGGAGGTTAGGGGGTGTTCAGCCACTACATAGACTTCCCAAATCTTGTATGGTGAAATTGCACAGATTTGGCTACTCGAGGGCTCTTCTATGGAGAGAAAAAGCATGATTTGTCCGTAATATGTGTGAACTACTGTACTACTTTTAATCTCAAGGATTAACAATGGGATTGCAAATGCCAAAGCCTTTTTCTTTATCTTAAATTACCATGAGTCTTCAACCCGTACCCTGCTGGATGCACTTCAGGCACTTAATGCAAGTGGACTAAAGTCTATGGCTAGTGACAGGATGATTTGTCAAGAGTTGTAATTGTATTTCTGGGAAATCCTATGCATTATATTCTGAATAAGTTATTTTAATTCTGAAACCTTTTTTGGGGATTCAGCATAACATTGCATTTAAGAGGGCAAAATTCCATGTGGATTCTTTGCATTGTTTCCTGCCTGGTGGTGACTTTACAAACTCATCTTCACCGTAGTGGCTTTGTCCATAGATCACTTCATAGAATACAATTCGGGGAATGGTTCTAATTGATAAAAGTACTATGCAGACTATCTGCTTTATTGTCATCTAGTTCCACTGAGCACATAAGTTAAAATATTTTGTCTAGTAAAGGAGTTGATTTTCTTTTCCTTTATTCTAGTCTTGTCATAGATTTGCATATGCTTGTTTGTATATGGAACCAGTCTGGGACAGTTCTGAAAGACAATATGTATTTCCGAGTGTCTAATTCTGTAACGGTAAAGAGGAAATAGTGTTACACAGTCCACTTAGCTCATATAATCTATTCTTGTTCTTTAAAAGACAGTATTGAATATAGCGCTCCACTAAAATGGTAACAAGCACAGTTTAAAGATCTAGGATCAGTGTTCTATCCAACAATATAAATGAAGAAAAATTGATAGTAAAACTATGTTGCAAATATGAATGCATTGTGCGTTGGTATTTATGAAAATCATCAATTATCTGCTGCTTTGGCATTTTAAATTAGCCTACATTACGAAGGCAAATACCCTATGTCCACACTGCAGTTCACGGTGTGATTGCAGCACGCCATACCTGTATTATCTTTACCCATGCTAGTACAGCTAAAATTAGCAGTGTAGATGCAGCGGCATGAGCTTCAGTGCAAGCTAGCAAAGTGAATATGTACCTATTTTTAGCTGTTTGTCTATCTGTACTGCAATCACACCTTGAATTGCAGTGAAGACATAGCCTTGATTACAAGGCTAAACCTTGGGCAGCAAATAGATTAAATTCTGTTAGTGTTGCTTCTTTAGCACCCACATCTAAACTGACAGCCCTCACATAACTTTTGGAGAAACACCTGTGTTTTGTTGAAACAAGCAAAAATCCACTGATTTAACTGTCTCTCTTCCTACTCACATTCTCTGCCTATTTTGTTCCTTTGCATATTGTTT